>NW_024355990.1:7410374-7512617 GCF_902729225.1 Pteropus medius | reverse complement strand
TCCAAACTCTTAGTAGTTCTCACCTATATCACTCTGCTCTTTTATACATCTCACCTATATCTGTCTTCATTTCCTGTCTCTCCCCAGCAAAAGCTTCTCTAACCATGTTGTCAGAGAAATCTAAGTGTAACTCACTCATCTTGTTCCCCATTGGGAAAAGCCTTCTGTGAGGCTCAATTAGCTACAAAACTAAGTTTTATGATCCTGGCAGAATGGAGTGCCAACCTGGTTTCAGGCCTCACACCTGATACTTAAGGATGATACCCATTATTCGAACAGTCCTGCTGCTCCCTGCAACTATCCTTTTTCTTGTACTTCCTCTTCTGCTGGATCAGCCCTCTTAGGCCTCTCGCTATGTTTACCTGTAAAAACCTTCTTTGTAATTCAAGGCTTTCGCTCCTTTATCAACTACTCATGACTTACCCCTTTGGGTTATCTGCAGGAGAGAGCTAAAACTATGTGTGTAAAGGGGACTACCATGGGAAATAAAAATTGAGACTAAAAAAGGGCCGAGAACAGAATTTTAGAATTATATTAGGGGATAAGAGGGAGTCAGTGTAAGAGGCAACAAAGATTACTGGGAGAGACAGAAGGAGATTTGTGGAAATTCTGCATGTTAAATTAACACATAGGTAAATCCTCATGTCTTATATTCCGGTATCATTTCATTGAATTAACGCATAATACACTTAATTTAAAATATTTTAATATTAGCAATTCAAGTTGTTTCACGTGTTTTATTGTTGTAAAAATGTGAATAAGAAGTCTATTCATCTAACGAATATTTGAATAACTAGTGACTACCACACGTCAGTCACTGTACAGTCATCTTTGTGATTGACAGTTCTTCTTAGTAATCTATAATCCTGGAAATAACCCCTGAAGATGGGCTTTTCCTCCAATGCCTAAAGTTATAGTAACAATGGGAACAATTTACCACAGGGTTGACTCATGCTGAAGAACCCAGCGGTGAGAACACTGGCAGACTTGTCCTGTGGGAAAGTGAGGAATACTAGTTGAGTAAATGACCCAGGACATGATAATCTTGATATGTTAATCTGGTTTTAGATGCTCTGGGGTAGAATTAGAGAACATATATACATTCTCTACATGTGTGCTGCACCCAGTATTGTTTGCAGAAAATAACAAGATATCATCGTCTAGGTCAACAGGGGAAAATCCCAACTGCACAGCTTTTTAAGATTAAACACTTCAGAAATGAAACAGAACTGATTTGCAAACAGAGGTTGTTGAATTATCTTGAAAACAAGCCCGTGCCTCAGTTTCCCTGATGTTACACAGTGTGCAGTGCTGGTGATGAAGGAAAGCTTTGAACTTGAGAGTCATTTCAGTAATAGAGGAAAGCTCATCTAAATTAAAGAGATTTGGGGAAACAATGTAATGGATTTGTCTAAGTACAAATAACTTATTAATGACACTTAAAGCCTCTTGACTTCAGCTGGCTTAATGGAAACAACTTTATCACCAGCAAAAGAGCTGCCAACACATTTCGTAGCTGTCAAGCTGAAGATCCGATTTATGCATTGGCAGTTCATCTTTCCTTTGATTATCACATCTACTGCACTGAGCCTGCCTTCTTCCATGCTGAGACTGCGGACGGGCTGCCACTTCGATCGGCCAGCCCTTTACCTGTCAGCCCTTTACCTCTCACACCTGAACAGCTTTACTCATTGATATATGTTTTGCTTCATTAGATAGTTTAGATTGTAATACCTGGAGTGTAGGTGTTCCCCACAATAAGCCAACATTGATTTTTGTCCCCAGTAGGATGTAGGGCCATTCTCAAATAAAAATAATGTCTACAGAAGTCCTTATGCACCTCTTTTCTTCCAGTTACAGATGGGGTAACTGGATTAAGGAGCTAATACCTAAGTCTACTTATTCTAATGATTTAGAGAGCTAAAGATTTCTGCCCTCAGTGCTATCCACTGGCAATCGAGCTTAAAATCCGAAAAGAAGATTAATGTAGCCACCAAAGGTAAATCAAGACATAGTCCCATTTATAAAGATTCTTTGCTGTCAATTTGATGGTAACTCATTTCTCTACACTGTATCTAGATGCTCAGATGGCCTTTCTTTGGTGTGTGTGGTGCAGAAGGATCTCTCTATTCCATTCTTGTAAGGCCACCAATCCTACTGGAGTTGGACCCTACCCTCATGACTTCATGTAACCTTAATTACCTCCTAAATGCCCTATCTCCAAACACAGTCACATTAGGGTCAGAGCTTCAACGAATGAGTTTGGAGGTGACATAATTCTGTCCATTGCATCATCTAGGCCTCAAAAAAACCCTGGATCTGCTCCAGTCTGTGACTATTTCCAGTCCTGGCATATCTAAGCATAGAGATGTCAGTTAACTCAGAGAATAAAGTGTATTTACATATTTAAATATGCAAAATAGGTGATTCTCCATTTTTCCTAATAGATGTATGAGGTCATTTAACATTCCACTGCAAAAAAAAGGTTAGGAAAAATGTTAAAAATTAACCTTTTCAGAGCACTGGAAAACTCCCAAAAGGTGAGCAAGAACTCGAGAAGTACTAGCTCCCAACAAACCACTACTTTGGTGTGCAAACAAAACAAAGTAAAACAAAATAATGAGCTTGTGGGCTTCTGGCCTAGGAGATTTCTGTGTCCCCAAGTTCCAGCAGAAAAGTTCTACTGGCTAGAGGTGGGGAACTTGGTTTGGGAGTGGGGGTGCTAAAGCAAGCAGAAATTTAATAAGGAGATTATAGAATCAAGAGAACCCCAGACAGGCAGATATAATCACTCTCTGGCTGACTGCTAAACTGCACACGCATGTGGGAGACGGTAAGGAATCTGGCAAAAATCAAAAGCCCAGGGAGACCTGTAAACTTGCTGTGCCTTTGAATGTGCTCCCCGACCTCCATACGCAGCCGGGGTGGCAGATGGCTGGAGGAGCTCGAATAAAGCCTCTGCACAAAACACTGACGCTCAAGTGCACAGTCATGGTTACTTCCGGAGAATTGCATTAAAAAAAAAACGGCACACAGTGCAGCAACTGCACAGCACGGGGAAGATGGACGTTTCAATTTGTGTCCCTGCGTGTTAGCGGCCCGCTGAGACATAAAACCTGTAATGTTTAGAGGGAAAACTAGAACACAGAGTGGTTATAATGCATTGTCTAAAATGCCTACTTTTAGAACAAAAATTAACTAACCCACACCCTTGGCAAGAATGTGAATAAAAGGGAAACTTTGGGCACTGTTGATGGGAATGTCAGTTGGTGCATCCACTATGGAGAGCAGTATGGAGGGTCCTCAAAAAATTAAAGATAGAACTACCATATGATCCCAAATTCCCACTTCTAGATATATATTTTTTAAAAAATGAAAATAAGACATCAAAGAGATTTCTGCACTCCATGTTCACTGCAGTATTATTCACGATAGTCAAGACAGAACACAACCTAAGTGTCTGTCAAAGATGTGGATAGATAAGATGTATTAATATATAAAACGGAATGTCATTCAGCCATAAGGAAAAAGGAAATCCTGCCATTCGGAACAACATGGATGGGACTTGAAGACATTATGCTAAGTGAACTGAGCAAGACAAATACTGCATGGTATCACATATTCGTGGAATCTGAATAAAAAGTTAAACTCATAGAAACAGAGAGTAGAAAAGTGGCCACTGGGAGCTGGGTGCAGGGGAGATAGGGAGAGATTGGTAAAGGGTACAAACTTACAGCTATGAGATGAATAAGGTCTGAGGTTCTAATATAAAAATAGTTACGATAGTTAATAATACCATATTATATAACTGAAATGTGCTAGGAGAGTAGAACTTAAATGCTCTCATGGAAAGAAGGAAATGGAAAGGGAAGGAGGAGGAGGAGGAGGGAGGAGGGGAAGGAAGAAGCCAGGCCGAAGGAAGAAGGAAGGAAGGAAGGAAGGAAGGAAGGAAGAAGGAAGGAAGGAAAGAAACCTATGCCTAATGTTCCAGAGGTTGGATTTAGCAACTTTAAAGCAGCTATTCTAAATATGCCTAAAGAATTAAAAGAACGTATACTAAGAATGAAAACAACAAGTAGGGATTCTCAACAGAGAAATGAAAACTATTAAAAAGAAAAGAATCAAATGAACATTCTAAGACTTAAAGATATAGCAACTGGGATTTACATATTAACTAGACAGGCTAACCATCGTATTTCAGATGACATAAGAATCTGTGAACTTGAAAAATAGACCAACAGAATTTATCAAGTCTGAGGAAGAGAGACAAAAACACTGGGAGAAAACTGTACAGACCTTAGAGGTCTGTGGGATAATGCCAAGTACTCCAACATATGTGGCAGAAGAAAGGGGGAGAAAAGGCAAAAGAAAAGATATTTGAAGAAGTAATTACTGAGAAATCTCCCCAAATTTGGTGGAAGTGTTGTCCTCTAAGAAGCTTGACAAACCCAACCATCCAAACACAAAGGAAACCACACAAAAACACACCATAATCAAACTGTTAAAGACTGAAAAAAAAAAAAAGTCTCGAGAACAACAAGAAACACAACATATTACACATGGGAGAAAATAGTAGGATCAATGGGTCACTTTTTAGCAGAAACAATAAACTATAGAAAACATTATAGAAGAGTTGAAAGTCTACAAAATATATAACAAAAGTGTTGACCAATTATTCCATACCTAGCAAAACTATTCTTTAAAAAAAAAAAAGGTAAAATAAAGACATGTATGAATAAAAACTGAAAGAATTGGTTGCTCGCAGCTCCATGCCACGAGATATACTAAAGGAAATTCTTCGGATTGAAGAGAAACAACACCAGATCATAGCCCAGATCCATAAGAAATGGTAAATATGTGTTAAATATAAAATATTGGTGTGCACATATACTAATCTTTGTTTTTCTTGATTTATTTAAAAGACATATGACTATATAGACCAAAAGTCAAAAAATTAGCACGAACATTCTATTGTTGGGTTTATAATGTTTATAGATATGCTATACATATGCAAACAATAATATAAACTTTGGTTGGGTGAGCTAGTCTAATACAGACTGCCCATCCTTTGTTGGAAACACTTCATATTAACTTGACACATATTGGCATAAGTCAAAGATACATACTATCTTTGACTTATAGCAACAATTAAAGCAACAATTAAAGCAATAACATAAAGCAACAATTAAAGTAATAACATGAAGAAATAAGGTAAAAAAACAATAGAAGAATTAAAATGGTAAAAGGCTATATATTATATGACTTCATTTCTATGAAGCACAAAAAGAGGCAAAACAAATCAGTGATTTCCTAGGGCCGGTACTGGTGTCAGAGCTTCACTGCAAAAGGACATGAGGGAAATGCTGGGAGTGGATCGAAGTGGTGACGTGAGCAGTGACTTAAACAGTGACGAGAGCAGGAGCAGCAGGCATAGAAGAACTGGGAGAATTATTAGAAAAGAACGGCAGACTGACAAATAAACATTTCACATATACACTCTCTATTTCTTGAAGTCCTTTGTTCTTTCGCCTCTGCCATTTGCTTTCAGACTTGGTACCCCGTCCACTCTCCTTGGCTTTTCTCACAAAACGAATGGAAAAGGTCAGCTCAGCTGGCACCTTGATATAGCTCTCCACCCCACCTCTTTACTGTACAGAGACCTGACGTGTGTAGCTCCTTTGGTGCCAGCTCATCGTGAGTTGACAGTTTTCACTTTTGTGTACAGCAAGGAGGTCAAGAAAAGGCGACACTAATCTAGCCACACTGCCACTTGATTCTTAAGATTCCCGCCGGGAAACATTGCATCAACACGCTCCATTGTGGGCTTGTGCCATTTTGTTATGTTTTGCTTTGTTTTCTGTTAGAACAATGCTTTTTTGGTTTGAGCACTGTATTGCCTGGGGAAGAAAGGGAAATGTCTGTTATTGCTTGCTAAACATCTACCACGAAACCGGCCAAACCACAGGAGCTAATCTCAAACTGGGGAGTTAGCTTCTCAAGGAAGGAGCCCTGTGGCAGACATGCTTCTCCGATATGGCCTCCCAAGCCTCCATGCCTCTCCGTCTCACTTCCTGTGTATGCCCCAACGTGTAAGGCACAGTTCCGGATGTGGTGCTGTTGCATATCTAGGGGTTTTATTTGACAATTTCTTTAAAAGGGGAAATCACTGCCACATTCATTTGTTCTGTCTCTAGTGCCAAGTAAATTGGGATCAGACCACACATTTTCAAGGTCCACTTTATAAGCTGTTTTGCCTCTTCTTCTGTCTTTTTCTCTTATTGCTCTATACGGGATCATCAAACCACATGTTTTGAATATCATCTCGATGTTTATCATTTCCAGATTTATGTATTCGATTTAACCTTTATCTTTCCTCCACAATTAAGATCCATATCGCCAAGAAATCACTGGGCATCCACGCTTGGATATTAAACATAGTCCTCAACTCAAATGTGTTTAAAACCACATCTGTCATCTTTGTCATCAAGTCGTCACCAGTTACCCAAGCCAGAAACAAAGCATTGTCACTGACTAGCCTTTGACCCTCATTCTCACACTTAACTCCAGATCCAATCAGGTGTTGCTGAGTCCTTTGGGTTCCTATAGGGTCTTTGACCCCATGCTCTCTCCTGCTTTCCAGCTCTGTAAACACAGTTCACACTTTTCTTTGTCCTTTCTATCCTCCCTCACTCTTCCCCAGCCTGTACTTTACCAGACTAACTCCAAATCAGAATTCAGGTTCATCCTAAACCTTCCATAACCTCTCAAGTCTCATTTGAATGACTCGTATGTGATCTTAATTGAATATGTTAAAATCCTTGTATTATAACATTTCCACACTATATCAGAATGGCTTTATTTCTTATATATCTCATTTAATAGATTAAATCTCCAGGATCAACAGGGTTATGTTTGTTCTGTTCTCACTGGCATCCGTGTCTCTAGCATTGTGTCTGGGGCAGCAAAGACATTCAGTAAATATTACTTGAATAAAAGAATTTTTTTATAATTTACTATATCCAAACTTAGAGTCCTAATTTTCACGTACGAAGGTTTTCCTAATTTAAGTCTTTATACAAAATAATTTCTAAGTCCCCATCTAGAAAAAAATCAAGCTCTACTTTAGAGAACACTATGCTAATGTTTAGGATATGAGGTTGAACTGAATCAGAAGCATGTCCCCTTGACCATTGAAAGCCTCAGAGATGTATATTCACACGATACAGTTCTGCTTATCCAAGTACTTGCTTTCCAGGTGGCAGGCTGACTCACAGGTAAATCACTCAAACAAAGGCCACACAATATTGGGGGGTCTCTATTTCCGAACCAGTGTCTGATCTTAAAATTGGATGATGAGGCTGCTGAAGGGATGACATTCTGATTGTAAACTGTGCACTTAAACTCGTCTGGAAGACACCTCGGCTGACCCCTCTCACTTGTACTCTGCTTTACCCAGAGGTGCAAAGACAATTAAAAATCCCTGTCGACAACTTGAAGAAAAAAACCTATCTTCTGAACTAAACACCTTTTGCAATTGGACTGTAGCAATATTGGGTACCTGAACGAATAACTCTGAAAAATATCTTGGGGAATAAAGTACAGCTGAACCATGCACTG
Source organism: Pteropus medius (assembly GCF_902729225.1). Classification (NCBI taxonomy): domain Eukaryota; kingdom Metazoa; phylum Chordata; class Mammalia; order Chiroptera; family Pteropodidae; genus Pteropus; species Pteropus medius. Next base: position 7,505,000 of record NW_024355990.1, on the reverse strand, counting down.
TATCAACAAGCTGGAACTTGGGTTAAATTGGACTATTGATTCATTCTCTGGCATCATCACCCGTAAGAATCTTTGCCTCTCTTTAACCTTAGCTGAAGCCGCAAACATTTGTCTGATCTTGCTGACACCTGGGTTTGCACTCAAGATGATGAATGCAGAAGGGGTTGGAGAGGTAATAAAGCCACGATATCCATAATCTAAAACCAGCCCGAGGAATAGCCATGAACCAACTTGAAGATTCGGGGAGCACAGAGTCAGCTTGCAGCCTACACATCTAACATCATCTGCCGTCTCGAAGAATCCGAAGCTACTTGCTCAAGTGAAGAGGGGACAAAAAGGACATTAAGGTCCTGGATACATACTAACGGCATCTCCTTAGGTTATTGGTTTATTTGGTGGTGGTGGTGGAGGAAGAAAATGGGCTTCGCTCTCTCTTATTTTTACCTATCTCAGTGTCTTAATAAGTCGTTGAATAAATCAGTTACTATCTGCTGGAGGAAAGTACAGTAGGAAGACTATTATATAACAAATTATTAAATATTTCCTCAGTCTCTTGATCTCAGTTATTGGTCATTATCTGTTGACATCTGGTCAAAATTTAGGTAGAAGCCACTGATACCTGACAGTAATAATCCAAGGCCGTGACCCCAACTCGCTGCCTACTCACAGACTGTCACAACCATCAGGGACTCTTCACAGAACTCATTCTAGGCAACGCTTCTCGTCTTTGCTTCATCTGACAAGGTGATAAAATTTAGCTTAGGAGCAATCATTTCTTTATTTAGGGAATGGCTATATTTCCCATTACTATTCATTAACTGGCTCTTAATGTTATGATTCTATTGTATACGTGCTTTTAATTATACACCTTTTACATCTTCTCTGGGAACAGATGTGGCATCGATTATAATGTATACAACGTGGGCAGAGATGAATCAGCCGGCGTAAGAGGAATGTCGAGACAGAGAGCCAGCTCAGTCACTGGTGTGCCAGACTAAACTGATTGGCTATTTTGATAGTATCTTGAAGCGAGTAAACAATGGAAAATTTTCATAACCCAACTTTCACTAAGTGTTCTGCCTTAATAAAGGACACACTTTAATAAAGAAAGAATAAAAATCTGAGGTCTCATCCTACATGACCTCAGTGTGTCTAGGGCCTTTGAAAGAATGGCAGAGGGTCCCTAAAAAGTGCTGATATGTCCCAGTGGTTGACTCCAGGCTTCTGTCCTGGGCTTTCCAGCCAACAGCCATCTTGACACTATTCCATGCAAATGCCACTCTCTTCGGCTGCTTCCCCACACTTTTGCTTTCTAAAGCACAGCTAATACAAAGTTGTCCCACAAACTAGGAAATCAATAAAGCTTCAGTCCGCTATAAAACAATCACAATGCCAACAAAAGAGGAAAATATAGAAGTATTTCTCGCAGGAAGTCTTCCCTTGGACCCCTCTCTCATTTGCCTGGTTGGCCATGACATCATGGTCATCCATTCACCTGCCTCTAAATTCTGAGTGTGAAGCTGTCTCCCACATGAACCTCCCTGCCCTCAGTCCAAAGCTTCCAGTTGACACAATAAAATTACAATAACATCAGGTAAGATGTACGTGGTTCCATGATAGCTCCCTTTTCTGTTATTAAACAAAACCATTAGCATCAGAATGGGAAGCATCTATATTTTTATTTGTATCCAGCGAGCAGATATTTGGCCATCTTGGGCAAAGGCACCTCTGCTGACAAGCACCTTCTGGGGAAGACTTTTTCTTAATGGCAGATTCTGAGCCACACTTGAAGTCTAATGAAGGAGATCAATTTTGAACTGCAAATGTTATTTTTATGGTTATTATACATGCAACTCTGAGGGCTGAGAGATGGAAGGCATAGAGATAACTTAAAAGAGCTCTTTCCATAAAATCCTTGAGAAATTTTAGACCCATGACAGTGCTGCATTGAAACCCACCTTAGGACCAAGGACGGTTTGTTGGTTGTCTCCTGGGAGACTTGGATTACAGATAAATTTGGGTTTGTAGCCCAGGCATCAGTGCCTTGAGCTTCAGGATGGTCTTGAGCAGTAGTTAATGCCTTTGTACAGAGAAGCTGATCTATCAGAAGTGTCAACACTATTGGCAGGTAGTTTCTCTCTGAAGTGGCTTTTGAACCTTAAACCAACTTCAGGAAAAAGTGTGGAAGTGTCTGTGGGCATGGGTGTCATGTCGATGGGTTGTGCTGTGATGCAGCTTAGCAAACGCCAGACTCCTGGGCAGCACACAGCTTGACGCGTCTGGGTCAGAAAGGGAGGAACGGGTTAACCTAACTTGAAATAGCTAAGATCACTCACAACTGAAAGCCAATAAGATCAGCCTCTAAGGATTCCTGGAAAGCATTGGAGAAAATGTGATAGATATGTAGACAGGTCCTTGCAGGGGACCACAGCTCACTTACACAGTATGCAGGAGGGCGTAAATTATTTTTATGTTGCTATGACCCTATTCGTATCCTTAGGGTGCTGTGGTCTGAGGGAACAATGGTTACATAGTTTATGCTGTCTCTGGCAAAGTCTTAGCTATTGTTTTCTAGATAATCACAGATAGGGCGACAGGTGCCGGTTAAGGTTACATGTAGTTAAACCAAGATGGAAAGTCATGACTTACGAGCGCCGACTGAGAGCCTTTTAGCCCTCTGCAAGGAATTCTCTCAGAATCTGTTTACAAGATGCTTCTCCTAGTTCTGGCTTTTCAGCAGCTTTATTATTGATTTGGACTAAATCACTGTATGCATGCTGTGTGTGTGTGTGTGTGTGTGTGTGTGTGTGTGTGTTTGCCATAGCAGCATAATTATCTAATTGGCTAATGACACAAATCTGGAGGGACATTTAACATCATAATTGATCCAAACACTTAATACAAGCTCACCAACTTAAAATGATGAATCGAAACTTGAGAGAGGAAATCACGTGGAGATAAACCCAAAGTCGTTTTTCCCTTTGATGAATGACACACTATGATATGATGGAAGGAGCACAGTGCAGGAAACCTGGTTATTCTAGCCCCCGCCTTGCCATTAAGTTAGGTCAATGTAGACAAATTACATCTCGAGTGACAATATAAATCCCTTTATCTGTAATACGAGTAGGCTTTCAATAGAGCATCTCTTAAAACTTTTAAGACTCTAAATTATGAGTGTGAAGCTTGTCTGGCTTTGTTTATTGGAGGATAAGCATAGGGTTTGGATTAAACCAAGGTCGATCTTAGGTCTAATGTTTAGTAGCTGTGTAAATGTGAACAACCTAATTCGATTCTCTGAGCCTCAGTTTCCTCATCTGTAAGATGGAAGTCATAACTGCCTTCCAGAGTTTGAGGAAGTATAAAATAAGACAATGCATAGGAAGCCCTAGAAGGGAGCATGACACATAGGAGAAAATGCATAATAAATTTGAGTTCTCTCCTCTTGTTTTCCTACTTCACATTCAAAAGAGAGAGAGAGGAAGAGAGAGAGAGACAGACAGACAGACAGACAGACAGACAGAGAAAGAAAGGGAGAAGAAGGGAGAGGGGGCAGAGAGAGAACAGAAAGAAAAAGTTTAGGAAGAAATTTCATTATTCGGAAATTAAATGAGCCAACAGTATAATATTCACTGCCCCAAATCTTAACATTGATTATTGTTTACACTTCATCAGAAGCCTTCTCTGCTGATTTCCATATCCAGGAGTGAAGTCTCCAAATCAGGTGCTCATATTTTAAGACGAACCCTAAAAATTAGAGCTTATTAAAAGGAACATACTACGAAGAGAAGGGAATGAGAGTTGTGGGAAGGCGTAAGATACAAAGAATCACCGAAGAAAATACAATGTGCCATGGGACGTGTGTAGGCTGCAGAGGGAAACTGAAAAGCGTATAGAATTATTTTTGGTATTTGGTAGGTCATGGCATCAAATGAGGAATAGTCTGCTTTTGTGTTCTCTTTGAGAGCCAAACTAGAACTAACTAATATCTGATGACTGGGATTGGGAGGGGCGGGCAGGAGGGGAGAGGCCAGATTTCAAACTCAACATAAAATAAATATTGCAACGATCAGGTCTAATACTGAAAGGACTGTCTCATGATTCGGCGACTCCCTATCATTAGGGGCCACAAGAAGATATAGAGGCCCTTAAATCAATATGGTAGGAAAGAATGTTGCACTGGGCTAAAGGTTGAACTACATGATATGTAGACGTCCCTGTAACTTGCAGACACCGTAGTTTCAAGAAGGAAGTGGCTTGGCAGGGATTACATTCTGCAAACCAGTTTCCTCAGAACTGCTGTGCTGTGACCTGAAGTGTGAAGGCGTTTCCCACAAACAATAAGACGGCCTTCTTCTCAGCACAAGAATTTCCCCCGAAGGAATTCTCTGATGCTGGCACCTTTTGAAATAGTGCTTTGGCAACTTCCAAGGGCCTGGGGCACCTGCGTCCAGACCCCACCTGGCTGGTTTCCTCATCACCCTAACACGTCTCCTTTAGGCAACACACACTACCTGGTTTTGCTGATTAGAGTTACTGTAGATTTACGTAGATCTCCAACGCTTTTGTCTTCCTCTCCTCTCTTGCTTTTCAGGGCGGAACTGCTTGCCCAGTGTGGGCACAGTTACTTCAATACAGTTTTTGGCTCTGGCTTCAACCACAGACATCGGGTTATTTATGATTGTTGTGTCTTTAAGAATGACAGAGGTATGTAGGGAGGGCTGAGAAACTTGGGCAGCGAAGCACTCTTTTTTGAGATCTCTGTTTCTGCTAGCACATCCAGAGAGATGAGCATCCGAGTGAATTTAAAGTTGGTAGCCTGGACCGTGAGACCGCCCCTTTCCCAGAGACTGGCTTCTCTTCGCTGTCACTGCACATCTTGAAGCTTCTTATAATATGAGGTGTTTACATGAGCCTTACTTTTAGAAAGCTTGATGCGTCTTAGAGGGCTGCTAACAATCCCCACTGCCTGATGCTCATGCCATTTTTACTCCTCTCCCCGCCCACATGGGCTGGACCTAATGACTCGTGTCCAATGGACAAAACAGTGATGGGCTGTCACCTCTGTCGTTATGTTACAAAAGTAAGCAGACTCTCTCTTTCTCGATGATTTTGATGAAGCACGCTGCCAGGCCCACATGGCGTAGAACTGAGGCCAGACTCTGTCCAAAAAGCCAGCAAGAAACTCAGGGCCTCCACCCAACAACCAATGAAGAACTTGAAGGCTGTCAACAAACTGTGACCTTGGAAGTGGATCTGTCCCCAGTTTAGCTTTGAGATGAGACCGCAGCCCCAGCCGACACTCTGCATGCAGTCCTTGAACTGTCCGGAAGCACAGAACCCTGCTAGGCATGCCTGGATTCCCGACCCAGAGAAACCATGAGACAATAAATATGGTGTTTTCAGTGGCTAAGTTTTGGGGTGATAAACTCTGCGAAAACAGATAACAGAACTTTCTGTAGTAGACAAGAACTCAAGCCTAGAATACGAATAATTTAGGTGGACATCGTGTTGCTCCAGAATTAATTTTAGGGTTCATTTTAGCCTCAATATCTTTTAAGAAATGAAATATTGTATATCTTTAACTATTAGAAACTTAGAGTTAAAAGACAAAATTCTTTATTTATTAAAAATTAACTAGAAGGTACAACGGGACATCTTTATAGCCTTCATGTGTACCAGTCAGAATTTCACTAGAAAAAACAGAACCCATAGGAGATGTATGTTATAAGGGACTTAATTGCAAGCAATTGGCTTACACGGTGTTGGTGGCTGGAGAAGTGAGAGTCTAAAATCTGTAGGGCAGGCCATGGGAGGGATGGGCTGGAACTCCCAGGGACAAGCTGAAGCGACAGTCCACAAGTAGATTTTTTTTTTCTTCTGGGAAATGTCAGTTCTGCTCTGAAGGCCTTTCTACTGATAGACTCAGGCCCACCCAGGTTATCTAAAGTAAGCTCGCTTCCTTAAAGTCAGCTGCTTATGGACTCAAATCACAACTACGAAAAACCTTCAGAGACACACCTCGATTCGTATGTGAGGGGATAACTGGGGACCATATAAAACTGATCATGTGATACAAAGCGGACATATAAACTGACTTCAAATCATTTAAATGTAAAAAAAAAAAATAAGGAAATGTGATTTATAAAAATTTGAAATGTTCATAACATTCTAGTAACTGTTTCCTGCGAAAATTAAAGCATATGTTTTGTTTTAATCTTGGTGGAGAAACATATTTGAAAAGCGAACGTAAGCCAGCTCTACACTTAAGTTTAAAATGTGGTTTTTCTCCCAAAATGTTATTATATTCAGAACTCTGTGAGCCATATTTGAATTGTTAACTCCAATCATATAAAACTATTTAAATATTTAACTTGATATTGAATTATTTTCTAAATTTTCAATTGCTTACATGGTGGAAAATGTTAAATAAATGTTACGCACATGTTTTTATATAATTATTTCATTGATAAAATGAGAAAAAAATGTAGTTTAAAAAACTGTCAAATTGTGAAAAACACTAACAAAATTTTCTTTGACTTTGCACGAGGTCCTAAAACATTATCTAACAATGCGCCACTGTAGGCAAAATGGCAGGATTAGATCCTTCCTCACTATTACCATAAATAAAAAGCGGCTGGGACAATAACTATAAATTGTGGATAAATTACCTATTGTCACCAAATATTAAGGTTACTTTATATATTCATTCATTTAACAAATATTTATTACGTATCAGGCACTGGAAATAGAAAGTCCCTTCCTTTTAAGCTGAAAATAAACAAGGTTTGAACGAACACTACAACGATGATTGTAGAGTTCATCAGAAGGCTGTGTTTCCCTCCTGTGAAGTAAACTTGATTCGCCTGGATCCTTGTTCTTATAAGGATTCCTCTTCACACACATATCTTATGTGAACAAATTATATGGGGCATTTGCACTCCCTGAGAGTAGAAGCTACAAAAAAAAGTGGCTAGAAAACCCAGAAAGAAAACTTGGAAAAGCAGGAATGAAGTGCAGGGAAATAGTTAACTATCTGGGTAAATAGAATAGGTGATCCTTTAGAGTTATTTAAAAATACATCAGTTAAAAGCAACCTCTGCCTGCACATTGTGGACTGGCCTGAGGTGGGCTGCTTCTGAACTGTGTGTGCTCTGTTCCCGCAGAAACAGCCTTGGGAGGACTGGGGGTGACGGCGGCAACTATGTTACATCGAGTACAATAAGCAGCTGGAGACAAGTTCAGATACATGGTACTGGGGGCATTCTGAGATAGTTTTCTTGTTAAAGAGACCTTGGTTCCTCTTAGAATTTATAAAGACCTTATCAGTGAGAGTAACATTCCACTGAGTTTCACAGGGTGGTGTGTGGCTTCCACATTGTGTGGGATGTGGGTGGATTCAGCTCATACTTCTCCCCCGACCTTCTCCCTTCCTTCTTTATTTTCCACCTCCAAATTATGATAGAAAACAGCTAGTTTATGTGATACAAGGTGGCCCACTAATTGTGGGACACCTGCAGATTCTTCAAGAAGCTTGACGAGGAAATCATTTTGTCCACATTAAATAAAATACAGATATAAATAAATATAAATCGATAAAATAAAATATATTCCTAATGGCAGCAGAAAATCTGAAACAAATTAGAAAACATCTATCTTATCATCGAATTTGAGGCTGAAAGAAATGCCTGTTTCTCAAGCACAGGAACAAGTTCATCTTTCCAGAAGATCCCCTCCCTGCTCTTTGAAAAGCCTGGGGCCTTAACCAAGAACATTCAGATCTTAAAGAGACTAAAAATAAGAAAAGAAGCAAGTGCAGAAACGAAGAGGCAGAGACATTTACAGATCAGAGGAGATGTCGGGCAGGGTCGTACTTCTTGGGCCCTGTTTGCCCCAAGCGTCTGTGATGGCTGACAGAGAGAAGAAGCAATCCGTTTCCAAGATGCTCTGCTTTTCCCTGTCGTTTCTTTCTTGACTGTCAATCATCTTTGTAGACTTTGGACCACCTGGTACTTGCATATTCTTATCACTAGAAATTAAAGAGCAACTTGAAAATAAACAAATGAATCTTCCCTCTCATCCTCTAGATACCTACAATCTATATATATATAGTCTTATATTTAGTCTTTGACTAAATCTGTCAGGTTAAAGGTATAAAAAGCCGATGCAACCGAGCTAAGCTGAGAGCACATTTTCTCATATCTGGTGGCTGACAGCTTCTGAACAGGATGCTAAACTTGCCCTTGAAAACCAGTGTAATGAGAATTAATGTGTCGATGGCAACGCGCACACAGCCCTCCCACGCCTTCTCTCCCCGCCCAATTTACGTGAGTAGAAAATCACCTTATCTCTTACCCCAATGCATAATTAAGTTGGAGTCGTCATAGTATCATTTATCTTTGATACTATCACAAGATCTTTAAAAAGATAAAAGAAAGAAGCCTTCGAAAAGTATTCTTTAAAGTGTATGAATATTCCATAATTATGTTTCCCTGATTACAAAACCTCAGGTAGCCAGAAGTCAGTTACTAGATGTGGAACCACTTAATTAAGGGCACACGTACACACTCACACGTGGAAGCTACTGTGAGAAATTCTTTAAAGGCTAAAATAGCAAAAACGATTTGGGCACGTGAGATGCGATCAGTACAAATGACTGTCCCTTTCCTACCTCATTCTCACCCGTAAAGATGGCGAGTTACACTCCTCTCTCTCGTGAGGGCCGTTTCTTCATTTAAGCGATGACCCTTCCTCTCCTGTAATGCTAGGGACCTTCTTTCCCTCTGCATCTTGTGTCTCTACTTTTTGTTTTTTCTTGATTCCTTCCTCGAAAGTTATAGTCATGATCAGCTCTCCATCCGTGTAAAAGAAGAAAATCTTAGCTGATCTTGGGTCCTTTTTATTCACATCTCTTTCCTTTTGTCTTCTCTTTACAGCCTAAATTCCTAAGAATAGGTGACAATCACTCTCCCTACTTCTTTGGCTCCCAGTCTCTCTATGGTTTTGTATTTGTCAAATTACTAAAGATTTCCAGCATGCAGGAAAATGTAGTGAATGGCTCAATGTACGCTTGTGGGCCCGCCACCAGCTTTGTCACTTATTAATCTATTTCCATCTCCTTTTTCAGTCTTTACAAGAGAGAAAACGTTATAGGTACAGGTAAGTTCCCTGATTGCTCCCTCCTCTTTAAAAAGTATCTCATCCAGCTCTTGCCTTCAGAAAGTTGAACTGCTGGGGATGAATACCTACCTGTCCTCTTTTTGAAAGTTCCTCAGATGAGAAGTTAAAACTACTGTAGATTGGTTACTCCGTGTAGCACTGAAAGTCAAGCCCTTTCTATTGGTGTTAGTGGTTTGCAGTTATATGTATGCATATGCATTTATGATGCATATACCTGATATTTTATATGTCTACCTAACTCTGTTTCCTAGGCTCAGGGATGGCATTTAAAAGCATGTTCTGTGACCCACGTCATGCTGCTCCCTCTCCCTTTCCGCTCCTGGAGTTAACCAGCTAACTCCTGCAGTTCCGAAGCTCTTTGTGGTATTTTATTAACTGTCCTAGGAAGCTAATGCACCTTCTTTAAAAACAGTCCTTCCATGCCTGCGCATAAACGCCACCGTTACAGGGGCAGTCAGTCGTGTGGGCTCTGGATCTGACATCTCTAAGAAGTTATATTTTTAAAGGGAGCCCAAAAGTTTTCCAACAAGATAGCAGCCAAGAGCTGATCAGGCAACGAGATGAGAGGTGGAAAGGGGTCAGAAGTCATTTACCAGAGTCACGATTTCTCAGAATTCGAAGAATCGCCTACCTGATAAATGCATATTTTCAAATGCATCCCTAAGAAATGATCATCATCCTTTACTTTTAATAGCTCTGAGAAGTGTCGGATCTTAATCTCTTTAATCCTCTTTAATCTCTTTAGTCCTACTGCTAATTTCTGATGTCCTTGGACGGATCTAGACCTCAGTTTCTTTCTCAACGAATTGAGAAGTTTGGGTACGTGATTCTTTGTAGCTCTCAAGAGCATGTCAGCCTCAAAGACCTCTGGAATGACGTGGCAGTCACGACAAAGAAATATCAAATGAAACTTTATTCAAAGTTTTGTCTAGACTGGCTACCTAAGCTGCTTCAAAATTACTTTGCATTTCTAGAACACATCATTCTTAAGTGATAAAGCCAGATATCATAATATATAGTATGTATGTATGTGTGTATAGTATTTTTTTTATAGAGAAACAAGAACCAAATAGGATTAACCATCCTCTGTGGCTAATCCACATAGCAAATAAAACACGTGCAGATCAGCAAGAGAGTTAAGCCACTGACAAAAATGAAAACTAAAATTCAAAGGTCATCTTCATTTACTCTCTTGTTTAGGATGAAAATGATTAAAGCAGAGTAAAAAAAAAATCCTGGAGCAGCGATGCTGTCTAGAAATATACCCGGGGTTTGGCGTTTATTTGGCGTTTGCAACTGTTTTCCATATAATCACCACCCAAGTGGGGGCGTCTCTAAATAATGGAAATGCTGACCGACCAAAAATAATGGAAATTCTAATAAAATTTGAGAGCAAAATTCTCCCAGACAGGTTCCACCGGCTAATCCCCCATAGTCATCCTTTTGTTTCTAGAAATGGCATTAAAGCCACCCAGTGAGGGACAGGAAAACTATACAGACTCCTGTTCATGTGGGCACTTAAAACCTCACCACCAAATGTAGGTTTTGACTCTCTGCCCAGCACAGCTTTGAAAGTTTTGCCATGAAGTTCTAATTTCTAAGTAAATGTTCACTCAATATTTCTCCATAAAGGGGAGAAAGAAGAAAAAAAAAAAAACAGAGAAGAGAAAGTGGGAGAGGACATGTCACTTTCTTAGAGAAAATACATATCCTATTGTTACTCCTGCCTATAAAATTGATAATTTCTTTATTAAAAAATACTTTCTGTGTAGCTGGGACCTGTTGTTAATATGTCATCCCTTTCTGTTGTGCTACCCTCCTCCTCCTCCAAGCCTAGCCTCTACTATGTAAATAAGATGCCTTTCTACTCACTAGTATTTACCAAAAGGCACGGCTTCCAAAATCACCCTCGACATTTTACAAACCATGACTGCTTTACCTCTTGGAAATAAGTTTGTTTCTGACCAGAAGTGCCGATTATGGATCTTCCGAGACCCTCTCAGGCCCACGATGGACGCCCACAAATAGAATATCTGGGTCTTCCCCAAAGGAGTTAACGGTTTCTCTTGGGAGGCAAAGCTGGCTAACGGGTATGTTGGTGCCAAACTTTATATACAATAAGAAGACACATATAATAAGTCGTATATTCAGGTTGGATTTAACATAATAAAGAGCATAAGCAAGGATACAACAATAAACAATTCATTGAACACCTGAATGTGTTTTTCTCTAGGTTTTATGTCCTGAATACCACATCATACTTTCACTTCTACCAAGGTTTCAGAATCCCATCGCTGCTGACATTTGGGTCGGATCATTCTTTGGTGTGGGAGGCTGTCCTGTACATTGCAGAATGTTTAACATCATCCGTAACCTCTACCCAGTAGACGCCAGTAGCATCCCCGGTACATCTGTGACAACAAATTCCGAAGTCAAGAGATTGATAGGTTGTAACGTCTAACTTTTGAAGCATTCTCCCTATACGCTCTGATGGATTCACTGCACCAATAGGAATGTGGAAGTTGAGTTGGCAGACAGAGCTTGACTAGGCAAACCCCACAAAAGAGAGGCTGGGTCAGACAGCAAACCCTGCATCTAGAATACACAAAAGCAGACAAGTGGCCCTAGAGATGCTGGGTGGGGGTGTGGGGAGAAAAGTCTCCCCCGATCGTTTGTGACTTAACTCTTGAATCTTCCTGAAGTGCAGGAAACAGCAGTCCATGTAAAATCTATAAATAGTTGTATAAGTCAAAGTTTCTTTTCAGACAAGAAAAAAATTAAAATACCCTCTGGAGAAAACATGATCTTTTCTCCATGTTTTAGTTGTCAGTTTTGACAAGAATGATACAAGCTAATTAAATTTTTGTTAATTTATTTTGTCTGATTCAGTGACTGCCTGTCACACAAATCCCTCAATAAGTACGAGTTCTCTCTGCTATAAACTTTCTACTCTTTCTCTGAAATGCCATTAGGTAAACGCACGAAAAGTGGACCTGTTTTACTCAAATAAACACTAAAAGCACTTAAACTCAATCCGCCCTCAATACTTCAACTCCTCATGTCTGTTTTGGAAAGAACCTAACTCTTTCCAGCTTATAAATCTCCAATCGGGACCATTACCCTCTAAAAAATAAAAGGCTTTTGCAGATAAAATACAAAGATGAAGCTAAGAAACTGATGGTGGATGAAACAGGAATCTGCTGCATTCCAGTTTGCCTTAAAATTCCCAAGGACTGTTCTCTCACATTATTCCTTTGGGTTAAAATTTGAGAACGACGTCGTGTAATCATTTCAGTCCTAGTTACCTAGAGTGATTACAGTCCTTTTTCTGTCTTGTCAGGAGTATGATGAAGTTGCAACATCATGCCAGGACAGAGCGTGATATTTGAATCAATATCGACATCTGCCACAGGTGGGGTTAAATAATCGATCTTCCTTTTCTGTGTCATTTTTATGGAAGGCTCAGGTCTTCCTTATTCTTGGAGATTTAGCTCAAACATCACCTCCACTGCAAATCCTGCCCTGCCTGCCTTCCCTCCACTCCTACTGGAATGATTATCCTGAAAGAAGAAATTGTACTTAGTTTTTCTCATTCTACCCGGCAATTTCTTATTTGCATGCCTGTTAGAGAACTACATTTCTTTGAAAACGTGTCCTTGAATCGCTCAGAGGATAAGGAGGAAAATAAAAGGAAGTGGCCAAGAAGTAGACAGAGGAGAGGAGTGGGAAGGAAGAAGGAAGAAAGGAAGAGAAACTTTTTTTATAACTGAGCTACTGGTCTATCATTTAGAGAAGGGCAAATCCAGGCTCCCTGGAGCGCATACATTACTTTGTCCATACTTATTATCATTACCCAGAAGACTTACATGTCATCAGCGTATAGTCACCGGACCCTACTCAGATTTAATAATATTCAGGATCAGTGTTTAGAATCTCAACAAAGTTTTACTGGGTTTGGTGGTGATTACTGTCGTCTTGTATATCCAAAGAAAATGATTCATCATACATTATGTTAAGATGCTAATACTGCAGTAATAACTAACCCATTGATCACTTACTTGTCTCAAGCACTTTCTTATATAAACCCTCTTAATCCTCAGAACAACCTGGTGGGATAGGTACTGTTATTATCTCCATTTTAGAAATGGGGAAACTGAGGCAAAAAGAAGTTAAAAATAATTATCCATGGTCACACGGTTAGGAAGTAGTAGAGACCAGACTAAAAGCCAACAGAGCCCATGCTCTGAACAGCATAGAAATCAAGTTCATGACTGTTACAAGTAGCTTCAGTATAGACAACCAGTACTTGATTTGTTGACATTTGATGAATCAATTTCGTGTCATATTTACGGTTATGATTTAAATTAAAACAGGATAGCAATAAACCATGCCCCAAGCTCTCTTTTTCTGTGCTCTCAGAGTAGATTAACTTTTCTGTCACCTCGTTATTCTTTGTGAATATCTGTACCTCTTTTCTGGACCCTAAGCTTCGTAGGAATTTATTCATTATCACATCTTTCACAGCTGTTCTTGCTGAATAAAATAAAATTGTTTCAGATTCAGTAAATCCATCCTCTTCTTTCTACTGCACGCCATAAATGGAATTATTAATTCATGGATGTCTCTGATTCCATTGACTCCCGCATGCAGGAACATAATATTAACTCTAATTTTTATCATTATAATAAATCTCTTTTAATTTCATATGAGAATGAAAGCCTTGTAACGAGCTTTCTTGGCTTTCGGAAACGCCTTTAGAATAACGAGGCTGAGAATTTTAATCCAGGAAGGTAAGCAGAGGCCGTGATGCTGACGATAATTGAATTCTTCAGAAACGCTTAAGAGTTTTCTTCATTTGGGATTAGTCATTTTATAGGAACTTCAGATTGAAAGAACCTTTTAAAACCAGTACAGAGTTTTGTTATGTTGTCTTGCATAATGTGGTCACTTCTGCATAAAGGTATCTGCATGTTTTAATTCTTCTTGGCAGCAAAGCACTCAAGTACGTGACTTGACACTCATAGACGCTCTGGCACGTTAGCCATTCCCTCTCCCCCATCCCCTCCCCCCCCCGCACCCCGTCTTCCCCTTCTCTGTATGGAACTTACTCCACAGAGACGCTATGCAGCTCTTCCTCCTTGGAATGAACATCCAGCGGCGGCGGGAGTTGGGCAGTCCCCTCTGGGAGAAGGGCGGTGTCCGCACCGCTGGGTCGTCGTGCGACAGTAACTGGTTTACTGGTGTTCTGGCATGTGTGCACCCCGTCGGCGCCGTCAGCACCCCAGGAAGGGCTGGGCGATGCCTTCCTCAGCTGAGTTCCTTTCCTCTCACATTGCTGTTAAGTCTGGGGCTGTTGCTAGCTGGCCCTTTATCCTAGAGTATTTCCAAGAGTTTTAGGAGGGAAACAGAGCTGCTATGCGCATCGCCGTCGAATGAGCATACCAAGGTCACATGGGGATTGCTGTAGAGCTGCCGCTGGCCAGAAACAGCAGCGGGACAGGGAGCTCTGTGGCACGTGAAGGTCGGGAGCGAGCACGCGGCAGAGCCGGCCCCGCATCGCTGTCCGATACCGGGGAGGATGGCGGGGATGTCCACGCCTCTTCTGAAAGTCCGCCTCCTGCTCCCGTCTTCCACAGCGGGTTGCCCGCTCCCCTGGGACGTACCCCTCCAGGGGAGCAGGAACGTGTGGCTCTCTGTGTAACCGGCTCCTCTGGGGAAGGCGGTGGCTCCAGCAGTGAGCTCTGGGGCGCGTGGGGCTGAGAGCCGGGATCTTCCCACTCCCAGTCACCGGCTCGTCCAAATTCGGGGAAATGAGAGTTACATTACACTTACAGTCTGCATTTCCTCCCTGACGGAGCGCCCCGGAGCGGTTACCAACGCCGCGCAGGCACAGGCCAGCGCCCACGCCAGATCAGAGAGGCCGGGGCTCCTGCACAGCTTGGACGAAGGCCCCTAACGTGGTGGCTTTGCCCAACTGGGCAGGGGAAAAGCGGCCTCGTCTCCTTGGAGAGGATGCAGGGATGAGCCAGACCTGCGTCCTAAGTCTGGGGACATAATGGATCACATCTCAAGTTCATAGACTCTTAATCTCCCCCACTCCCACCCGAATGGCTTTAAATGTTCAGTAAATTAGCCTCTGGTGCGATTAGTCACTTCATAAGTGGCTTTTTTTGGGGGGGAAATTTGCCAGGACAACTGTTGAGTGATGTCTCACTTTCTGGTCCATGGGGGATGAAGCATCTCTGGTAAGGCCATCAAGCAGAGAAAGACGAGTGTAAATGTACCGTTTTCTCTTTTCGGTGGTAACTTTAAAATGTTTTTAAATATTTTTGGCCCCATCGTCATGGGATTACCTCTGCGGATGGAGGGAAGACACGGGGGCTCCAGAGGAAGAGAGGAAAACACTTAAATGGAGCTCCTCAGGTTTCTTCAGTTTTACGGCAGAAAATGCTTTTTTCCTCTCTCTCACATGGAAAGAAAAAAATAATAACTTTCTGCTCTCATAACTTGGATCCTTCAGGACGGGCTGTTAAAGACTTAATGAAGATTCTAAAATTCCTAAAGTGACTAACAGGCGTGAATGGCTGCACAGGGCACAAGGCGGAGCCCGTGACGACAAGTGATGAAGCAACGTTTCCTTGGTCCTCCCTCTGTTTGCGCCAGGGGAGGACCGAAGGCTACAGGGCATCCAAGGGCACAGGTCGGGGACGTTCGGTGAGCTTTCAGGAAGATGACGTTGTAAAGAACACCTAATGGTGTCGTCTTAAAACCTGTCCCACCTCTTCTGAGCAAATGAATCGGGGACAGAATCCAGTGACGAGTCAGAGCTGCCGATTACTGAAAACCCTGAGAATTCTGGCAGCAAGGTCACTGCAGCATCATCGTTGCTCGTCGAGAGGTCCTACAGGCTCCTGAGGCAGCCCTGGGCAGGGACAAGGCTGTGGCTGTGTGGTTCACACTGATGAACATTAGGCTTTGGGGAAGCAATCTTCAGCAAAGTTCCTGCTCCCCACCCCATCCCCCCCCACAACAACTTGTCTTTCTTTTTGGCACTAAAGCAGTGAAGCCATCCTGGTCCAAGGGACTATGGAGGCTGAGACAATATTAGTGGTGGCCAGTGAGGACGGAAGACCAGAGGGCTCCCCCCGTGCTGTGAACTTCGAGGACCGTATAATGTAGGATGCCTTCAGCTAGTGAGTGACGGGGCACCCAAATAAAAGGATCTCGAAAAACAGGGGTCTGTTATCACATATGTTGAGAGGTTTCCGGGTACGTAAGTAACCTCGATAATGCAGTGATGTCAGGGGACCCCTCATGGAAGCAAGATGCCTGCTACAGATCCAAGCCTCGTCCTTCGCCTGGACGCGTTCAAAGGCTGAAGGAAGGGTGCTTTGCTCCTCATGACTTTGTTTCGATTAAGGTGGACACTGTTCCCCCGAAGAGCCTAGAATGCCCTGTCACCTGCCATCTCACGCTGTGGGTGGGGAGGAAGGGCAGGCCTGCTGCGATAGGCTTAGGCTAACCCTGTTGCATCTGCCTGGGCTTGGGGAAGGGTCCACCGTCCCTGTATGTACTGCTGCCGCGCGCTTGAATAAAATTAGGGTTCTAGCAGCCAAAAAAGGAGGTCACAATAGCTGCTGAACAGGCCATGGAGAATGGACAGGACCCCTGCCCGTGGCATCGTGCATTATCTTTGGTGAGGAGTGATCCGAGTTTAGAAAATAAAACAGTAACATTTCTCATAGAAATGTATAAAAAAAAGAAAAGACTATCTCACGTGTTCCTGCTTTAACCTCTTTCCCTTCTTTAGGCCTCTTCGGCTCTTCCTTAGCAGGATGGAAGCAAGAAGTGAGGCCTGAGGTGGAAACTAAAAATAGTCTAGGCCTGCTCCTTCGACAGTATCCTAAAGGTTATGGAATTCGTCCCAGGCAAAAACAAATTCCTCATTTCCTCGCAGGGTGAAAAACGGAACAAAATTTGCCAAAGCATTCTCAGATTAATTGGAAGAGAGCACGGGCCTCCTTAGACACCGCCTGTCTAGACGTGGAATCCCAGAGTCGTCCTCTTAGTTTTCGTCCCTGTCTTACGGAGCAAATAAGTCACTTACTCCCTGCGGAGGCGGCTCTCATCTCGGGGATGGAGGGGATGCGGCCCGCTGACTTGGGGGGTCCCCAGCACCTTGGCTCCTTTGCCTTCCTCAGGCCAGCTCCTCTTCACCCAGCGGAAGCCCGTCAGGCCTGCCACACCGGACATGGCGAGGTGGGTATAAAGGGCTCCACGCATAAGATAGGAACGTAAAGCGCTGTCATTCCTTTTTAAGAACGACAGCAATAACTCCTATCGCTATGATTTTATTTTTAAAAATATGTCAAGTAACCCTCCCCCCACCCCCATTTTTTCATACGGTCCTAAGAAGAGGATGGGCATGAGAGTCTTTTGTAGGAAGTTGTAGAATGATGTATGTTAATTATAAGACCCGCAGCTTTGCGTCTGTGACCCAGGCCCAAAGCTACGTGCAGTCGTTTAAAGGAAGGATAAAAAAAATATATGCTGTGTCTTGCCTAGTTCAGGAAGATCCACTTTATTTTGTTCTGTGTATTTATTTGTATACATTTGGAAGGAGGGGATAGAGAATCCACAATTATTGCACTTAGCACTGATATGGGTCCTTTATAAATAATGAATTGTTAATGTTGACCCTAATTCATTATTTAACCATTAACGAAACATTTCTGACTATAATCATTGAATGGTCCCTTTTTAGAGCCAGTCTCTAGTAAGCGACTTAGGACACGTGCAATAAAGGTGGTATATAGACTGGCTGAGAGTGGTACAGTTGCAGGAAGTTCACGCGGCTGGAGGCAGCAGGAAACCAGCCTTCCCCGCTGGCCCTGAGGGGCACCGGCTGCCCTGCGGGCAGGAGGCGTGTGACATAGGTGACCTGCGCTAATCAGTTAGCCTGGATCCCGTTTCCTGTCATCCAGACCTTGTTCTCTCCAGATGATGTAGAAAACTTCATCTGTTTCTCACTTGAGACTTATATTCTATTAGATGGCCAGGGCACATATAATTATCCCCATTTTATCCTGAGAGCCCAAAGTCACACAGCTTGTAAGTGGCGGGCCTGGGAAAATGCGGAGGGCTAGTGCCGTTTTCAACGATCCGTTTGGGGAGGCTTCTAGTTGATACTGCCCGAGCCACACAGAACCGACGTCCTTCCTTTGGTGACGCAAGGATGAATTTCTGGAGGGGCCCATGACTCCCCTTCTGAAACGTCGCACGAAATGGTGTGGAATGAGCACATGTGCATTCGTCTGTAGGAAAAGTCCTTCGCTGTCACCAAATGAACTGGAATCCCGACGAAGTTTAAGAACCGCCATCGTAGAAATGCAGGAGGTCGTCACTGCACTGAATCACCCTAATCCGTCCACCCAGGAGTTCCTAAAGAGGACTCACGCGACCAGAAGAGAACAGAACTGTGCTGCGTTTGTCTCTATCTGCCCTGAAGCAATCTGGGACACACCTCGGGGACTCAGAATACACCCCAAAGCCTCCTCTTCCCTGCCCCCAGCAACCCGTTCTTGTATGGAAGAACAGCTCCATAAACATATGACGAAGGAAACAGTGGCTCTGATCCCTGACCTCTGAAGCAGTGAGCAGTGAGATGTTTTTCTCACTCAGATATTGAGCTCTTGGATAAAATGTGGCTTGGACTTCATAGGGATTATCGAGTTTGAGACAGGTTGGGCAGGGGTAGAAGGTGAACCGAGGCAGTGGGCGAAGAGGTTGTTCACTGACAGGATGTGGCCAGATGTTTATCTTTCAAGCCACCAAGGGCACAAACCGGCCAGGCCTGGCAGGGGCTGGCACACGGCATTTCCCTCCTCGTGCCTCTGCCAAACCGCCTGAATCCTGACATCTAGAACATTCCGCTTTTGCACAGGGCCTCCCTGGAGATCGGCATCTGGGCAGGAGCGCTTCCTCCCCGAGGTCCCGTCCAGACACGGTCCATCAGGGCCCTGGTCTTTCTGTCAGACTCTTTTCCGTCCTCAGTTCTCAGGGTTCAAAGTCACGAATGAAAATGTCCCAGTACGTCTCAGGTTTTTCCTGTGCCTGTGCAGTCCAGGAAAAAGGATGTCTACCTCGAAATTACTCTGTTTTTGAGACGCAGTGCGGTCTCATTGAGAAGCCTGCAGGGCTGGAAATTTGGAGCCTTTCTTTCTTCCCCCCCAAAAATCAGACTCTATCACTAGTTCTGTGACCTTGGGCACATAATATAAACTAGTCATTAAAGAACAGTGAGCTTAACTGATGTAGCTGCCCAACCTTGTGAAAGCTTCATAGAGAGTGAGCAAACTCAGGAGCCGAGACCATGAGTGAACAAAAGAACTAAAAGCCAGATCTGTGGCTTAGCTCTGGCAAATGCTCTGCGTGCTCTAGTACGTGTTCCGTGCACGGACCTCACCTCTGACTTCGTCTGATCTTCCCCAGCTTCCTATTCCACGTGCCTCCATTTTTAATGTGATTCTTTTTATTTCATTGATATTGCTATATTACGTGTCTATTTAAAGCCATCTGAAATCCTTTTGGAAACACACATTAAGGAAGAAAGAAAGGAAAGGGGGAAAGGAGGAAGCTGGCAGCCATTCAGCACTTCCTACCATCATTTCATTGATTGAAATTTTAATCAACACTTCCTTGGCTACATGCCTGTCGCTCAACTTATGGTTCTGCTTCCTGCTAGCATCGTGGATGGCAAGGACAGACTTCGACTCCGCGGCCTCTCAAATGCTCGACCTCCTGACCTCCACTGACCTTCAACTCTATTCAACTTCACCATCGCTCTGCATATCGCAATCTAGATTTCAACTCCTGGAATTTTTCCCTCTCAGAGACTGTCAATTCGGACATGTCACTTAAATCGGTTAACTTTCTTTACACTGCAGGTAACGAAAGCTGGTTTAACCTGTAAAGGGGCTTCATCGCTTTATGGAACGGAGAAGCCCGCATACGGGACAGACTTTAGGGCTAGATCGTTCCAGTGACTCGATGTGGTCTTCTTGGACCCCCTTTCTTCCCGTACCCGTCCCCTGCCTTCCGCAGCGGCATGCTCAGGGTGGCAAATTATGTATCGTTCTGGGCTTTGCACTGCATGCCACACCATCAAAAAGGGGAACGCGAGTCCCTTCCTAGAAACTTCCAGAAAATGTCTTCTTCACTCTCACTGATGCAAACTGGGTTGCGTGCTCAGCCCAGAACTAGGAACATGGGCTTATGGCTGGATGACTGGGCACTGATTAGCAGAGATCTGAGACATGTCCCTAAAGTCCCAGAGCCAGAAGGAGAGTTAGCTCTACGTGTCGTGTTCAGGCTGCGTGGGGTGGAGATGGGGATAGATGCCAAAGTAGAAGCGGAGGTATTTAAAGAGAGGAGGGAAACATGTCGGGCAGGTAGCAACAGCGTCTCACATCGCTCCCTGAGCACAGTTCCCAGCCCCTGCCTCTCCATTAACGTAACCTAACACACTGACACTTCGTCCTGTTCAGGATCTCTAGTCTTAAGATGTCCAAGATGGCGGCCACGAGCCATTCAGATTCAAACTAGTTTGAATCTGAATAGGCGGGCACCTATTCAGATTCAAACTAGTTCAAAATAAATAGAGTTTAAAATGTAGTTTCTCAGTCTCACATTTCAATGCTCAATAGCCACGCTGGCTCATAGCCGCCGTGTTGGATGACGCGGAGCTGTAACATTCCCATCATCAGAGGACGTTTCATTGGACGCAGTGCTCTCGTTCTCACCCCTCTGATTCCTTCTTTGTGTCTATACTTTTCTCTCTTTCCACCTGAGACACTTTACTTCTTATCAGAATCTTCACTTTACGTTCTCTATTTTCCTTGCAGTTCACCCATCACGGAAACCCCACCTCTGGATGAACCCATCAATACTCTTTAGAGATACACCTGGGTTGCCAAACGCTAGTGGAGTTAATCACGCCGATTTGCAGACTGGGTCCCTCACACCTTTCACCTCCAGTCTCATCTAGATCCCCAACGCTGTCTGCCCTTCCTAGTCTACTGTCACCTCTCTGTCCACATACTCTTTTCTCAACCTCTTCTATGTTCCTCGGACTTCTTCCCTGACTCTAAGAAGATAACATTGCCTTCTTCTAGGGAAGGAATCTGCTGTACCTTACTACCAAACTGTAACTATATCTCATATTGTCTTCTTACCTATTACTATTATTATGAGAGAGACCCCTCCCTCTTCCCGTTGAATGTCGGCCTATGTTCCAAATCCCTCCACTCTTGCCTAATTTATCACCCCTATTACTTGTATCTTAAAGTTCTCCCTCTCTTTACCAGCTTCTTCTCATCATTATTCACATGTACGTACAACATTTACATAATTTTCAAAACTTTTCATCCTCAAACTCCTCTCCACCGAAGGTTGTGACTCTTTTCTCCTCCCACAAACAAACTTCTTGAAAGAGACGCCTATGCCTTGTCTTCTTTATTTCTTGCTTTATATGCCCCAAGTCTCTGTAATCTGACTTTGGCTTTGAATAATATGCTACAACAACTTTTACTGATACCACCAGTGTCTTGTGACACTACATCAATCTGCATTCTTTCGGTTTTATCTAAGTCAGCTTCCCAGCAACATTTGTCTCTGCCCTTCCTTCCTTCCTTCCTTCCTTCTTTCCTTCCTTTCTTCCTTTCTTCCTTCTTTCCTTCGAACCTACCTTCCTTCCTTCCCTCCTATCTACCCATCCATCCATCCATCCATCCATCCATCCATCCATCTATCTATCTATCTATCTATCTATCTATCTATCTATCTCTCTATCTATCTAAGCAAAGCATAACTTCCTTATGGTGCATTCTTAGTGGAGAAAGAAGACAGAAGAAAGTATACACATAAAGATTGGTTTAAGAGGAACGAGTTAAGGAGACGAAGAGCGGTGAGCAAGCAGGGTGCTGCCGCGGGCAGGTGGTTAAGGAAAGCCTACTTGGGAAGGTGGCATCTGAATCAAGACCTGAAAAGAACAAGGTAGTGAGCCCCACAGAGCATGTCGAGCACAAAGCAAACATATGCAAAGCTCTGAAATTGGAATGGGCTTGGTTCGGTCGGGCAAAGAACTTCAAGGAAATCTATGTGGCTGCACAGAGATGAGCAGAGGGAGCTGGGAAGGGAGTGGGAGAAAGAGACAGATTACAGAGGATCTTGGAAATCATGATAAAGACTCTGATTTTATTCTTACTCCAGTAGAAAATCAGAGTTCTATAATTACACATGGTAAAAAAAAAAAAAAATAGTGACTGTCAACAGTAGTTTTTGGTTGCTTTAATTACTTGTTTTTCATTGTTTAGCTCTAGCAAATATATGCAATAGTAAAACACTTTCAGCTGAATTCTATGACATTTAAGCTAGTCTCTATGTGAACAGTCAGAGTCTACACTTGGGTTAATTACCATATAATGCGGATTCTGAATCAATTCAGTCAGTGAGATGCTCAGAACATAGCATTCAGATCACGTATTACCAACCACCTTCCTCTAAAATTATATTTTCTATACGGAGAAACTGTAACAACCAGATTTGCCATAAGTCAGTTCCCCAAAGAAAAACCACAATGGTCTCATGAAGCGGTAGAGACGATGAGGGGACATACACCTTTCTCGCAAATTTCTTTTGTTTTCAGTATCCTTACTCTGTGTCACTAAATAGCACATTTTCTTCTTTGAACCTGTGATGCTAATGAGATGAACATATAAAGGTATTAAGAAAGGCAAATTAAGCTTAGTCTAGAAATTGCGCATCTCAATTGCAGGATTTCTCCAGTAAATAAAAACAAAAGTCACAATTCACAGGAATTTCTGACCTCTGGATTTTTAGCAGTATAACTATCTTGCTGCTCGCAATGAAGAAATAGCTATATTTGAAAAAACATTAGAGAGGGCACAAGTGACATCACTTCGATGGATTTTTTTAATAAACAACTTGATTGAAAAACAGAAGCAATGGACCATATAGCTCTGTACTTCTCTCCATCCTTATCTTATTCCAGGCACCCTGTGGGATAAACCTGGCTACCGAGATAGAGCGACTTAATCAAATGAGAGCAGGGTTCAGCCAGGATCGAGAATTCCTGATTTAATGGCCTATGGACATGCAAGGATTATGTTTTCAAAGGATTGTTTTGAACTTTGAGGGGAAAAAAACTACATACTGGTTTTCATGTAAATTACAGGGATTTAACTGTGTCGAAGGCAAGTATATAATTTATCAAGACACATTGAAAGTATCACAAAAGTCAACCTTAAAAATAAGGCTGGAACTGGTACCCAGCTGACCTGGCCTTTCCCCGGCCTCTACAAAAAGAAAGAAGACTGTACTCACAAATGTTTTCATGTATAATATTTACATTTAGATCAGAAAGAAACCAATGGGCAACTTGGATCTAAATGTCTCCAATATGCGGGCAGATGTCAGCTTATGGGGTCACCTGAATGGCGTTTTATGGCCGAGGACACACGATTTGGCTTGTTCCGGTCCGTTTGAGCAGCCTGTCAGCTCCATCGCTCTCTGCTCTTGGGCATATGGTGGGATGTCATTAGCCCAGGGGGGCGACAGGACCATGAAAGTGGAACCATGTGTGTTGTAGCAAGAGAAAATGCATTTCGGTCACTATTCCACTGCAAGTATAAATGTGTGCTCTCTGCCAACTGTTCCCTTATGTATCACACACTATGTTCACGTGCGGATGCATGTCCTCTAATTAATGTAGCCCCCGAGCACTCACACTCAGCACTGACCAGGTCAGGGATGAACCCCCTGAGTCTGCACCAGAGAACCCAGAGATGAAATATTAGGGCAGATGGACCAGCGATCGATCCCAGGTGTACCTTTCATCAGCATGTGTAATGCTCCACAATGAAGGAAAAGTCTTGGTCTGTCATTACAGGGGTCACATCTACCAGGACCTCAGATACTTGACACCATCTGGAGCCACCACCAGCTACTATGAAACAGGGCTACTTAATGAGTGGTGTTTGAATATGAGAGTGAATGTTATAAGTTATTCTTCTGCCATTTAATTTTATAAGGTTTCCATTTCCGAATGAATTTATGAAATTATCAAAACATGATGAATTCTCCTGTGCTTACCCTTGACTGTCACCTAACTCCGATGGGCTGTTTTGTTTAACTGAAGGTATATTTTATCAGAAATGCCTTAAATGTTCTCTTTTAAAATACATTGAACTTTGTAAGCTTAAGGAATAACATGCAAATGCAAACACACTCAGGGCCTGTAGCTTGCCATGTGTTATTTTTCGGTGTTTGGTGATCAAGTCAGATTCACATTACATACAAACAGGGATGGCTAATTGTTCCAAATGACTTGAATGGTATCTTTTAAGTGAAGGTGGAGTAATTTAAACCCATCTGAACTGAGTCCTGGTCTAGATTGCTTTTTTCACAGGTTTTCCTAACATATTTATGATGCCAAATTCCATGTGCCTCTTCTCTAGACGAAAGCTGTAGGAGATGTTAAAGGCTGAATTCATAATGAGTTTGGAAGTAAGTACCAGGGTGTTTCTGTATAAACACCATTTTTTTCTTTTTTAGCTATTTCATGTTTCAGACTATGTTCTCTTAAAACACAGGACTCACAGGCTGGCCCTCCATAAAATGATTATTTGCTATTTTTTGGCGAACTTGTGAAATGCACCTCAGTATGACTCTGTAAGATGTGCCTTTGTATGAATTCTGTTTAATCTCTTTTGTGTCATGAAATGGTTCAGTGTACTGTAAATAAGGTAACAGAGACTTCATCCACTCGAAATTTGTCTAACAACCCTGAGTTCATTTTCTTTTGAAAAAAAAACAAAAAAACCTATGTATAATCCTAAACGGCTTTTGTTCTCTTTGTATCACGGTGATTCCATTTTTCGCCCCTTTAAAAAAAAGACTAGATAAAAGAAAACATATTATATGATCTTAATGACAGGAAATGCCCCAAAAGCAAATATAGAGAGAGACAGAAAGTAGATTTGTAGTTGCCTAGGGCTGGGTTAGGGATAGAGAATGACTCTAAATTGGCACAAGATCACTTTTAAGGGGCATTAAAACATTCCAAAATTAGATTGTGGCAACGACTGTGTGACTCTGTAAATATGCTAAAATGTACTGAATTGTACATAGAAAACAGGTGAATTTATTGCATTTAAATAATAGCTCAATAAAGCTGTTTAAAAGGAGAAATGATAACGGTTAAAAGCCAGATAATAGCTTTGAAACTTCTCTCTCTCCACAAAATATAAACTTTACATATTTTTCCTGACTAATTACATCCTATTTTAATAATATTGAAGTGTTATGTTTTCTAGGACTATGCACATTGTTCGTTTTATCTATAAAATAATGATCCATTAGAGAGTATATCGGTTTGCTAGAGCCATTTCTCAGGCAACTATGGACCACGCCATCAGATATCAGCTGATCAGAGCTGAGGTCAGCTGATCGGAGCTGAGGTCAGCTGAAGTGCATGCTCTCCAGGTGAACCACATGGTAGCCGGGGCAGTTCTTCCCTTGCCAGTGGCAGAGGTGGAAGACGGTGAATGGAAATAGGCAAGGTATCTTAAAGGCTGGACTTTGATAAGGTGCCCAGTCGGGCTCACCTCCTTCAATTGGCCAGAGCAAGGTCCATGACTGAACCCCAAATCAAGCAATGGAGAAATACACTCCATCATCCTTTCTGTGGGAAGAACCGAACAGTCAGATGTTACGAGGCGTGGATGCTAGAGGGATCGTGGACATTGCTGCAGCATTTCACAAGGGCGGGGGTGGGGGTGGGGGGCTGACACAAC
Source organism: Pteropus medius (assembly GCF_902729225.1). NCBI lineage: Eukaryota > Metazoa > Chordata > Mammalia > Chiroptera > Pteropodidae > Pteropus > Pteropus medius. Next base: position 7,478,946 of record NW_024355990.1, on the reverse strand, counting down.
ACAATCTAAAGGAAACACTAGAGTTGGCAGGAGGGTTTGGTTCACTTGATTCTGAAACCCTAGTGGAATCGCCTTCGCTTTGGAACACTATACCGTAGGAACAAATATTTCGCTTTCATTTTTCATCAACCAGGAACATGTCAGTAAATGCATTACTGCTACAGGGGAGTCGCTATGCTTCCTATAAGTGTCCACTGACTGCAAGCCAGAGAAAAAGCTGGAGTTTAGAGCTTCCCTTTTGTTAGTCATAATAGTAGGTAATAGAAATTGGGATTCTGTTGATCAATGTCAAACAAAAAAATTTTAATAAAAAAGAACTGCTGTCAAAACAGGTGTGACAACCATGAAAGAGTAGAAAACGATGATAAAAAATAGATTCTAAAATAAATAAATTTGGATTCCTTGAATATGGGTACTCACAAATGTCAGAAGCATCGTTTTCCCCTTTAAAGAGTTAAAACATCCTGCTCATATGTCCTCTGGCCCTTTAAAGCGTTCTAGGAAGTATTACAGGACCAGGGGACATATGAAGTGCTTCCCCAAGGCGGAAGGGTGTTAGTCCAAAAGAAATATATCGGGGGTCTGGCCATTAAACAGGGAAGAGAAGGAACAGGGAGGGAAGCCTACTTACAGAAATTACAGATTGCCATAATATTCAGAAGCTTTTATTTTCTGAATATTATGGCAATCTGTAATTTCTAAGGATACAAAAGCCCTGGATTTGAAATGGGTCCTACTGACACCACAGACTCATATTTTACTGATTCCTCCCCTCGCCTCCCATATCGTCCCTGACATCCTCCTAGTTATCCCTAGGAGTCCCGTCCAGAAAGACGATCATACAGTATCCATCACACTCATCCTTTCCTGTGTCTGATCCTATCTATGTCTCTTGTTGAGGCCTTTGCTGTGTGTCAAGGACTCTGACTTAATTAAGTCTTTGCCACCTAAAATACATGTGGCTCATTCTAGAATTACTAAAGTAGTCACGAAATCAGAGCTTAAAAAAAAATTAATCCAAGCTCAACTGAAATCACAGGAAGACAGGGTTTATCCCTGCCCCGACTTTGGTAACTATTATGGTCTGACCAGGTAAAGTTACCCCATCCGGGTAGCAGTTGACTCCTTCTGTACACATGCCGGATCTCCAACTGCAGATTTACCATCTGTATATGGACTGTGATATCAGCTACCCAATGGCAGAGCCGATCTAATAATATCGAACATGCATTCTTCACAGAATATCTTATTACACCTCCGGTTGTTGTTTTTGGGACTTGACCATGGCCCAGACTGGTCAGAGATTCATTAAGACCTCCAACGCAGCTGCTCGGGGGCCCCAAAGGGAGGTGTGAAGATTAACAGCCTTGAGTCCAGACTGCTAGAGGATGCACTTAATTAACAGTGACAAAGGATGACTAGCTCCATTGCCTTTGTAGGCGTTCTTGAACCGCACACACTGACACTGGTTTATTTTTGTTTGCATTATTGAGTAAACTCTAGAAGCTCAGCAGATTTACAGTCTTTCCTTTCTTAATTCAGCAGGACGTCAAGGCCCCAGTCCTCCTGTAAAGCATGCCACCAGTGTCTCTTGAAGCGCACTGTTCCTGGGGCTGTGAGCTGGGGGGAGATCTGTCCCCCGCCTTCCAGATGTTTCTCACCTTTTCACCTTGAGCTGACAGTACACTCCGCCCCTCCTTGTCCCTGGTGAATACCTGACCAAAGTCTTACCAATGAGACCGACAGGTCTCAAGGGTGGCATCGCAGCCAAGGTGGCTGTAAGTTTCTGCCTCAGACTCTGCACGCAGATGAGCCACAGCGCGACACAGGCGGGCACCGTGCAGTGTTCTCCTCATGATCCTGACGATGTGTTCAAATGAGACGTGGCCTCACAGCGGGAAGACTGACGAGTCACAGGCCAAACAGCCATTAAAGACGAACAACTAAATTCTCCCTCCAGAGAGCTACTCCTAGCTACTCTGTGTCCTCCATGAGCCCATGGTAGATATTGAAATATTTATGTGACTGATTACTTTTTGTTATATGTGTATGTGTTCCTTCGTTTATAAAATTTATAGAAAAAATGAAATTCAATCTTTTTAAAATATGCGAAAATCACTTATATTCAGACTGTAATGCAGCTTGGAGAAAACGGAATGAGTTGAATGTTTGATTATTAAGCATTTTATAAATGACTCTATATGCGATTACTATTTAGTGCTTTTAAATAGAATCTTTTTAAAAGCAATAACAATGATACATCTTGAACCTTTGGCCTAAAGCCTAATTATTTCTTAGAATAACTAGTGAGCTGGTAAGGCCCTGAATTATTATACTCAGTTTATCAGAGAACTGAAATCAGAGAAGTTGCCACTGGTTCAAGATATTTACCAGTACCACGATGGGCAAGTGAGAGCTCTTTCCACTAAAATAATGGCTTGCAAAAAAGGTTGCCAGATTTAGCAAAAAAGAAGAGGAGGAGGAGGAGGAAGAGGAAGAGGTGGAGGAAAAGAAAAACAGAACACCAATTGAATTTTAATTTCAGTTAAACAGCAAACAATTTTTTTAGTATAGGTATATCCTATGCCTTATTTATAGTATAGGTATAGATGTACAGTAGAGGTATATCCTATGCCTTATTTACAAACCAGAGTCCACAAAAACGTCAGGTCCGCAGAGTCCATTTATGGACTTCCTTGGTGGGAGCAGGTGGGAAGTGGGGGTGACATGGCGGGTTTCCTTCCTCCTCCCCGCATTCGATCAGAACGGGTCTAAGTGCCTACGTAAGTAGGTTTTCTTTGATGAAAGTTCTTTGTCAAAAAAAAAATTAAGAAATATTTTTCTAATGCTAGAAGACTTCTTGCCCTTGCTGTGTGACAAGAGATCCAATATAAAAGAAGTAAGAACCGCGACAAAAAGGGACACATAAATTTGCTGAGAATCAAGTGAAATTTATATTTTATAACTCTAAAGCAATTACTTCTGCAGATTTGAAAAGGAAAAAAAAAACTAATTATAATCAAAAAGAATGTATTTTATATGTTTACATGTTTAATCGTAACCAGGAAGAAAACATGTTGCATAAAGCGACTCTATTAAAATCAATCAGGAAATATGTATATATTCAAATACACATATAATATCTGATATTGTATGTCACATGCATTTTAGGATACATATCTATAAATGTAGATATAGAATCTCTGTGTATATGATACTAAAATGTACCTAAATAAAAATTTAAAAATATGTGAACATGTCATATCTTTTACACAGAAATATGGCTGTCCAAATAAAGGAAAATCTATTTTTATTTTTAAATGGATGGAAAAGCCTAAACTGTATAACAGAACTCTGAAAACAAAACTTAAGTTGCCTACAGTTTAAAAAAAAAGACCCATTTGTATTTACCTACTGCAAATTAGCAGTGGAAGGCATATGATGACGTCTATTTACCTCTAAGACTTTAAAAAATATATATTTTTTTAATTTGTAGTAAAACAGCAGAAGTAGTGAGGATTTTATCTGAAATCAGGGCACATTATCGCTGGGTGTGGGGTCATCAGCTTGGCCTATGAGTCAAAAGTAACACCTTTTAATATGGACTCATTTCAGTACATACAATATGTACATTGATACCTGTTTATCTTTCTACAGCAGCACTGACTGATCTATTCATTTTCAGGAAACTGTACTATTTCAGGTTAGACTAGGAAACACACAAAAAAAGAGTCTTAATTGACCAGGGTCATATCTAGCAGGAGGGACAAAAACGGGGAGCCTGTGCTTGTTGTCGCACTAGTATCGTAGGCATTTATGGGAGGGAAAGATTTTCAAAGAGGGTGGAGGGAAGACGACAAGGAACGGGACCGTGCACGGTAAAGACGCGTGTCTCCAGATGTGATGATGTGTCACAGTCCCTCCTCCCAGGACAGTGTCCGAGCAGCTGCACTCCAGAGGCTCAGAAGCCAGGTTCCTGGAGTTCTGCTCTAATTCTTGATTTTAGGAAAACAACATTCCTGCTGTAGGCACCAAAATATTCGTGCACACAGTTCATAAAACATCTCCCTAAAGGGCGCTGGAAGGGGAGAGGGAAGTGGGCGTGGGGAAGCATGGGTGGGAATGAATGGCCCCGTAGAACAGAGACGTCGCTGGTCTGGTGCCGAGGCCGCCAGTGGCCCCTGTGAGCGCCTGGGGCACCTTTCGGTGGAATGCTCTGCATAAATATTTGAGTGCCTCTCCTCGGAACTTTCGACAATACACTGCTCATTGGCAAATTTTTCTGCAGTGATGAGTGCACCAAATCTTTCACCTCTCCCCAAGATTTTCCTGGAAAGTGAAAGGGCTGAAGGATATTTTCAGCACAGATTTTGAATAAGGGAACATGGCTGGGACTTTTCCTCCATTATCCCCTCCAGGGCGATCTGCTCCAGGGATCCGGGGTTATGCTGTTTTCTCAGCATTTCAGGGCTGAGTCTAGCTGGGGCAGGAGCCCTGAGGGGGCACTGTATGAGACACCCACAGGAGTTGTTTCCTCAGGGGGCAGAAATTACTCAAATTCACAAGCACACGTGTGTGTGTGGCGGGGCGGGGAAGTCAGTCAGTCAGTCGCAGTTGAATATTTTCTCATATGAATGGCACCGTGTTGTTTTTTGAGTTTTTTTTTTTTTGTCATAATCTCTGACTTTTCTCTAGGTGTCTGGAATTGGACTAGAAGGGAGAGTTCAAGCTCTAAACTGTGAATCCAAAAAGGCCTAAAAAAGAGCAAAATTCACTTTTGCATTGTGCCAGGCCTGCCTCCTCCTAACCACACGAAAGCAGAACAGATTGCTGCCTAAATAGTATGTTTCGAGGAGTCTTCGAACGGGCACAAATACCTCTGCCAGCGGTGTGCGTCAATGCCTCAGACTCTGGCATCAGAGTTATCTGAGTAATGGGTCTAGCAAGGCAAAGTTTTCTTTCTGGTTCGCAGAAAAAAAAAAAACACTTTGGTTTCTGTAGCCTCCTTTGGTACAATTAGCCATCCTGATTAATGTGTTTTCTTTTTTCAGCTTTTTCAATGACTCAGGTCTGAGACCCGAATGGGATCTTGGCCTGATGGGAAAGACACAACGCCCGATAAGGATATGGAATCCCTCAAGGAATGGTCAGCCCTCCATTCAAGGAAGGGGCAGTGGGAGAATCAAGAGCTGAATGCATGATTAAACTCCAAGTGCAAAAGCTACTCAGAAGAGAAGCAAACAGGTCTGGACTCAGGCCGATGTGGGTTCACTCTTGAACTCCTAATACAAGGTCAGAGGACATTACGATGATAGCATGCCATTTCTGAATTCTGCTCACTTATTGAGATTCCACTTATATCGAATACCAGGCCCTGGACTAGATGCTTGAGGATGCTTACGACACTGGGACACTTTATTATTTCAGGCATTTTCGCTTTATCTTCATCTTGGGATTTAAAGCCTATTCTTCAGAGAAATCAAGATTATTTCCTTGTTCATAAGTGCCAGCAGATCAAACTCAAGTATTCCCAAGTTTTATCAGGTAATTGAAATGAGTAGCCAGAGGCTGTACCAGCATTTAGCAAATTAAACACTGATTTGAAAAAAGACAGAACTGAATCACACAAAAGTACTAATAGTGATGAAATCTAGATAAGAAACGTGTGAGTCATTTTTATAATAAAAAAATTCCAGCAAGTCCCATAAATAGAAGAGTATAAAGAGCTCCCCTGTATTTATCATCTTATGATATATTTTATATTCTGACTTATACTTTTTTTAAATTTCCCAAATACACACTAGTTTCTTAACATCACTTTTTTTTATCAGAAAATGAAAACGATAATAGTTCAAAAAAGTATATTCCAATTAGCAATGTTTTTTCATCATAAGAGAGCTATAATTTATGTAAAGACACCAAAGCAGTGGTTATATGACTGTCCCATCCCTATTTCTTTCCACCTGAAGATCAGTCTCACAAATGAACAGACTGAGAATTGGCAGGGGAGAAAAAACTGAGTTACAATTCTCTTCCGGCCTCCCGGTTCTGGGGGTTGGGGGCTGGAGCCTGGCAAGCTCAGTGTACTAACCATCCCCATCCCCGTTGGGGGTTCACCTCCCGGCTTTGCGTGCGAAACTGGAGTTTGGGATTTGGGTGCCTGCACATGGCAGTGCAGCGCCCACCCGAGCCCCCACCCACAGGTCATGACGGCGACATGAATCTTAACTGTACGACGGTTAGAAGACAGTTAATTTAGAAATGTGCAATATGCTGCACAGGCACAGAACCAAACCAAATGTTTGCGGGAACATAAATTTCCATACGCTGTACAACATTTAAAATACGTTATTTGCCTACACTGGACTTCAACAGCGGGACCTTTCTCTAGGGCTAAAATGACAGCCTCTATCCAGCCGCCAGTACTAACACCGATGTTACAAACTGTGCACTGTGTGGCCTCGTGGCTTCCAGGCGAGGTGCCTCGGTCCAGCACGACCCACCGCTTACAAAGTCCCCACGCTGCCCTCCCACAGCTGGGGTCCACGCAGGGGACGGAGAATAAAGAACTGAAGGAAAATGATTTACACGTGATGGATTCTAGAATGGTACACTGGAAAGCTATATAATTTTATTAACCAGTGTCACCCCCAATAAATTTAATAAAAAAATTAAAAAATAAATTAAAAAAAAATGATTTTCCAGCAGAGAGCTGTAAAGAGGGGACTTTGGCATGTTGGGCTTAGGATCCCATGATTTTACAGTAAGGCGGTTTTCTAGAGTTATTATTAGTAGTAGAATTTGACATTAACGAGGATAATATCAAGCATAATAGAGCATTTTACCTTTTGTGATGCTATGCCCATCCTTCTTTTACAAATAAGAAAATTGAAGCAGAGAGATAAGCAACGCATAGCTAACCGAAATCTAAAACACAGCTAACAGATCCTCAGCACCACCTGACAGCCAGAAATTAAGAAAATAAATGAGAATTGAGCCTGTATCAAAGCACGGCCACGATTTCCCCGGACAGCGAGTGAGTGAGGGGGAGACAGAGGAACGATGACGTCAGGCACCATCAAAATCAGGGCATGCGCAAAGTGTCACCGCAAAGCAAATCTGACGATTCTCAGCAATCCTCTGCTTAAAACGTCCTCATTCTAATCCAGTGAAGCTACTCCAGACACCAGCTGTCTTGGTCCCCTGGGCTCAGTGCTGACTGAGGAGCATGTCTTTCTTAAGCACTGACTCTGAAATTGACCTTGTATTATTCATATTCGGGGACGCTTCTCTCAAGCGAGTTCTCCCATCTGTGCCCCAGGCCGCCTCCTGCTCAACCAGGCCACCTGGAAAGTCAGCCTCCGCTGCCACCCTCCTTTGCCTTTTTCCTCAGTGCTAAACTCTGGACCTTTAACGTGCCTTTGGACCAATCTACATTATAAAGTAAGGGAAAGAATTAGTAGAAATATCCAGGGCCTGTCCTACTTTCCAAAGCACCAGCTGCACGTTTTAAACTTTTTATGGAAGAATAATATACATCCAGAAAAGTGCACATATAAAAAGTACACAGTGCTGTGACTTTTCACAGAATGCACCCACTTGTGTAACCAATACCCAGACCAAGAAGCAGATGACCAGCCCCCAGATGCTTCTTTCCACGCTCTCAACGAGGAAGCCGCCACCCTGACTTCTACTAGATGAGATTAGTTTTGCCCGTTTTGTACTTTACATAATCATACAATACGTCATACAATACGTGCATGTCTGCGTTCCTACACGCAGCATCGTTTTTACGGGATTCATGCATGTTATTGTGTAAAGCTGTGGGTCTTTCTCCCCCCCTTGTTCTACAGTGTGTAATTACGTGAATCTATTTCAACGTATCTACTCATTCTACAGCTGCAGGGCATGTCGGGGGCTTCCAATTTTTGGGCAATTTTCGATAGTGCTGCTGCAAACATTCCAGTGCATGCTTTGGGTCACCGCACATACGTCTTTCTGATGGGTACGTACTTAAGAGTGGAATTGCTGGGTCATAGGGTCTGCGTGTGTTCAACTTTACTGGATATCACCAAACAGTTTCTCAAAGTGGTCCTATGAATATCACCATCACCCCGACTGTATGTGAAAGGTCACTTGGCTACACACCTGGCCAAGTCCTAATATTTCTCTTCCTTTTCATGTTAACCTTTTTGCTAGCTGTGCTCCGATCTACTCTAATTCAATAGTGCTTTTTTAAGTAGTGGACTTTCAAAGAAGGGACTGCAGGTATTCCAGATCAAGGTTCCCCAAAAGCAGAAGCAGTGACATGGCTGGATGATCCTTCACTGTCAGGGATGGTCTTGTGGGTTGTAGGATGCTTAGCAGTGCAACCCACAGTTGTGACAACCCGAAGCTTCTCCAGGCACTGCCAGTTAGTTGCCTGCGGCTGGAGAGGAGGGATGCGGGTCTCTTCCTTGGTTAAGAGCCACCGCTCTAGATTTGTTTGGAACATTCTTGAAGATGTATCGGTTTCTGCAAGGTCTCCGAGGTTACCCCGTGATGCGAACGGCCACATAGAACTAGGACACAGCTCAGCAGCACAGAGGGCCAAGGGCAGGAGTCCCCCATAACCTCGGTGTTTGCCCCATGGTGAGGGGCAAACGTTCATTCACAAGAACATGGGGACAGTTATTTAGGAAGCTTCCAAACAGCCAGAACCTGCCACTCACTACAAATGGGACACGAGACAGTTGAGTTGGATTCAACTGGTTTTGTCAATTTACAGTATGAAAGGACAGGCAAGTTGCCAGAGTGTGTTTTTCTCATTCATCTCACTTAAAGCAAATACACCTTGAAGCCAACGTTTTTTTTTTAATCAGCAAGGTTGTGTGTGTGTGACAAGGGTAAGCACTGAAGTCTCGAGGTCAAACAGTGAGCATGCAAGTGTGCTGCACATTAACGACGCCGTCTACCACTTTCTGATGTGCTAGGTGTCCACAGCCGGAGACCTCAGTCTGAACCCTGGCTCTGCTACAAAATTCTGAGTCATTTTATTTTATTTAACCTCCTTGTACCCCAGTTTCCTCATCTGTAAAGTAGGATTTATAAGACTAACCTACCCCATAGCGTCCTTTGAAGATTAATAAATTGATTGGTAGAAGCACACAGAATAGTGCCTAATGGTAGTGATGCTTAATAAAAGCTGGCGGCAGCATCTCAACAATCCTGTTGAGTAGACATTACCACCTTACAATACGAAAAAGAAACTGGGTTCGAAAGATGAAGTGTATTGCCTGACGTCACACATTTAGTTTCGGAAGGGTTATGGTTCACACCCAGGCACCTTCCTCGGCTGTCTGCTCTCACGATGCCTCGTTCCAACACAGAGGCCCTGTACCTGCCTCGGCTGCAGCCCACCTCCCACAGAATCTCTAGTAGCAAATCCCAACGCTATTTGCCAACTACGAAATCCCAACTCCTTAATCCTATTTTCAATTTTAATTTTTTTAAGCCTTAAATTTGTCAATGATGTAAGATAAAAGAATTGTATCAATTGTAGTGACTGATTTTTGTTATCTAAGCAAAGCATATAAGCCACGTCATAAAGTCAACAACTAAAAAAAAAGGAGTTTAATGGAAATGAGGGGGCCTGACCAAATTAAACAAATTAAGCATTTTCTTCTCTCATATTCCCTGAGGAATTATTGTTGTGGTTGCTGCTATTTTCTTGGGTTCATCAAACTATGTAAAAACATCATTTTTGCAGGCAGATTTTTGTATGTGTGTTATTTTAGCAGAGTGACATGGTGGGGGTGGGGATCTCAGGATTCGAAAGTGACTGAGTAAAAGAAGGTGGCAATGGCTAGAATAGATATGACTTTACGCCATGTGAGCTTTGCAAGACAAACGGAATCTTTGGACCCGATGATTTCTGAAAACCATTTGCGAGACATAATTCTACTCCCATGGAAAGTGACAGACTTGGACCAATCTTCCACTGCAGAAATCAAAGGAGGAAATCAGAGTGCCTCTGGGCTGAATGAAGGCTGACAATAAGTCCCTATGAGTTAATTAAAGTCAGATTTAGACCCCTAAAGCCCAAGACCATTCTGTAGACTTCCTAGGGCAACTCAAGCTTTGTTACCCATGAACTTGGCCACAGCAATCGTCTTTTGCTTAACAGTAAATCTGAGCTGTCTGAAAAACCAAATTAAACACAGGGAGGCTTTTGTGCTGGACCTCTTTGGAAAACCATGACAACTCTTCCCCAAATATGAACCCGTTAGGGTCGGCAGGAGCTTTTGATAACCCCAGGACTTCCGAGCTTGGGTTCTTAACCCAGATCTCTTGCTTTTCAGAACCTCAATGTTCATCGCCATATAGGCCTTTCATAAGGCCAACAATTGGTCACAGGCAGCACAGAAGAGACGCTAAGCACTTCCTGTAAGGACACTGCGATCCTACAAGCCCAGGACCCGGAGCAGACGCCAAGGTCTTGGGTCAGCCCTCTGTGTGAAGGGACATTTCTGTCTTCTGAGCCTAGGCTGCCATTGTTCTTATTTCCCGTTGCCCAGAACTGACTCAATGACACTGAAGTTTTCCTACATGACCTGCGGTACCTCTCTAGCAAAAGGCATTTAGCAGCCATTGTCCCCGGAGGAGATATGCTCAGGTTATAGGGCATACGTCCACCTCCCCACCTTTCAGGATAGGAGGGGCAAATTCCAGCAGCCCATGCTTCTGCCTCCTTACCTGACTTGCCAGAGAAAGGCCAGCACCAATTGCCAAGCACAAGCTGCAGGAGGCCAGATGTGACTAAGGAGAACTGAAGGGGCCACAACTCCAATAGCTCCCGGGTGGCCTGATGTCACCTGGTGTCAGCCCCTTTGGAGAAGCTGAGCTCGTTCTTTCAGATCCCCTGTCACTGAAGCAATGACTGATCTTGTGGCTGGGTACCGTGACTCCAGAACCTGGCTGTGTGTTGGATCATCCAAGGAGCTAAAAACTCCCTTTCTTGTTCTGTCCTAAGACCAGTGAAATTTCTGAGGGGGACACCGAAGAAACGTAATGAGGGGCAGTTGTTGTTATTGTTGTTTATAATTTCCCCCGGGAAATTCTAATGCATAATAAAGACTGCGAACTCCCTGGTTTTGTGCACAGTCTCAGAGACACCAGTCGTAACTGGAGCAGCTTACACCTGGAGATCTCACTGTTTGCAGTACTGTTATTTTTAAAATCTATTTTGGAAGGCCCGCAAGCAACTCCCATCTAGTAAACGTTTTCTCCTTGGTAACATGGCTTAACTTTCTTTCTGTAAATGCCTGTCTTCTCCATAAACTGCTTTTAGAGAAAATCTCACATGGCACTTTATAAAGGTATCATATATATATATTATTTGCAAGAGTTGTCCCTTGAGGAAGAGTGTAACGATAGAAATCAAAAATTTCTACAAGTCTCTCAATTTCATGAGACTCTGGAATATATATTTCTCTTACTCATGGATAATTCGATATATAAATAAAAATGAAAATGTCGCTTTAAAATAGAATTTCCTAAGTGGAAACATGAAGCTTGACAGTGGGGGCAAAATAAATAATTTTATTCTGTCAATTATCATTACATTAATTGCATGTTTTAAAAAAAAACCCAGATAGGTATATCAAATCATTCTGTCTGGCTAATTTTCATCCACATTTCTTGACTTATATTTCCAAATTTAAAAAAAAAATTAAGGCTATGGACTGTCCCTATTCTTCTGCTTCTAATGTATCATGGGTAGTTAAAACTTGCAGGTACAACTTGCTTACAAATGTCTAACATTTGTTTCAAAATCCATTCAACTTTCTCTGAGTGCTCCTAAAACTATATTTGGAAAAGACTGCCCAGGATTAAAATCGGTACACCTCTCCACTCCCTAGGGATCGCTTCTTTGAAAATATCAGCAATGGGAATAACAATTGACTATGATTATAACATTAGTTAAACTTTAAATATGTGCCATGTGCCAGTTACGATTCTAAGTGTTTCCATTCATTCGTTTCGTCCTCATAAGCACCCTGAGAGGGTCATCTGTAAAGTACACCATCACGATTACAAAGGTAGGGACTGAGACTGAATCACTTACAAAGAGTTACAAACCTAGTAAGAAACAGGACCGGGTTAAAACCAGCACTGTGGGATTGTCGAATCCACAGGCTAACCACTGCCTTTAGCTATGGGATTTCCCTGGTTGGCCTGGGTGGAGTCCAGCGGCTTCTGAGGTCATTTTCAGCCTCAGATCTCAGACTTTCCTCACTGTCTTGGAAAGTTGTTGATAAATTCTCTATGGTTACATCCTAGACTTGATGTAAACCCAAAGTACCTTCGAGTTTTCTCTTTCTGGACTGATATTATAAATCCTATCTTGAGTGAGTAATTGACATCCTGACACTCAAATACATCCAGAATTTCTATGCCTTTTGTTATTGGTTCATACTATTTCCTTTGAAAGAAATGTTCCCCTCCTTCCCTTCACCTGTAAAAAAAAAAATACCTGTCTTTCCTGATTCATCTTAAAAGCTGCTGCTTCCATCACGCACAACCTGCGTTATTTTAATTTAAAAATATTTGACATAACTATGTAAATTAAAGGCATACGACATGTCGATTTGATACATTTATATACTATAATGTGATTGGTCATTACAATGATCATTAAGTGAAAAATCTAAAGTACCAGAACTTTATATACAATGTGATCTCAATAGAAGAAAAATAGAAACAAATTAATGTAAAGAGTCGTTATCTTTGGGTTTGGGGATTAGAGGTGATTTTTTTTCTTTTTTTAACAATATTTTAATTTTAATTAAAGTTATTTTACTATAATTAGTCAAAATGATCCAAATTTTAAATAAAAAGCAATTGACATTATACATTTTTATAACCTACTTGAAATCTCCATCATATGCACAAAGCTCTAGGACAGCTCCTGCAGGTGGATGAAAGTCCCCTTTGTTCATGGGCTATGACGGTGTGTATGACACGACAGTCTGAGAGATTTTTATTCTCCTAAAGACACCAGATCTCACTGTTGTTCAGTAGACAACGAGGTGAATAAGGAATGAACTGCCTCACTTATCGGTGTCAGTTCTAAGAGTTTATCGACACAAGGTACTTTAAAATAATTAGCTTAAAAATTCAGCCCAAACATGTGCTTCGAAAAACATCGTATGTTGGGGGCTGAACGGCCAAGATTTAATTGTCAATACTGATCAAATTGACTAGCTGCCTGTGGAATCTCTGCTCTTGTCGGCCTTTGAATATAGACACAGCTTTGGGGAGTCGAAAGAATATATTCCACTCTCCCTGCATCTATGTTTATACTCAATTTGTTTAGATATCATGCCAAAACAACTGCTTCAAGAATGGAAAACATAACCAAGGAAGGAAAGGATCGTTTAATAGTATAAAACATTAATCTAACACATCCCATTAATGGGTCAAATATCAACCAAATACCCTATAAGCATTCAAATAGAAGACAAAAATGGATTTGATCACATTTAATACTTATTCTCAATGAAAAACTCCTAAAAACAAAAATGAAAACATACTATTTAATATGATAGTGAATTTCTATCGCCTCAATAAACAGTATCATACTTAATGCATATAAGTGTATCAAGTGAGTAGGACAGGTAAATTCAAAAGGCCAACTAGTATGATTTATTCTTATTTTGGAAGTCCAAGGCAATAAAATATAATATGAAATATAAACTTAAGTCATACATAGTACTAAGAAAAGATAAGAAATTTGTCATTATTTCGATGATATGTTGGTTTTATTTGAAATTCCAAGAGGACCTACTGAAAAGATATTAGAATTAATAGATTCAGTAACTCAGAGGAATATCTTATGCAAATCCTGATTAATAACCATTAAAGAGAATGAATAAAATATTTCATTCATAATAATACTAAAATACTAAAAATACTAAAAACACCCTAAAGCATTTAGAAATAACATAAAAGGGAATATAAATTTTCACAAAATTAACATACGGTATTTAAAATGAGAATATCTAATGCTCAGAAGAATGTAGTTAAAATCATTTTCTCTTCATTCATTCTTCAAAAAAAACTACTAAATGGCTAGTTTTGTTAAGTATTTTTCTAGCAGCTGAAAATATGGTGTTTAATATGACAAAGTCCCTGTCTTCTCGAAATTTATATTCTAGTGGATGAAACAAATAGTAAGCAAAAATAATAATTTATATAACGGTAAGTACTATGAATAATTTCAAAGGAAGGGGTTAGAGAGAGATCGAGATGAGGATTGGGCAGTTTTTCATGGGATACTTCAAGGAATAATCCTATAAAGAGATGACTTTTGAGCACGAATCAAAGAAAAAAGTCTTGTGGTGGGAATAAAGGGGGAGGAAACACAAAGACCAGTGGTCTTGGGGGACATTCGGCGAGTTAAGAACGACAGAAAGAAAGTTGGAGAGAAAAGCAAGGGGCAGATCACGCAGGGCTGGCTCGGGTAATTTCATCTCATTCTAACGCTGGAGTCTGTACAAATGGCAAACCTTTTCTGGGAGGCAAAATTGGCAATGCTTACGAAAAACCATAAAATATCTCATGTTTAACTCAGTGATCCCATTTATGGAAATACATTCCAGGAAACTTATTCTCCCCCATGTCCTCCAATGATTATTTCAAACATTTCCAGTCTCCAAAAATTCCCTGTTCTATGAAATTCCCTTTCATACGCCTACCTCTTAGAGGACGAACGAACCCACTTTCAGAAAAAAAAAATGGTCTGTTGGGTAAAAACTCCTACGATCTGCATTTTGAACCAACATCTCATCTTGGGACCCATCCTGGCCTCATGCCTTCTTCCTCTCTGGGGAAGGTGTCCTTTTGCTGTCTGAGGTTCTTCTCCAGCAGACTGTGGCTCCTGTCTCCTCCTCGCGTCTCTAGAATCCCACTCCATCGTTTCTCTTCAATTAGGACTTTCCATTCTCCTCTGCCAACGCCTTCCCTCGGACAGTTCAACTCACTCCAAAGTCATCCGTTATTGAAGAAACAGAAGAAACGTCCCCTCCCTCCTCTCTCCTGTCCGTCTTAGCCACTTTTCCTCAGAAATGATTAGCTGCTGGGCATTCATTCCCAGAGTTCCCACCGCCTTGCTCTTGTTCCCATCCTTGTATTGATAACTGCCCTGGAAAACACTGCGTGTTCTGGTCACTACACTCCTGTGTATATCCAAACAACTTTTGCTGCGGGTATGTTTCAGGGGTGGCTTTGTTCAGAGACAGCACATAAAGCCACCTAGGAAGTATGACATATTTTATTTTCCTCTTCGTCACGAGGCCTTAAGTGACTTGATTTTTGCTCTCTTCTTTGTAGAGAGGTATTATAAGTTACTTTAAAAACAGCGTCTGCATTGTCTTGGCTTGGATGACTTCCAGGTGGAATTCTCAGCAAAAAAACACTGGAATCCAAGGAATGGGTCAACAAGCAAACCACCTGTAAGCAGAAAAGGAAGCCCTCGGAGCGTAGAGCAGCACAGGGCATCGCTGAGCCCGGAGTGGGAAGGCTGGGAACTTTATGCTGTCACTTGGCACTGGGCAGTGTGATGAAGAGAAGGCGGCTCACGTCACATGAGAGGAGAAAGCACGTGAGAGAAAACAAGGGAGAGCTGGCGACGTGTTTTTGGTTTTTTTTTTTTTTTATAGTTCAGTCTATGATCTCCTGAAAGCTGGGATATGTATGTGTTGATGCTTTTTCTTGGAGGAGGAACGTGTATCTCATCTTTGTTCTTATCTGGCTGAGGATTCTCTCTTATAGACCTGATACTGCCTGGATGGGCTGTAGCAATGAAATGAAGCAGCTTCCCCCTCGCCATCAAAAAAAAAAAAAAAAAAAAAAAAGATATTCGCCCAGGCTGGAGATGCCACCTTCTATTCATTTCTGATGCGTCTAGTTCCCTGACGCTTTCGGCCTGCCAAAATGCAGGATAAAGTACGTACAGTAAAATTATACAGACTTGCAAAAATTCTGATTTGAATTCAGGGTATTAATAGCAGAAGGAATGTTCTTCTGGGAGTAATCTAAGTGTTATATTTACCTTTGGTTTGAGAATATTTGCAGTGAGGAATTTCAAATGCAAATATTTTAAAAGCATAGCACGTTGGTAGAGAGAGACACTGTGGGCACTTCTGTTTTCCTTAAAAAAAAAAAAATCAACGTTTTTCTTGACTTTTTATTGGAATCCTAATGAGACCATAATTACGACAGCAAAAGGGAGAAAATGCAGATGTTAAAAGCTGGGTGTTACTGTATATACAGTCCCTGCACTAAATTTAAAAAAAAAAAATCTGAAGCCATTCATAGGAGAAAAAAAAGATGATTTAGCAATCGCAAACCCTTTATGCCCCTGGTATGTGTGAATTTTTTTAACGTAGAGTTTTGAAATTTGGCAGTCATGTTTCCGCTTATCTTTTCTTTTCATTTTAATTGGACCATAGCATAAAATACTTTAAAAAAAGACTCACCTTTGTGTTTGTCTCTTCCACATACATCCGACCTCCCCAAACCTGTTTAGTGTTACGATTATGAAACTACACATCTCCAGAGGCTAATAGTTCAATTATTTCCTGGGCGACACCCCCGTTTGGGAGGCCTGGATGTCTGTGCGTGGGGGAAGGTAAGACACTGGTGTGAATATAAGACTTATGATTATAGGACTTTCCTCTTCTGGTTCATAGCAGATATTCATACTTAATATATTTTTTTCTCTTGAAAAGATGACCATGATAAACAGGATAAAACAAATAGGACAATTAATGTTTAATTAAACGGTTCCAAAATGGCATCCTCATTCTTCTGGCCACAGCCTAGAGATTGACTCAAGCAAATAAATGCTTTTTACAGAATAAAAAAAGATGCTCAGGGGAGATCCTAAGCAAAATTGTGCTCGGATTGACTCATCGCAGATGGCATTTGTTAGCTAGGTAGAAAATTTCAACTGCAAGTTCTCGTAGCGGTAATCCAATCCAAATCTTTTCCTCTCTCTGGCTGAGAAAAAGAAATGATGCATTAGCAAAGCCGCGAAAGAAACACAGAGTAGTGACGAGGACGGGGTCTGCCGAGGACTGAGATGGAGGTATCATCTGACCCGAGTTTTAGTCCTGAGCTGTCACCACCCAGCACGTCCTTGAGGGAGCCCAAAGGACACTTCCTCCAGTGTGGAACCTTCAGGAAGCAGTAAAGACAAGGGCACTGAAACTCTCCTCACATCACACTGAGCCCTGAAAAGGGGGAGAATGCTGTTATCATGTCCAGTGAAAGCCATTCGTGTCTCAAACTGACCGGCACTGAGTCCCCCCACGACCAGTGACACGCCACCCTTTAAGATGGACACCTTGGAAGCCTAACTTTCTCGGCTCTGTGAAAGCTGAACTATCATTATTTCCAGAGTTTAGAGAGTGTTAGAAAACACTGTGCTGTTGGTTTGGTGACGGTGTCAGCTTATATCACAGATGAATAACGCATGTCTAAACTAGCTATATTGTCAGAGAGCTGTTATCTTGTCAAAAATAACAGAAGTGCCTTCAAAATCGACTCAGGCTGTTAGACTGTTGGGACTGAATGAAGAGAATAAAAGCCACTTTTCATATATTGACTAATTATAGACAGCGCATTTATTTAAGAGATTTTATAAGTTAATTGCTGCCATGGATGGATGTAGCATATTCATGTTTAATGTATGCTATCGCCAACTTATTTTTTTCGCTTTCTGACAGACCCCGCCCCTTCTCTGCTCACCCCCGAGACTGCTCCCAACACTGGTCTTTGTATCCGTTTCTTTCCGACGCAAAGAATCTTACATCTCACAAAGAGAATATCAGCTACTTGGCCCCTCTCTCTCATTTTCTTAAAAATGCATAAGTGATCAGACCTTCCTGAAATGTTGACTATCATCATGGCCCTGAAATGTGGATACGGGAGGTAGCATTTGCCTCTGACTGCTGGATGGGGTCATATCGCTTACATCGCCTTGTCCTATTTTTAATTCTGTTTGACCTGAATATGGAAATAATAATAATAATAATAAAAAAGTTGTATGCTACACTTGTAGAATCACACATTAACAAAACAAAAGGGTTACACGATCCTATTTTTCTTGGAGAGAGTGGGGCAATAAAACATCTTTCTTGTATCTTCACCCAACTCACATCAGATATGCTCAGGAACCCAAAAACCTTTCTAACAATTCAAAAGCAGCAGGATTGAGATGGACACTGTCTTCTATGGTAACCCTGCTACCAGCTCATTCTTTACCCTTATAAAATTTTACTTTTTTAATAGTAAGGTTATTTTTCTTCTGATGTCAGAATGAGATATATTCATTCTGAAAAAAATAATAATAATAATTAAAAAGAACAAGGCATAAAATTAGGATAACCCCAGCATTGATAGAGCTTTTTTTTTTTTTTTCATTTAGGGAATATTCATCTTCATCTTTTGAGTGTATGGGCTTTTAAAAATAATTTTGATTATACTTAACACACTGATAGCGTAGTGGTATTTCTTAAGCTATATGTCATCGCCTAACGGATATTGAGTTGGTTTTTAATCTGATCTTTAAAGACATGAACAACTATTTATTTAGTCATTCCCCAATTTTTTTGGACATTAAGTTTCTCACATTAGGGTCTCCATTGCTGTCACTTCAGAAGCAAAGTCTAATACGACTTACCCACTTCTGAAGACACTGAGTTCCTACACGCCCACTGGAGGAATAACAGCAAGCAGAGATAAAAAAGGCCTGGGGACTATAATCCATCCATCAGGCTCGCTCCTTTATGCTTTACTTGGAGAGTCTATGACTCCCCATCTTTGGGTCCGTCCTGTCTCCCTAGAACTATGCCCGCATCTTTCTCCTTCAGCTCGCCTTGCTTTCTCGGCTCTGCAGCAGCCATCAAACCCTCGCTTAACTTGTCCCTGAGTTACCAGTCCCTCCTAGCGGCCCCTGTTCTCCTGTAGTGCATCTCTCACCGCCTCACGTTGCTACAATCAGATAGCTTTGCTTCATCGCCGGCTGTCTTCTGCTTAGCCCCACGTCTTAGGCAGCTCGAGTTGACATAATAACACGCCAGAGACTGGGTGTCTTCAACGATAGAAACGTATTTTCTCCCAGTCTGGAGACTGATGAGAATGAGGTGTCAGGTGAGAGAATAAGGTGGCAGTGGGGTTGGTGTCTGGGGGAGACCTCTGTGTGTTGCAGATGGCCACCTTCTCACTGTGCTCTCGCGGGGCCTTCCTTGGTGCATATGTGCGGAAAGAGAGTCCTCCTCTTTTTCTAAGGCCACCAATCCTCTCAGATGAGGATCCACCCCTTATAATCTCATTTAAGCTTCAGTACTTCATAAAAGCCCCGCCCCCAAATTCAGCCACATTGCAGGTTAAGGCTTCCACATATGAATTTAGGGGGTGGGATCATAATTCGGTAATTCATAGCATCCCCTTCAAATAAAGGACAGACTTCATGGATACCATGACTATTCCAAATACCTTTCCGGGGGAAATACTCGCACCCCCAAAACGATGGCAACATCACTCCAAAAGCAGGTCCGATTGCAGACCTGGTCCAGACCAGCTGCACGGACAAACCGCATCCCATTCTGACAAAATGTAGTCCATGAACACGCAGAGGTTCCCTCGGCTCACTGTCCCCCAGCCCGCTTCTCTGCCTTCACAATGGCACACCTCAGATGCTGCTTCTGATTATAAACCCGTCTGGCTCTCAAGTCACAAAACGGCAGCAAATTTTAACTAATCAATGTTTTATGGCTATAATTAAACTACGCACTTACAAATAAAATGTAACACTTAAAATAAGGTCCCAATTTCTCAAAGCTGCATTAATATTTATAAAATGATTATTGCAGACAGGCACATTCTTTTACTGCTTATTAGGGCGCACAGTATGCACTCGGGGGCAGTAAATCCTTAATTATCATAGAAGCCGAAGGCCACAGTCCCTCACTTCCTCAGCCCTGTCCCAACGACTTCCGACCTTTGGAGGGTATGTTATGGATAAGCTTCTGGTCTTTTTCACTTCCGGGCCTTTCCATCCCCAGGAGATGCTGTGTTAAGAGTTCTCCTCTGAGAGAAAGAGGAAAAACTGTGACTTTAACTTTATGGCTTTGTGTAATAAATGGGGCAAAATGGTCCATCCTCGGCTAGAGGAAGCTGAGCAACAGCTTCTGTTTCTTCGGTGAATTCCGAAGCCCAAGTGATGACAATTTCTCTCCCCGAGTTCCACCCATAGTTGGTTTCCACTAGACCACCACCAAAGCCTATTATTAGCCAATATAGGGCCCGTAATATCTCAATAGAATTTTTGTAGGGGTAAAAATCACATAGTTATATAATAGAGGTGGGAATTGATTTACATTGCGATAGCATGAGCTCTAAAGCAATGCAATATTTTAGAAATATTCATTAGCCCAAAAGGAAACTTTAAATGGTAAAAATGAACGAACCCCACCAGCTGGCGACATAACAGAACAGAGAGGGGATCACACATTTGGCCAGGTTCATATGCATTGGAACTCTGAGATTTCACATTCTCAGCCCCTTTTGGAGGCTCAGGTTCCTTTATACTTGGCAGGATGTTATTTCCTGATGCGCAGAGAGTAAGAAAATGGTTTTTGGGAAGTACTCACAGGGCTCCAAATGTATCAAATAGCTTCTTACGAGACATTTTGATGAGCTAACTTGAAATTCATCAGAAATGTACAGATTATAGTTACTTCATGAAAATGTTCTTTTCGTTGAATTACATACTACGAAGGGAACTTGGGTATTATCAACTCTAAATCTCTCATTTCAGAGACAGAAGTATGAAAGCAAAGCCAAATTAGTTGTCTGTGTCTGATCGATTACAGGCTCCTAAGAAAAATTATTGGCTGGAAGAGTGTTATTGCCTCTATGCAGAATAGATTCAGCTACAGCTTGTGTGTATGAATACTTAATAGAAACTGTTGACAATGGCCGTGGCGGAGGGGACAGAAAGGACGAACTTGCCAAATAAGTATTGTGCATTCGGAGCACAGAAATGCACATCTACGCCATTACATTCCACGATCCGCTACGGGGGCTCGAATTCCCACCATTCGAATCATCCCGTGGAATGGAGATTTTTATCACTATGGAAACTTTCAGTTATGCAAATCTTCTGCATGTAGAATGAAGGCGGTAATACATTAGCTCGTTCTTACATTAGTATGAATTAGATTATAGACACACGTAAGAATGAGAAAAGACAAGCAGAGACACTGACTGGGAAGAAATATGAGGGAAACTAAAGAGCTCCAGTATCTGGTCCATCTGCCTAAGAAAGCGAGATGGTGCAAAGGATGGGGCGAGCTGGAGAGTTGCGGCAGTTGAGCTCTGTGTGGCATAAATTGGAAGAAGGGATTTTTAAAAGAAAGCCAGAGATGCCAGAGAAAAACCTTACCCTCTTGGTCATTCAGATAGCCCCGTGGGCATCTGTCTGATTAATGGGAAATGTTGAATTCATTTTAAGCAAGCAAACATGAAAGCCAATCAGTGGTGAATAAAATAGCAGTCTGTTTAATAAAAAGAACACGGAATCTAGGGTCAGATAGAAGTGGCTTTAAAAGCCTGTATCTTTCATCTACTTGCTATATGGTCTTGAGCAAACCACTTCAATTTGAGCATCAGTCTCTTCCTACGTAAAGCAAGAGCAATAGTTCTTTTCAGGAGCTGTTAAAAGAATTGTGTCTGACATATAGTAGATATTCAGGACCTAGTACCCATAAGAAAGAAATTATATGTTGTTGGAACCCTACGATTATAAATGAAGCATTCCCAATTGTCAAATTCCAGCCCAACTTCCCTGTAAGACCCCCACTTCACTGCCACTACTGCCAGGTTCTTCTCTGCAATACTAAAACTAAGGATCTCTTTGTCCCTCAGCCAACAAGAAGCCTGATGAGGACCACTTAGGAGGACAACTGTTTGCAAAATCAGCAGATCACAAAGCCTGAGGGAATTTGGAGACAGGATTTAGGAGGATCTTACACTTTGTTTCCTATTTTTCTGCTCACAATGCTTTATTTCCTTCACCACAGGAAAGGGCTTGATATAGAGCAGAGAGAAAGTAGAGAGTGTAAGAATCTCACCCCAGAACTTGCTGGTTGCTCCTCCTAAAATTCTGAGTTTCATTAATGAATTGATGCTCACCTGATATCTACCAAACTGTCACTACCACAGCACCTCAGTGCTTTGTCACTCCACTATGTGATCTGCAATTTATACTCAGCTAAGATCTTGCCACAGAGAACTTGAAATTCAAATATACGGACAGAAATGCCAGCAGACCAACATCTTGCCATACCTGGCTGACAGAAATTGCTTGGGAACTGTATGCCCACTTTCCAAAGGCTGGTATGTAACCTGAAGTTATCTGGGGGGATGTGTGCAGTCCTGAGTTAGCCTTGGCACATAGTGTTGGCAGGAATGTGTCTAAAGACACAGCCTCACTGACTCTAGCAACTAAAAATAAAATACCATTAATGAAATTTTAAAAAAATCCTTTACCTTCTCATTTTCTAGCACTATGATTTTGTAGTCCTGAAAATGGCGATTTGATCAGTAACGAAACATATAATATTTCCATTTTATTCAACAAAGGAAAACTTCATAAATTCCCTGATTGCCAAAACTGATCTCTGCCTATGCGTTTAGGGTGTCCTGATATACCTCAAAAGGAATCCCTGTGCAGTTGAACACTGTACAGGTAGTGTGATTAAGGTGTGATTTTTAGTGTTGTCAAATGTCACTAGTGAATATCTTTAGATTATCATCTTTAGATCCCAGAGTCCCCCAAATCTACCATATGATATGAAAAATAGCTCATGGACACCCTAAATAATTTTTGGGAACTTCAAAAGGACTAATTTACCTGTTACTAGGCTATAGTAATTATATACTAATTACATACTAGTACATATTACAAATCACATACTAACTTACATATTACTATTACGTATCACTCTAAATTATGTATTATCCATCACATTAGAGAAGTCACTTGCTGTAGACCCCGTGCAGCCTGTTTCGACATTCCCAGTGGTTCCTTCCAAACCCAGCCCCTCGGGGAATCCCACCCAGAACCAACCAGAACCAGGTTGTTCTTCTGAGCTTTTCTCAGCCATGAACGCTTTCTCATTCCATCGGTAACCATGATTTTTCTTATTGTTATAAGATACAGCTATATCTATATTTAACCTGTCTCTCTATATATAACTTTTCAGTAGTAAAATTAAATATATTTATTGTAAAATTTTAGAAAAAAGAGGAACATAAAATTAAAATTAAATTATTTTACATAATTTAATTTTACATAATTAAAATTAAATTTAAATTATTTTACATAATTAAAATTAAATTATTTTACATAATTCCACTGCCCCAAAATAACCATTGTGAACGTTTTGAGCATATAATTGGGCCTTTAGGCTTTTATATGTATACAGAAACATATTTACAAAATTGAAATTATATATTCATAATACTCTATGCGTTTTTATTTTTAACGAATAGCACTCTATGGTGATTCGCTCTATAAGCCAGTACGTACTTATATCTTTTTTTCGATTGTCTAGTTCCTTTGGTTTGATGCTTATTTGTTTAGCTCTTGACTCCACCTTCCCTTGTTCATTATCTTGCCATTTTTTTACACTTGGCTCTAACCCTGCAGATTAAGGCTATTAAGGTTCAATCCCACAGAACAGATTGAAATGTGCAATCTTGGATTGGATCAAGTACTAGCGAATATTACTATGAGGACTTTACGGGAACAACACATGAAATGTGAACAAGCTATGTAAATAATAGTATCAATGGTAAAAAAAAAATGCAGACTTTAATTAGCATTCTTTAATTACGGACTTCAATGTCCTTATTCTTAGGAAATACACACTTAAGAATTTAGATATAAAGGAGCATGATTTCTGTAACTCACTCTCAAATTCTTAAAAAAATAAAAACTAGATGATAAAGTTTATGTGGCAAAATGTTAACAATTGATGTATTTGAGTAAAATGTATACAGAATTTGTTTCTTGAAACTTTTCTATGACCTTAAATTATTTCAAATAAAAATTTAAAAATTAAATGTCAACTGCTTAACAAAACAAACAAAAAAACAAACCAAAAATTGGAGAGAGAGCGAGACACTCTTTGTCGAATAGCCCTCATTTTTGCTCGTTGAAGTTAATCTAAATATATATTATTTTAGGATAAAAATCCCTCAGAAATCACCAAATATGGTTTGTCTCACTTTTAAAAAAAACTCTGAAGCAGCTGTCAGGTCTAAGACAGAACAACACGAGGCATTTTCAGTCAACGCACTCCTTAGGCTTTATTCTCTATTGCTGGGAAATGTATGAAATTTTGGTTGCTTAATATTTTCCTACTCCAGAATTTATGCTAAAATTTACTGGAAAGATAATGAGCAAGCTCTTAATTTCTTTTCATTGAAACAAGAGAGGACAGAAAGTTCAGTTTAGATTCCAGACATCATAAAACCTACACAAAAATGAATGGCGAGGAAATTGAAACATAAACACACGCACATGCGTGCACACACGCGCGCGCACACACGCACAGCCCTACCTACCTTTAAACCCAAAACGAGAGTTTTATTTTTGTTAGGACTGCTATCATGTGTACGGTTGATGGTTTCCAGTAACATAGCAACATTTGCTGTGCGTGTAGGAACAGCATCTAAAATGACATAATAAAAAAAGAATTATCTGCGATTAGAAGTGAACTGTTAAAACTACTCTGGTCAGTGCCAAAAAATCGACGGAGTTTATTATTCCAGTAGCTGCAGTGAGAAAGCCCCCTGGGTGCCTAGAAAACCAGCCCCCTTGAGCTTTCCACCATCCTCCTCACTGACACGGTAATGGGCTTTGTTGAATTCAAAGACAGTTACGTCAGCAATTCGTGGCCTCTCGTGGGTTTTCTAGGTCTATAAAGCACACAAATTATACCCAAATATTGGCCTGAAAAATTAGTAAGCTATCGGGTTTGTGTTATTTTAGCCAAGCATTACTGGAGTAAAAGAAACCGAGGGACTCTAAAACTCAATAGTTTCTTTGCTGCTTTATTATTTCTTTTCTGGTGGGCTGATTCTGATATGTTAATACTGGTTTTTTCTTTTAATTTTTTTTTTGCTTCATTATTGCATTATTTTTATTATTTTTGTCCCTTTCTGTTTTGTTTGACACCCAAGGAAAATTGTGGCAGATGTTAATTAATATTACATTTATGATACCTTTATAAAAACACCACTCTTTGGTTGTTGCTTAGAATTAAGTGATTTAAAAAATATATCTAAAATCATCTTCCTTTTGAAGAAATTTCCATGAATATCCCTGAAAATGATAATAACCTTTGTTACAGGTCACCAACCCCTGGTAGGCATTGTGCCTATCCAAGTCCATGTATCAGGGTATAGTACATAAGGGGGCGGAGTTACAGCCCTGCCTGACCAGGTAAGACCACTGCAGGGAGTGAGACTAGCGATGGTGATGGGACTCAACCCCTGCATTGATCTAACGAGGAAAAGCACAAAACTTGGAGTCCAAACATTCGACTCCAACACCAGATCTGTACTGACTTAGCTTGGAACTAGTGTTACCGTTTTCCTTTTTAGTTTGATTCTACTTTATTTTACAGTAAAATGTAAGCATGGAAAATCGCATGAAATGCACAGAGTTGAATGAGTTATCCTAAGTCGAACGTCCTTGTAGAAAGCCACCCATGGGAGCTTCTATACGTCCTATCTAAATCACAGCTTCTCTGTCTCCATAAATAACCACAATTCTGACTTTTATAGCAATAAAGAAATGAGGAAGTGTGTGCTATAAAAGTCAAAATAGTGCTTATTTGTGGCCACATTTCTAAGCCTTGTTTTCTTCATTGGAGTAATCCGATCAATAACACTATCACTAACTCACTGACAATAGTGTTTGGTAAAATAAGGCATAATGACTGACGAAAAAAGACATGTTCAAGGGTTCCACAAGCCATAAAGCTTTCTACCAAGAAAAGTGATTCCGATTACACTTACAGACTCTCGGGTAGGGGGTCTAGAGACCAGACTAACTATAACCCACTAGGGGGCCAAGATGGATTGCTCACAACTCTTATCATTCATATTTATATGCTGTGTGAGCTGCGGGGGGTTAGACTCTGAGGTTTTCCATAATATTATTTATCAAGTAGGAAGATAATTATGAGTAGCAATTGAGAAACATAATTGTTAATAAAGCTGTGTTTATTTTAGATGACTTTAATGACATTTTCCCCTAGACCTTCACATATTTTCCAAACTTCTGATATTTAATGTTCGTAATTTTAATTCCCACAAACATTGGGACGCAGCTACAAAGGTCGAGATCCAAGGGGGAAAAGGAGGCTTTGTTGAATAAAGTTATTTACATAGTTAATCAGGGGCTAAAACCCAAGAGAAATGCAAATCACCTTGTTTCCAGAGAGGGAACAGTAGTATAGTCTTTGGCCAGCATTCATACCCTAGAGACAAACAAAAGCTTTGACTTTCTTCCCTTGAACTCCTTTTGTGTATGTGATCTTACTTGGTTTCAGTTTTCAAGTTTATAGAAATAATCTTCTGGGTGAACCAAGGTCAAAACAGCAACCTGGGGTTTAACTGCTGATCAAGCAAACAGGATGTCCAAATATTTCCCCGAAGCAATAAACCATCAGTTAATGGTGTCGTTCCAACCCAGAATGCCCTCTTGGACCAACAGGAAATGTACCTTCATTTGCTGGCCATGTGTAGTAGCATCTATTTTAAACACTATATAAAAATGGTCACATCGGGATTTCTAACTCCATCCAAGGAAATTTTTAGTGAATTATAGACTCAGTGTCTTTCCAATTATCTCTCTCTTTTATACCCAACTGTTACCTGATTTGGTGGCTCTTTTATTCTAAAAAGACAATAGAAAAGACCTCCTCTAGAATTTAGAAGACCTTGATTCCAGTCCAACTTCTGCCTCTGTGTGATATCATATAAGTCACTTCGAAATAGTGAGTAAAATTCTACGAGGTCTGATTTAAATTCTGAACACATTATTGATAACCTCCCCACTTGAAAAAGGCTCTGCTGTAGGTTATAAGATTGTATATCATCAAAATAAACCATGGCAAGTACAGACAAAAAGTGAAAAGACAACAGCCTTCCTAAAAAAGGTTTGAGAAGATGGATAAAAATCTCAGTATGCATTAGAAATATTTACGATATGTGCAAACAGTCCTTTAAAGGCTGGTACTCCCATAATGCTTCGCTAATGCCCAGACAATACCGTAACTCACGTAACTGAGCTTTAAGAGATAGCTTATCAAACGTTACCTTAAATCCATGTTAGATCACAATTTTGAAGCTTTTCTTTTCAGATTATTATGTAGCCATCTTTTCACTATTCTATAAACCTGATAAAACTACTTAATTTGTATTCTACTCTTGTTATAACCAAAAATCCTGGATCATCTGACTTCTTAGATCAACTTCTCTCTTCCTCAGACCGTGTGTGTATGTGTATATGTGTGTGTGTGTGTGTGAGAGAGAGAGAGAGAGAGAGAGATTAACTCTTTACCTAGCCTGAAATCCGTAGTAATCTCTTTTGATGCTTTCTTCCCTAGCATTTCTGGAATTCATGACTCCTTTGTTTTCCTTTGATGCAAATTCCCACCTAGATAACCCTTTGCAGACTTCTAAAGAGAGTTAAGGAAAGTCAGGAGACACTGCTGAGTGTGCTGTCAATGTGAGCAATCTCCAGTTAGTGGATCCTTGTCTATTCCCTCAACTTTTTACCACATTCTTCATAGCGACTGTTCTAAACCCATGGTGTATTTTTAAATCCCTAATATTGTTTCTTCCAGCTGGTCATCTACTCTGGTGGCTCAGTTTATCCATTCAACATTTTATTACCTATCACACTCATCGTGCTGCTTTGAGTTTGTCCATATTCTTTAAGTCCTTAATGTCATCACCTCTATCACTCATAGTTCAAAACCTCCTCTTCTACTTTACAGAGACTCAAGTTTCTGGCTAAAGAATCCTAGTTTTACCTATTTTCAATTATCTCAGTAACGACTTCACTGATTCATATTTTACTGACTCTTCATACAAACTTTTCTTTTCTTCCATGCCTTTTAAACATTTTCTACTATAAAATTTCCAAATGTACTAATAAGTGTTATGATTTAAAAAAAAACTGTCCTCTCCTTTTGTCCTTGCTTCCACTTAACATAATCAAATCTTAACATTATTACAGTTAAATCTTTAACATTTAACAAATCCATTTTTAATAATAGTAAATAACGGAGAAAAATTAAGCTGTGAATTTTTTTCCCAATCCAATTCTCCTGGTTTCTCAGTACAGAGGTGACAATATTCTCAAGTTGCTACCAATTTTCCTCAAGCATGCTTTTACAATTTTGTTACATATGTATTTGTCTTTGAAAAATATATAGTGTGACGTGGAGAAAAATGGTCTCCTAAGATGCCCATGTTCCAGTTCTTAGAACCTCTGAATATCTTATCTTACATCAGAAGAGGGACTTAGCAGATGTGATTAAAGTTAAAGACTTAGTAAATATGATCAAAGTTAAGAACCTTGAAGTGGGGAGATGTCATAGATCATATGGGTTGGCCTAATCCAATGCCATGGGTCCTTAAAAGTCGTAGAGGAGATCAGAAGACTGGATCAGAGAGATGTGACATAAGAAGGACTCCATCTGCCACTGTTGGCTTCGAAGAGGTAGAACGGGTCCAAGGAAGTGGTATCTGGAATCTGAGAATGACCCTTATAGTTTATAGTTAACCAGAAAATAGGAAGCTCAGTCTTATAATATCAAGGAAAAGAATGCTACTAATCTCAAGGAACGAGGAAACATATTCCCCAGCAGAGCCTCCAGAAAGAAACACAGCTGGCCAACATCCCAGTTTTAGTTCAGAGAGACTTGTACTAGGCTTCTAACTTACAAAATTAAAATAGTTAATTTGTGGTGTTTTAAGCAACTAAGCTCGTGGTAATTTGTGATGACAGCACAGAGAATATAATATCATTCTGTGTTCTAATGCTATTACTATGTTTTTGGGATTAACCCATGTTAGTAAATGTAGCCCTAGTTCATTCATTGTACGTTATGTAATGTTTTATAAATATTCCACAACTTATTATCTTTTTTTATTGATGTTTAAGATTTTTTCCTGAATTTTTTACTATTAATATTTTTTGTTTCCCCCCAGCTTTATTGAAAAATAAAAACTGTGTATATTTAGCTTGTGCAAAGTGATTTCTTAAGGTGTACAACATGATGATTTAACACACACATACAGTGTGAAATGATTACCACAATCAAATTAGTTAACACATCTATCACTCACGTAGTTACTATTTTTATTTTCGTGGTGAGAACACATGATTTCTCTTAGCAAATATAAAGTATATAATAGAGCATCATCAACTATAGTCACTACATTGCATATTAGATCCTCAGAACATATTTATCTCATAAATGAAAATTTGTACCCCTTGCTCAACTTCTCTCCATTTCCCCCCTCCCAGCCTCTAGTAAGCACTGTTCTACTCTCTGATTCTGTGACTTTGACTTTTATTACATCATTGACCATTCCCATCCATGAACATGGTATATTTTGTCATTTAGTTAGCACTTATTTTGTTACATTTAGTTTCAGAAACATCGTGCATTTATTTTCTCACTTTTTATTGCAGTTGTCTAAAAATGCTAATGGTTTCTTTTTATTGAGCAACTTCCCTGAATTTTTATAAAATTTCAACAGTTTAGTCTGTTTTTTTTTTCTAGTTGACAATCGTATTAAATAAGAACTACTGTAATCCTTATGGTTTTTTTCCCCAAAATGTATTGCTTCGTTTTAGACCACTAATTCAATACTGAACAGAAGGAGTGCTCACAGGAACCCTTACTGTGTTCCTGAGTTGAATGTAACAGATTTCCCTTTGTTCTGCAGTTCTTATATGGCTTATCTTTTGTTTCCATTGTCCATGGAAAAGGTACGGTAGTTATACATAGCAGCCTCCTTACATTGTGGTAACGTTGGCTTGGAAAATGCCGACGAGAGATGTAGTCCTGATTTGATAAGCACGTTAGGTGCCTCTGTTGCATTATCTCACTGAGAAAGGAACCATCCTGAACAAACTATTCTTCATGAAAAATGTATGTTAAAAAGTTAGTGTAGGGTAAACTTGGGAGAAACTTTAGCACTGACAATTTTAATAGGAAGATAAATTGAAAATAAAGAGATTCAATCTTGTCTACTCCTACTGTTTAATTCTGAAAAGAGATAAAGAAAAATAATGAGAACACCTATTCTTGATGAATCTACCCTCACTCCCCACCCCACACACAAATTGGTCTCATGATTTATATAGTGTGCTTTACACTCCTTTTCTACCTACTCGCAATATTACAAATATTAATCGTTTTCCCCTGGGCAGTTATAGGGATTCAAGCCTAGAACTATGTACGTCCATAAGCAGTATGACATCAAAAGGAAATGTGCTCTGCTTTTTGGTTCCCCCACCCCCACCCCCAGCTGTTCACATATCATGTTCTGATCACTAAGAGAAAGAAATAAGAGTGTCTCAGTAAAGAGCTATGCTAGAGAAGCAAACAAACAAAGAAAAAGAAAAAAATCATTTTGGGGAAGACCAAATCACATAAAAAGCTCCAAGACAGTGAATATTTTTTCATGGGTGGACTCCAGTCTAAGATACCAGAGGATAACATTTACTCCCAAGTTATTGAAACCAACAAAGCAAAAGCTGAGAACCTAAGATGGGCCAGTGACCATCCTGCCATTGTCCACATTCCAGTGGGTCACGTTATGGCCTTAAGGTCAAAGATACAGAATATCGTGGAGCTTATCGAAGCTCATATCTTTATTTCAAAGGTGGCCAGGAGGGTAGCTCTGTTCTTCAGACTAACTCTTAGAGGAGGACGAGGGAGACAAAGGCAACAGATGGATTAAACTGCAAAGCAAGCATGTGTGTGCTATTTTAAGAAACCGCTAATGCTCTTTCGTACTCAATGAAAATAGTCCTACTTTCCTCAGCTTCTCAGCCAGATATATAAAATGTATTTCTCGTCAGTAGAATCAAAAATTCAGAACCATCCAGATATAAGGATATGGACCAACCTCTTACACATTAGTGAAGTAGCAGTTTTGAGAATAATATATATAACACATACCAGTCAGGACAAACTAGGCTATCATGAAATCATAAACAACCTCAATGCTTCATGGGTGAATACAATGAAAATGCAGTGTCTTTTTGCTCATCCTACTTACTGTGTAGAGAAATGATTAGCAGGGGAATTTGCAGACCAAAGTTAAACAGAGATGTTAGCTGGAAGATGCTTCATCTCAAAGTGCAGTTCTAGAAACACCCAGACAGGGGACAAAATATGGCATACCATGTCCAAACTCTTAAAAGCTTCTGCCTGGAAGTGAGACACATCATACTCTTTCCTCATTCATGGCTTACATTCAGAAGCAAGGACGTGCCATTTTATCATATGCTAAGGAAGGAGAAGAACTAGAAGAAACGCTAGCGGCCTACATGACCTTATTCCACCCCCAAAACACTAAGTCAAATCCTTCACTCTTATCCTCACACAAGATGCAAACACCAACTGTGTTTAGAAGCCATTCGAGAGATAACAGACAGAAGAGAAGATGGGTGTGAACACTACATACTGCAAAAGTGTCTCCTAAAGCAGTTCAGGGAACGGAAATATGGATGATAGCCAATTCTATTTTATTAGTCTTTTGCTTGGACTTTCTTTCTTCCTTCCTTTTCAATCAATCAACAAACCTCTTCCTGGTCTATACTCTTGATGTTTTCTTTCTCATATTTTTTAAATATTTCACTTTCAATCTCCTACTGTTACCTTATGAATTTTTTGGAACAAAGAAATATATTCAGTAAATTCCCTTGTGATGTTTTCAAAGCTTTAAAAGCCTTAATGATATTAATTCATTAATTTTTTCCACTGAAAATCATTCCAGAACTTATCAGTTTTGAGCCTTGACTATATTAGAGCAAAGAAAATAAAGAGTTTCATTTCTGACTCTGTAGAATTACAACGCCTCCCGGAATAATAATAAGGAAAAAAGACCCACATAATATTGTTTCAAGTCTCTATCGCTAATATTAACTGCTGGCATATTCTTAACCCCCCATTGATCACAGATGAACAGAAATAGCATTAGAAGAGGTGACAAAATGAGCTCTTCTGAAGCTTCCTGCCTAGATTTAGATTATGAAAAATGTAAAAGAGTTTAGTTATGCCAGCAAATGAAAAGCGAAGACTTCAGAGGTAGGGATAAGTACTTTGCTCAAAGGTGGGGAGGGGGGCAAAACACGATTTTTTTTTTCGTTTATCTACATAGAAGCAAATACCAGTTCAGTTTTTGGTTTGCTTGGTTTTTACCTAATTATCATAGATAATTATTGAAACTAAGGAATCAAGTTAAATACACTAAATCGATCAGAGTTATCCTGCTCTACCCTTTTGTGCATATACCAAAATTTGTGGATCTAAGCTTTCTTCTTTATTCCTTATACATCTCCAAGTTGTTACCTCCAGTCTTGTACCTGAATCATATTCCGAAATGTGTGTGTGTGTGTGTGTGTGTGTGTGTGTGTGTGTGTGAGATTTTTTGAAATTCTTCACTCACTCCCCAGAGTCCCCTGCGGTGACTAGCTGCCTGGCTGGTTATTATTGCTTTACTAAAGGCTCAGAGGACCATGTGATTTAGCTGCTTCCAGAAAAATGAATTCGCTGCAAAAACATGTTTTTTCTTTTATACTGACATGGGCATGAGAGGTTGTCAGAGTAACTGAGGGAATTGTCTAACAGATCTCTCTGGCATTTGTCAGTAGCTACAAAAAAAAAAAAAAAAAAAAAAACACCCGAAGCTTCAGTTCCATACAATTTTGAAGCAAAGAACCCTTGGTTTTAGATAATAGCTTACGTTAGTGTATCATATAGTCATAATTTCATCTCCATTTGGAGAATTAGTTCCATTCTCCAGAACATGTTTTACTGGAATGAGAAGTCAGAAATTATCCTGCTCAAACTGTAGAATTAGGAACAGAAATAGAGGAAAAGTGAAAACTACATGAGGCTATTCAGCCAGGCCCTCCAGCTTCCAGGTCCACTCCATTACTTTGCTAACCTACTGAGGATATTTACAGAGGCTATTAGAATGCGGTAGTTCAGAGTGGTTTGCTACCACCATCTGTCACAGTAGGGAGTGGAGGAAAAATTACACTATATTATAAGGAAACTGAAATCATTATGTTTTCATTAAGATCCAAAATGGCCGACTGACGGTCAGAATGGCCTTGCAGGTAAGTGCTGAGCTCGTCTCCTCCCATGACCCATCAGAATTACAACTGAAGTACAGAACCACCGTCACTGAGAACTGTCTGAAGACTAGCCGAACAGATCCCTATAACTAAGAATATAAAGAAGAAGCCACATCGTATGTCTGAACGTCGTATGTCAACTGTAATTGAAAAAAAATGTTTTTAAGATCCAAAATGAAATCTTAAATATATTAGTAGATATCTCTTTTTTGTTCTTTTAAAATTGGGGAGATATTATTTCTTTTGGAAGTAAGAAAAATACATATTGTTACTCAAAATTAGAGCTATTTCCATTCTGGTTCTTTCTAGGTTATTCTATTCCATTCCAAATAGGTAATATTTCCATGATACTACCATTCTCAAGTATACATTGAACAATGTTCACAATGTTACGGCAGCAGAATAAGCACTGAGCTAACAAGCAAGCTTGTGAGAACCACTGCCTCTTCGGAGTTTATAACCTGAGTTTCATCTGACATCCAGTCCCACGTGTGAAGAGGATTGAGCATAATAAACTCCAGTGCTTAAGTAGTGACAGAGTTTCTTGAGATTATTACCTTCACTTGTCTGCTCCCAGGCAGACACATCCACTCCTGGGAATTATGTTTTCACCTAATGCTCAAAATCCTTCAATTATTAAGGGTATGTCAGCTTACACCTAGGCCATTCATTATTATTTTCTGGAACTTTTCAAATTTCTCTTCTAAAAACAGCAGCAGAAGTGAGGAGAAAAGCTTCCTTGTTTCTGTAACCTATCCATAACAAAACTGCCCATACTGTACACTGATCCTCATTACGAAAATTACACACACGCACGCGCACACACACACACACACACACACACACAAAATAGTAAAGCAAAATATAAGTCTATACAAATGCTTTCTCTCCGTGTTTTTGTCTATTCACACCTGATCCAAGAAGCCTTTTACAAATGATTTCACTGACTCTGGCTTTTCGACAACACAAGATCCAAGTCCTCCAGCTTTTGAGTAACTTCTCTGCAGAAATAATACAGCATTAGTACACTCTGGGCTATATAATGAACCCTTCATTTAGCAGTAAAACTGAGTTATTTTTATGGAAGCTGATGTCAAGGGCTAGAGCCAAAGACTTGGAATATTACAATAGACAAAAAGGAAAAAAAAAACTGCCAAGGACTTTGTGATATTGACGTTTAAAGACTGCATCAGCAGGACATTTATAATGCTTTTCCAAGTGAAGTACAGCAATCGCCAGCCGAAGGCTCAGCTCCGTCTCACAATGTCCCATGTTTCTCTGCGTCGTTTACAGTATCCCTCTTGGCTTCTGAGTGTTGTCTGAGGACTAGAAATGTGCCACATAAATCTTTGCTGGTCTTTTTAAATGGGGCTTCCGTTGTCTCAAGGGAGAATGGCCCTGTGTCAATTCCGTCCAGGAACTTCAAGAAAGGACAGAATAGAGGACATAGGTCACACGTATTCTCAGAGTATGGATCAACTTCATCTGAGCATGATTCTTTTTTACTGGGGAACAACTATTTCTTTCCTAATTGCTAACTCTATGTTTCGTTTTATTCCTGGAGGAACCAAAGGTGTAGTGAAATGAATGCCAGTATCTTTGTGGTTCTTTCTTCTTTCCTCCTCCTTCTTCCTGTTACACATCTCTCCACTGGCCCATGGCTCTGCAGCACATGTGCATAAAATTTATATTATATCATCTTACGCATGTTATTTCCTAGTTTTTTGTCATGTATTATTTTCCCCACAAAAGAGATTATTTCCTGAGTATCACGCTCATATTTAAAGTCTATTCATCTACCGTTTTCCAAAAGGCCTGCCAACAATAAGCACATCGTAAATAATTACTGACTGTATGTGTAAATAACCTTTTGCTTTTTAAAATATTCCACCGACACACTTCTTCCTTAAAAAAAAAAAAATCAGTAGACCTTAAACCTCCACTGCTCCCTGGACAGAATGTTAAGCCTTTTACATCCTACCTTTAACTCTTTCTACCATCATTTTCCCATGTTGGGGACTGAATGTTTGTGTCCCCTCAAAATGCGTATGTTGAAATCCTGAGCCCCAGTGTGGTGGTATCAGGAGCTGGGGCCTTTGATAGGTAATTAAGTCATGAGAGTGGAGCCTTCTGAATGGGATTAGTGCCCTGAGAGCCACTCGTCCCTTTAGCTATGTAAGGACACAAGAAGGAGACAGGCATCTCTGAACCAGGAAGCAGGTCCTCACCAGACACAGGATCTATCAGCACCTTGATACTGGACTTCCCAGCCTTCAGAACTGTCAGAAATAAATGTTTTGTTCTTTAAGTCACTTATTCTATGGTATTTTTTTCAGAGCCCATATGGACTGTGACATCCCATAATCCTGCAACGTACCTTGTGTTCCTGCCTGGATGTCCTCCTGTTCCTCGAGGAGAACATGCTCTTCCGCTACTTGAAAAGCCTTTCCTGTCTTTTCCATTTGTGAACTTCAGTTTATACTTCAAGATACAGGGCAAATGTTAATTCCCTTGTGTACCCTTATTTGATTCCCCAGAGGAAACTTCATTAGTACTTAAGTAACACTTTATAACTATCTCTAGCATATCAGTAATCATATCATAAATGTGATGCTGTGGTTGTTTATTTGGCATGCCATCTCATACACACACATATACACACACCCCTTACAAACATTTCTGAGCATAGATATTATACCTCATTCCTTCGTCTAACTAAGAATCCAGCAGAGCATCTGGAAAACAATAAGGTATTAAATATATATAATATATAAGGTATCAAATATATATAATATATAATAAAAGAGTGACTAAAATAATAAATGAATGAATGAATAAATGGATTAGATAGGTATTTAGAGACTAACAAAAGACGGACCTGAACTGGAACTTTATTTTAACCAGCTCTAGCTTTTGATTTAACTAAGCAACTTTCTTTCCTAAATCTTCAATATTTTCATCTCTAAAACGGAGCCATAATAGTCCTTTCACACAAGGCTGTGATAAAGGTTCTGTGAAATAATTCATGGAAACAACTGGAAGTGTCTGGAAGATGAGGAAGGAATGAAAGAAGAAGACGAAGGAGAAGGAGAAGAAGTAAAGAAAAGAAAGATGTTGAAGAAGAATGATAAATACATCTTACAGTGAGGGGAAAACATCGGAGCAGGATCCCTAAGACACTCAGTACTCTGTGAATGAGAGGAGCTTGAAGAAGCCTGGTCCACGGTGATGTTTTGAATGGCCACGGTATATTGTCAACACCATTAAAGGCATGTTTTAAAGAGAAAAGGAGAAGTGGGGCTTTCCAGAGAGTCAAATTTCATTAACCCAAACAATTTCTGAATCAACCGTTATACCATCGAAGCCACTGAAAAAGTAAATGAGGTCTCACGAACAAACTGCTACCTGGATTATTGAGGGGAAGTTGGTGAGATAGCACAGGCTGTGGTTCAGGACTCATAACCTAGAAAAGGATGAAGAGGAAGGACAGAAGGGCTCTCTTTTAAACTTCTGAATTGTCTTTATCCCCAAATAAGTGAGACTTAGTCAAGTGCGGGCTGGGCGTCGCCAGCCGTAGCTAGAAGTACCTCCTTAGATATCACCTCATCTTTTGCTAAAAATCAAGTGTATCTGCGGAAAAAGAAGTCAGTATAAATCTGTAATAAACAGCCACTCCCACACTCATATATTTCTCATCACCATGGAGTGCATTCTTATTGATCAAAAGGGTCAAAACAGAACTTATCTACAAATACACACCACACACACACACACTC
The DNA here is from genome assembly GCF_902729225.1 of Pteropus medius. Taxonomy (NCBI): domain Eukaryota; kingdom Metazoa; phylum Chordata; class Mammalia; order Chiroptera; family Pteropodidae; genus Pteropus; species Pteropus medius. Next base: position 7,441,653 of record NW_024355990.1, on the reverse strand, counting down.
ACATAATCACAGAATAAATACAAATTTATCCTTTAGTCTCTCTCCTTCCCCAAATCTGTGATAAACAAATACTAGCCATGCCAACGATTCTGGAAAGTAAGTATCCTTAAGTCATTTTGATGTCATAGTTGCTCAAAGAGTGAAACTGTGATCGAGGTTTTTTGAGTCTTTAGTGGCCTCTAAGTGTTGTGAATGCTAAAGAGAAAGTTCTTTAGCTGAATATTCTTCCAAATAAAAATGAATGAAGTCATCAACTTAATGTAAAAAGCTGCTACATATACACATGTGTACTTTAGTTCTATATATGCTACAGACCTGCAACAACTTTCTATGTTTCCTGGGTGGGGGGGGGCAGGACAATATCTATTATCATCTTTTACCCCACAATGCTCAAACAAGTGATTTGCACATAGTAGAGGTTCAATACATTTTTTCTTTTTAATGTACCTGAGCTGTAACCAGAGTGGGTATGTGTACCCACAAATGTACAGTTACTGCTGTCATTATAAAAGTGAGTAACATCCCTTCAGACATCTTTCAATCTCCAAAGTAGATGCCAAAACGAGTGGTCTCTGAGAGAACTGGGGACTGCCACAGACGCCAATGCTGTCATTATTTACTGAAGGCTGGTGATGTGCTTGGCACTGCACAGCCTGCAGGGGAAAGCTCTGTCTATGCTCAGTGGGATCTAAAGGACAAGGCTCGTAAGACATAAAAGATGAGTCAGAACTGGCAAGAGTGAGAAGCGATCTCAGCTTGTGAAAAGATGTCAGAATGTGTGGTCAGCAGAACAGCACTTCCCAGAGATGTGTACAGTTTAATCCCCAGAACTTGTGAACGTATGGCCCGACTGGGCAAAAGGGTCTCTGAAGATGGAGTAAGGACCCTGATATGGGGAGGTCGTCCTCATGCAACGATGGTCCTGATGATGGGGAGGCAAGAGGGTCAGAGTCAGACAGGGCAAGAGATGTGAAGAAGCGTACAGAGGGTGAAGGGAAGACCACAGGCATGGAGCGCAGGGAGCCGCTAGAAGCCAAAAGAGACGGAGGTGGACTCTCCCGAGAACCCTCTGAAGGAATACAGGCCTATTGACACCTTGATTTTAGGACTTCTGACTTCCAGATATCTTAAAATAACACATCTGTGCTGTTCTAAGCTATGGAGGTTATTATAATTTGTCGTAGCAGCAACAGAACACTAATACACAGGAAACAAAGTTTTTAACCATCCTTTCAAAACAGCCTTGGTAATGGGTGTATCTAAGATTTTGCTGCATATTCTGACCCCTTCAGAGGACCTCTGGAGACACTTTCATAGCAAATGGGTCTTTTACATTTTCCAAGGACACATCAGCCTGTGGGTAAAAGGTATGTTTACAGTAGCTCTATGTTTAAGACAGTATCCATAGACTTTCTGAAAAATCAGTACTCTTCTCTTCCAAATAGCTCTGGCCTAGTTCAGAACACTCCAGGAAATGCATTACATAATACAGAACTTTGGTTTAATATTTAGAAAATTAAGTCATTCACGTTTACCATATTAACAGGATAAAGGAGAATCATCTCAGTAAATTCAGAAAATAAAACTGACAAAATTTGATACCTATTCATGATGGAAACTTTCAGAAATTAGTGACAGAAGGAAATTTCTCCAACCAGTTACAGGGCATTGATGAAAAAAACTTAATGATCAAAGAGGCAGTGTTTTTCCCTGAAACTGGAAATGAGGCAACGACACCTATTCTCAGTTACTATTTTAAAAAGTTTGCTGGAGATCCTAGCTAATTCAATAAGACAAGAAAAATAAACAAAAGGAAGGAATAAGACTTCAGAGAAGACATGACTGCCTATCTAAAATATTCCAAATAATTCACAAAACAAGCTAAAACTACTATATGAATTTATCGAGATCGTCAATAAAACAATACACAAATACAAGCTATTTTTTATATGCCGCCAATAAACAATTATAATTTAAATAAAAAATTGCATTATGATTGCAACAGAATATTTGAGTATAAACAAATTTCACAATATATGTGCAAGATCTATAACTGAGAACTACAAAACACTGCATAAAGAAAAATTTTTAAAAGCTTACATTTAAATAAATGGTGCATCACAACATTATTTTGAATTGGAAGAAATACTATTGTTAAGATATCTATAATTTTATCCATAAACACAATCTCAATGAAAAGAACAGTGGGCAACCTTTTTAGAAACTGACAAGCTGATTCTAAAATTTATATGAGTTAGCAAATAACCTGGAATAGTAAGTTAATGGAGGAAAAGATAGTGTTTTACACAAATAGTGTGGGAACAAGTATTGATCCATATAGAAAAACCAATCTTGATTCTTAGCTTCCATCATGTAAATGTTAACTTGAAATACATCATAGAACTAAATGTGAAAATAAGAAATATAAAATCTCCAAAAGAAAATAGGAAAAATCTTTACAACCTTGGAATAGGTTAGAATTTCTTAGATAAGTCACAAAGACCACAACTCTTTGAAAGATACTGATAAGAGAATGAAATAGCAAATAGACTGGAAGAAAATATCTGATATGTATACATCAAATAATCCTACAAAAATAGGCAAACACTATTATAAACATTATCAGATCACAAAAGAAGATATACAAATAGCTAATAAACCCATACAAGCAGGATCATTACTCCTCAAGATAATGAAAATTAAAAATACAAATAGATATTGCTACATACTGGAATGGCTAAAACTTAAAAGTCTCTTAAATACCAAGCGTTGGCAAATGCATGGATAAATGCTACTCTCACACACCACTGGTGGGGATGCCAAATGGTACAACTACTTAGGAAAATAGCTTATCAGCTTCTTATAAAGCAAAACTTAGATTTTCCCTAGAATACGGCCATCCGCTACTAGATACTTAACTAAAATAAGTATAAACATATATCTACAAAGAGACTTGTACATGAATGTTCACAGCAGCTTTATTTATCATAACCCTATACTGGAAAAAAAAACCAGGTGTCCATCAATACGTGACTGGATAAACAAATTGCAGTATATCCACGCCAAAAAAAAAAAATACTAATCAGCAATTAAAAGGAATATACTAGTGGTACACAACAACACGGATGAAACTCAAAAGCAACAGCTGAGTGGTAAAAGCTTTGCACAAAAAGGTACACACTCTGAGATTTAAATTACATGAAACTCTAGGAAAGAAATCTAATCAGTGTCTGCCCATGTCCAGAGGTTACAGGGGAATTGTCTAGAAAGGGACGTAATCTTTGAGGGTAATAGGATTGTTCTATATCTTAGTTGTAGATGTGGCTGCATCGATGAACACATTTCTCAAAACTTACTTAAAAATGGGTGCAATTTATTTTATCTAACTTACATACCAATAAGGTTGATGATTTGTTTCTCTTCTCAATACCAAAATACATAAACATCTACCAACTAAACCTTTATATACTCGACTCGTGCCTTTACATCAGATCTGTGTACTCTCGTTCTCATCTTGGGTGAGTTCCTTCCCAAGTGGAGTCTAAATTATTCAAGCAAACAGAACCCCAGTACAGGGGCACCTCATGAACCCTATGAGTACGTTCAGCCATATGAGAGTTTTCAAATATGATGTGATTCTGCTCCCACCAGGGCCTACTGTGACAGGTGTTCAACCCTGCAGAATAAGGACTAAAAGTCGGTGACAAAAGGTAGATATTTAAAGAATGACAGAAACAGGAAGAAACAAATGTCTGGGGAAAGTCACTGACCATCCTTCCGGTGATGGGTGACTTCCAGAGACCAATATGTTGCTACATCGAAGTGTCCCTGGATGCTTTTGAAGAAGGTTATTTCTGTCCAGAGATGTTATAAAATGTTACACTCAATGATAACAGTTACCACTCATAACCCTCGTTAGTACAGAATTAAACATGAGGGGATAATGATTAAATATTATGAGAGACTGTGGAGTCCATGGTTAGAATGCAGATCTTCAGGACTTTAAAAGTACGAAAAGTACGTAGCACTGCAGAAAGCTGACTATGAAACGATAAACAAAGGCTTGGAAAAATAAATGGCCTTCCCATCAGGACGTTTGAAGTCAAGTCTAGTTAGAACGTTGTACTATCTTAAAACTATTTTGACTCTCCTGACCTTTACTATCTTTTTGAAGAGACATTTTCCTGATTCACCTCTAATTAAACCAAAAAGGGTTGGAGTTGAAGCAGCAGGCAAATGGCAGGTCAGTAAAATTAATCTTTTTTTCCAGTTAATGTATATACTTCCTGATTATTTGGATTAAGTGAAGAGAGTCATATGGATATTCCAAAAATGATAGAATATGAAAATGGTCATTTCTATCTTAGCTTGAAATGCTCTGTGTGTGTGTGTGTGTGTGTGTGTGTGTGTGTACACAGCTAATTTACTGTCTTCATTCTGGTGTCACTTTATAAAATGACGCTCTCTGGGTAGAAGAAAACATTAGGCAAATGGAGAAACCCATCTGAGATTAAAAGTTTTCCAGGAAAATGTCAAAGCGGGCAGTAAGAGCATGAATAAAAAAGATGAATAGGAAAGATCACTATCTTGGGGGCACTGGGCACAGAAACTTCTAAGCAGCATCAAAACGTGTTATCATGATTCCTGCTGGTAACTCGAGACAACTTCAAAGCTTTCCTGGGTGGATTATGTCAAGGGGACCCATTATCAGAAAGGAAGAGTTAATTAGAGTGAATTATTAGAATGTTCAACTCGCCTTAAATGGAGTACAGCTGCTGAGTCACACTGTGAAAATGAAATTGGGCCACTCATCTACTTATGTCGTTAATAATTTTTGTTTAAATTGGACATCTTTGTAAAGCTGGAACAGAGTGACACCAAGGGGGAAAGAAGTAATCACAGAGTTTAGCAGACATCACATTTAAATGACTCTTTCTTGATGTATTTTCATCACGCGATATACTTTTCTAGACATTTTTAACAATTCAAAGACTACTCTATATTTCTTGTGGTGTTATTTCCTCCATCATAAAAATATCCATTGTCTGCAGATGTGTATTGACAGTACTTGCGATCCTTGGAGTCTCACTATCTGATGCCACTGCTTCATAAAGGGAATTTAGACTGAAGGTCACAGTATAATAAAATCACTTTCTTAGTCACTCCTGAAAGGAACTTGAAAGGAACAGGTGCACAGTCTGGGAGGAAGACTGAGTCGATAGTGTAAAAGACCTCTTCTTTCTTTTTTTCTTTTCTTTTCTCCCTCGGCAGGTTCCAAAACCTATTATGAGAAAGCAGTTTGCTACAAACAGATTATCTTACTCTAGGAAAAATATGAACATCAATTATGAAGAAACAGAATGACAGAGACAACTGACAAAGGAAGACATGCTGCCTCATTTTCTTCCTCTCGACCCCAGTGTGCACACATCTGGGAACCTGAGACGCTGTCATAAGGTTAAGGAAGCAAACAGATGTCGACTGCTGATAACAACCTCTGGTGAACTTTGAGCCCAGTGGTGAATTACCCGGTGGCACTTTCCTTACCGGAATGCCATTATAAGCTCTCACCTGGGGAAGCGCCCCAGCCTGCCCAAGCAACTTCCATCTGGCATTGATCATAACCATAAACCAAGCCCGTGAGTAATGGAACAGCCCAGGTGTCTACAACTTTCAACTTCCACACCACCTGACAGCACACAAATAATCCCGCATCAAGATTTCCCTATCTCTGAGGACAGTCGAGAAGTTCATAGAGTTATAACCCAGTCTCGGACATGCTTATGGTTGAATGAAACACTCTTACTCGTTTCCCAGAAAGTCAGCAAACACTGAGTGATCACAATGGAATGATATACTCGAGGAGTACAAAAGCAACTGGACTAATATCAGCAATGCAGCTTGCATAACCAGCCGATGCCTGATCTTGAAAGAGATTGTCTTGACTTGCGAAAGTGTTCTTCATCCAACAGCTAAGAGAATGTGTTGGTGGTACCCAGATTTGTAAGCCTCAAACATCCAGAGAGCTTTTACACAAAAGATAAGGTAGCAGTTATGATCAAAAACATTCCTTGCTGGATCTGGATTTTTGTCCTGGGTTTTAAGACATAAAAATAACACAGAGAAGCTAAAGCTTATACTGTTTTAAAAATTAGTAAGAACTAGATAGAAGTGACGGTTGCAGAACACTGAGAATGTACTAAATGCCACTGAATTATATAGTTTAAAATAGTTAATTTTATGTTATGTGAATTTCACCTCAGTAAAAATGAATTTATTAATTTGAAAAAAAAAAAGTAGTTGAGGGATTAAGGCAAAACATTCCGAGAACAATTTTTAATTCATTCATTCACGATATGTTTTGCACACTTAGTAAGGGCCAGTCACTTTTTGGTAGGGGGCTTAGAAAATTAAGGTATTTATAATCCCATATCCTTAAATTCCCAAAAGATTTACAACTAGATTTTTTTTTTTTCTAATCAGGTCTTGTGGGAAAGAAAATATTTTTGTCTTATCAAAGTAAAGGTTCCAGGGTTAGTGAACCTGGATTCAATCCAGGCTTGGACCCTAACTATGCAATTCTAAGCAAGGTTTTTAACCTATGCTTCATTTTTTTTTTCATGTGAAAATGAGGATAATAAAGACATTGACCTCATAAGGATATTTTGAGAATCTTATTAGTTAATACAGGTAAAGCGCTTAACACAGCACCAGTATTAGAATTAAACTGATGTCAGTCTTGATTATTGATATTATTATTATGTGACTCATGTCAATATGACACTTTAAAATATATATTTTATTCCTAAATTACTCATATTCCCATGATTATACATTTTCATAATGATAAAATCAGCATTTCTAAATCAAATTAATTTTTAAAAGGTTGTAAATTTGAGTGAAGGAACTATAGATTGAATTGATTAAAGAGCTAATTCTTTCCTATACCTTCAAGTTTTCTCACCCTAAAATGTTGCCAAGAAAATATTGGTTGATCTTTAGTCACCTGAGAAAATTCTGTTGCCTGCTAAGTTAGACTCAGCATCATGGGAAATAGCCTTGATTTAATGAATATCTTTGGGGAGGATAAGGGTAAAATAAGGGTAAAATAAATACATCTATCTCTAGCTGCAGCTTTTTTTCTCTTTACTTTTTTGGAAAATCAACCTTACTGAGATATAATTTACACGTAATAAAAAGTCCTATTTTGAGCGTACAGTTGGTGAGTTTTAACAAATATATATACTCATATAATAACCACTCTAATCAAGATATTTCCATAATATTTCTACTCCCCCCAAAAAAAATTATATTTGGGCCCCCTTTGCAATCAACCTTATTTAATCTGTGGCTCCAGATAATGACTTATCCTCTTTCTGACATTTATATTAGTACAGTTTGGTTTAGAACGAAGTGCTTGCAAATTGTATCTCATAGGCCAGGTCTAGCCCCCTACCCTTTTTCATAAGGCGACAAGCTAAAAAGCATTTTTTTTTTCATGTTTAAATGGTTGGAAAACCCAAAAACAAAAGAAGGAGAAGATTTTAATATACACAAAATGTTTATCAGATGAAAATTTCAGGGTCCAAAACTAAAGCTTTATTATAATCTGGCCATGCTGATTCATTTACACGCTGCCTACGACTGCCTCTGTGCTAGAACGGGAGAGCGAAGTAGCTGAGACTAAGGCCCCGTGGCCCACAAAGACTACAATATTTAACATCCGGTCTTTTGCAGAAAATGGAATCATACAGCAGGTAGTCTTCCGAATCTGGCTTCTTTTTCGCAACGTGAGCTTCTGAAATCCATCCACGTTGCAGCGTGCGACAGTGACTCAGCCTTTATACTATTGAGTAGTATTCTACTGTGTGGACATACCAGCACGTGTTTACTCCCTCACATGCGGATGCGCATCTGGCTTGTTTCCAGTTCGGAGCCGTTATGTATTAAGCTGAACACTCTTGTACAAGTCTCTTTGTGTGCATATGTTTTCATTTCTCTTGGGAATGTACTGGGAATGGACGGGCTGGGTCACACGACAAAGGTGTGGTCCACTTTATCAGAAAGTAGCGTCTCGCTTCATGCCTTTTGCCAATAATGGCAAAATTTTAAAATTTGTATTCTTTAGGGATTTCTACACGAAAACATACGGTCTAATTTGGGTTGACTTCCTGAGTTAGTATTAATCATACCTGCATGTCTATCTCTCTTATCTTGTTTTCAGATAATGATATTGTCTTTGGATTTCTGTTTCACGAATGTATGCCTTTCATGGACGTCTGAAACATACTGTGTTTTTCGATTCGGATGATGGAAGATAAGAGAGACCCAGGGTCAGCAATTTTGTCTAAACCAGACCAGATAGTTTGGCTTTGCAACTACATAGGCCCTTTGCTGAATACTCTTCTCCTTTTCCTTTCTTTTTTTAACAACCTTTAAAAATGGAAAAATCATTCTTAGTTGATGTGCTATACAAAATTAGTCCATGGGCCAGATTTGACCCAAAGGCTGTGGTCTACCCACTCTTGAAATTAAACATGTTTTTCATAATTTAACAATGCTCGATGTTTCTTTAAAAATACTGATTAAACATAAGTCAACCTGACCTACTAAGGAACAGACAGCTTTCAAGGAAAGCATTCTAAGACATAGCTAACACTATCCTAGGTGGCCAACAACCATTGCTATGCTGGGGTCGGCCCCCAGCAGCTTGAAGAGCTGATTATTAAAGATTTATGATTTTTTCAGGTGGTTATTAAACTACTGGTGGCTGGAAATGGGTCATGTGGGAGTATTTATGCCACAAAAATCAGTAAATAGTTTTTTTTCTAGAGAGCAGATTTACCTGCATAGCTCTGGCAGCAACCTTTCTGAATACCAATGCTTATGCAATCTACGCGCAGAGACTTGGTGGTTGTGGCAAGTTTAATAAATAAAGCCATCAGTCACTTTCTCCAGACACTCTGAGAGACAACCTGACATCCTCATTTCCCAAGATAATGGGCAGAATCCATATTTTTTGTCTCACCTGTAATTTAAGTCAAAACTTAGAAATCCTGGCCATAAATTTAGAAGTCCAATCCGTTCCTACATCCCTTACCCAGACGGCACAAGAAACTATTAGCTGAATGGCTGCTTTTATCTTTTTTGTTGCTATACAAATGCACATTTTAATTTTTCCTTGGATAGAATTAGAATGATAAAGTCTTCTATATTTTCAGAGTTCAGCATTTTGTTCTGTGTTGACAACAATTTCAGATGACAGATTCTGTCTGATGTTGACTTTTGCAAATTGAGTTGTCACCCTTTCTATTTAATGACAAATAAGAAAACAAGAACATAAGAAAAAAGGCAACAGGTTAAATGGAAATCCACTTGTTTTTCCCTCTTCAGACCTTTCTCTCAATCTTCCTTGTGTTTTTATAGGGGAGATTATTAATTTAAAAACAGAGACTGAATGATTCAGGAAGTAATTACCTCTTCATGTCTGTCACTTCAGTTACCACCATGCAAGCCGCACTCAAATATTCATAAGTTCTGAATATTTAAAACAGAAAATGCAAATAAATTTTTCTCACTGTAACAGGCAGAGTACCACCAAACTGAAATAGTTATTGACATAGAAATCCTGTGCTTCTGGTGTTTACATGTTCAGTTCAAGAAAATTTATTGAGAATTTGCTATTCCCTAGGTACTATATTACTGGGCTGAAAGCAGTCTGAATACACACTGAGCTGTAATAAAATATTTAAATATACAACCTCGCTGTAAATGGTCCATTTTATTTAGGCATTCCTCCAAACACTCATGTCTTCTCATACTTAACACTCTACCAGTTTGCATGATAATTTGTATTTACAAAGGAGATATTTGACTAAGCCATTGACAGACGAGACCCAAGATGGAAGTGTTTCTTTAATCTTGCTACTGTTCTCTCAGCAGCCCCCCAAAAGCAAACAACAGTTCTGCCCAGTTCAGACGGCTGCTGATGGACATCTAACCATAAGTGCAAGGAGTCTCCCCAGCCAATCACAAACATCGGAGGGCCCTGGTTCTGCTTCAAATCACGAGCAGCCCGAATGGAGCATGTATGACTTGTATGCTTTGAATAGACAAAGGTCGAGAAGACAAGGGTGGGAAGAGCAGGAAAGGGCGTTCCAGGTGGAAGGGACGGAAACATGAAGCTCTAGAGGCAGAAGGGATCCGCCAGCCTGAGGATCAGGAAGGAAGGGCCTGCGAGGCCAGTGCCGTGAGGAAAGGCAGAGCGGTGCCCGCATGCACCAGATCACACGGGGTTTGCAGGCCGTGTCGAGAGCTTAGATGCCACTAAAGAGCAATCAGGTACAATCGAAAGTACTTTATAGGAAGTGGCACTATTATATTTTTGAAAATGCACACTCAGGAGCTGCTGAATGGTATGTAAACAGTAGCCAGCAGGAGAAGAATAAGAAGATACCTGCTGGGAGGATATTGCAGATAGTCCTGGTAGCAGATCACCTTGACGATGGAGAAGGAGCAATGTGTTTTTGAGTTATTACTATCAGGATTTGGGCGATGGGCTGATGATGCTCTACTTTTGCTATAGAATTAAATGAGGATTCAACGAAATCTGGCACTGGCAAGTAATTCTAGTGCGTCATGTCATGCTCCTAAACTACACTGTCCCTTTCTTAAGGAAAGATAATGTCACTGCTTTCCTGCACCACTGATGAATAGTAACTGTTATGGACTGAATGTCGGTCTGCCCCCCCAAGGTCACGTGTTAAAATCTAATTTCCAACGTGATGGTATTCGGAGGCAGAGCTTTGGGAGGTGGTTAGGTCATAAGGGGAAAACTCTCATGAATGGAATAAGAATCCTCATCAGAAGAGGCCAGAGAGGTAGCTTGCTCTCTTCCCACCGTGTGAGGATACAATGAGAAGCCAGCAGTCTATAACACGGAAGAGGATCTTCACCAGAACCCTGAACTTGAACTTTCAGCCTCCAGAACTGTGAAAAAAATTTTCTGTTGTGTGTCAGCAACCCAGTCCGTGGTACTTTGTCATAGCAGCCAAAACTAAGACAGGAAATAACACTTCCTTCTACTTAAAGCCACTGCTCAGTTGATGCTTTTTCACAGAGATGTTGTAGCCATAGGCACGCACAGACCAGACAGTCCTTTACTCTGCTATGAGTGTAGTTAGCTGACAGCGTCCACCTGCCACATCATGATGACTCACCGTGATGTTCACATCAGGCTCACTGTCACTCCAGGCTGCTCCCAGCCGATGACTGGGCACCGCGCAGCTCCTAGAGTGAGACCACTCCTGCCTAACGTGAGACTCTTCTAACGGGCAGTTTTGTGTTGACACCACTATCGGCCAAGCTTTTCCGAGAACTCTGCTGCCGTCTGAGGCTCGACCCCACAGAGCTCCTTCCTTTCCGCCATCCTGTCACAGGCGTAGGATCTATCTGGCTCCTGCTCCCTCTCCCCATTATTCTTCACACGTCTTTCCCCCAATAAATCTCTTGCACATCTAGTTCTCTCTCAGCATCTGCTTCATTGAGGACGTGAGCTCACATGAGAGGTAATTATAAATATTCGTGTTATTATCAATCATCACCAAGATGACAATATAGGAAATTATTTAATGACCAAAAATCCCACGAGGAAAATTAGAACAGGTGAAAAGACCAGGGAAGTTCAGTTTTTCATCTGGAAAGTAGATGAGTAAGTGATAATTGGTTTGGCACACTACAGAAAGCTGAATCTTAAAGTGACAGAGCAAAAGCCTAAATAAAAATCTATTTTCTTTACCATAAAATATCCTTAAAGTTTCAGGAATTGGCAGTAACAGTTATTTCATATAATGACGGGGAGACGGGGGAGAAGATAGGTAGGAGGTCTACTTAGGAGAAAATTAGACCTGTTCCCCTTCTAGGATTCCTCTCTCACTAGTTACATCTATCTGCAGCGAGGCAAGGCTGTACCCCATCCCAATAAAACACTTGAGATTTATGTTCTAGGAAGAGCGAAGCAGAAAGACCTTACCCTGGACCAGACCCATTGATGAACTGGTACTTCCTGATTCCCCTTGCCCACTAAGATCCTAGGACCTTGGAAGCTAACAGTCTACCCTCCATGTAGGGAAAGAAGATCTCTTTTATGGGAAATCAGACTATCCCAAGAGTAAAGACTTAAAGCACTATCTTTGGCCTTCGGCAACTAAATGACCTCATCAGAATTATTACACAGGGTGACCACAGTCAATGAGTCCAACAAATTATCTAGGGTCCCAGGCATTTGAAGGAAGAATCTGCCATTAAAAATGATACAAAAATAAGAAAACGGAGGCAGATAGGTATTTGGAGAAATAAAAATAAGCAAAAATATATATATTTTTTCAAAGAGATAAGAAGTATATTTTAGGGGAAAAAAGAATGCTACAGGAAAAGCTGAAAACAGATTTTTTTTTAAAAAAAAAAGCTGTTTTGCATTAAAAACATGAGAAAAAGAATTCTTAAAATCTTCAATATAAAGTTTGGAAGATAAAGTTGGTGAAATTAGAAAAAGAGAATAGATAAAATAGTAAAAATAGTAGAAAAGAAATACTCAGATAAATATTTCAACAACATTCCAAAATAGGAGCTACGTTTCCAGATTAGAAAGGTCAGAGAGTCCCCAAGGTGGTGACTGAAAGTGAACCCCCAAACACGCCATCATGAAATGTCAACTCTAGCAACTAACAAAGGAACCTATAATTTCGTAGTAGGAAAAAGGTTCTGGAGTCTATGATAATAGATTTTTCAACAGTACCTCTAAATGACCAAAGACCATGGAAGAAAGTTTACAAATGTTTTTAGGAAAAATCATTTCCAATGTAAAAATTACATGTCCTACTAAATTCTCAGTTCAGCGTTAAGGCAGAGTTAAGATAACTCCAAATGTATGTGGTGTCAAAATTTTACTTTCCCATACAAACATTCCTGGAGGAAAAAAAAAAAGACACATGAGTTCTTGAAAATAGGAAACTAACTTAGAAGAGATGAGGGAAATCAGGATACTGGTTAAGAGAAATCCTAGTATAGCAGCTATGCAGCCAAGACAGGGAGCAATCAATCATGATTAGAGTATGTAGAATGTTTTGGAAGATCATGTCAGAAAAAGAAATAGACAGATTACCAAAGTCTATAATCATATTGAAATATATACAGAACTGAGGCAAACATGGGGCTTAAATTACTAACCAATGAAAGAAAACAAAAAAAGACAACTATCAACAAAAATATATATAAAGTAAAAAAGATCATAGTATATTAAATGGCTCAGCTGTAATATTTTCTTAGCTATAATAATATCACGTAGGGATGAATATTGATCAATAATAAGTAGTGGATAGTCATCCTGGAAAGAAGGGGTGATAGGATTTTTGTAGGTGAAGGATAAGGACAAGAATAGTCAAATCCCCATATTCCACAGTGAGGATTCAATAATTCTTAATACTAAAAAATCAAGAAATAGTAATATTATCAAACATTATTAGAGATATATAGCTTATTGAAAGAATCTTCTGAAAGAATTGAGGCTGATTGCTTTGCAGGAAGGAGAACATGGGGTAAGAAAGAGCTATCTTCAACAAGATGATGCAAGCAGAAAAACATCACACACACACACACACACACACACACACACACACACACACACACACACAAACACAGTGTTATTTTCATATTCATACCATCATCCCTATAATTAAATTAGCCAATTGGGTTTGCCAGAAAAACTCAGCTCTGGGAAAATCTTGCTGCTATCATTGGGCTAGGAAACCCCATAACCTTATTTTTAGTTAATTTTGAATTCCATTACTTTTATTATTTTCGAAGAAATACTCAATGCAGATGAAATGAATATAATTGAAAAGAAACATCTATGAAGAAGTAGTTTCTAATTAATGGAAGAGGAGAAATGAAGGGAAGAGAGGTTCATGTGGACATGCTAACTTCTGATAGACAATTGCTTATTTTTCTGAGGATTTTCTCTATACCAGGTAATATATCTATCTCTCCCTCCCTCCTTCCCTTTCTCTCTCACACACACACTTTTCTTTTGGTTTCATTTTCAACTAACAGGAAAACTCCATGGATAGAGCTGCATTGCTCAGAAATTATCATCAATCGGTGGTTTTTAAACCCTATTTATAAATGTAGATGGAAAGATGCAATATGCTAATATAAATAGAGAAGTGATTTCCAAGGTAAGGCTCTGAAATTAAGTGCCTCGGGACGCTCTGGCAAACACATGTTTCAGCAATCTTCCCATGCTAATCTCTGATCAATCCCACCACTCCTGCCTAAGAAGCGGGCCGCCATGTTGGAATCTAAACTCTTTTATCTCCCGATAGGATAGACTCTAGAAATGGGAGGAGATTCGGTTTCACATACACGTTTTCTACTTGGAGAAAGCTCATTAATGCTTTGGCCTGAGAGTATCCTGTTCTGTGAAGAGTTTCCAAACAAAGACAGGGTGTGGTGAGCAGTCTTGGCACTTCAACTAGCTGCAGATAGATGCCCTGTGGGACCTTGCCATCCATCACACCCACACTCTATTGTCATTAGTATGTATTAGACAACACTGCCACACCCTGCCGTGCACTAGTACTTTCAATTAAAAAACTTCCTGAGGTTTCTGTGTAAATAACTTACAGAGGGTAACATGAAGGCCATTGCTAATAACAACTCCTGAGACCTCGTGCTCCTTGCCATCATTTCGTCTGGAGACAAAGTGAAAACATAGAGTCCCTGAAGATGTTCAGAAGACTGAAAAATCCAGCCTGTCTCACCAATAAGAGATCTGTAGAACTTTAACTTTTTCGGGTGTGTGTAGTTTTGGTGATGCTATATTGCTTTACATTTTGGTATCTATTAAAACCTCCTTTTTGCTGTACTAGCCAACCCTATAAGTAACTAATCTCCAAAAAGTATATAAACTTGCTCATCCAGAACAAGCTATCGGATTAGAACACACATTGTCCCATTTGCCATGTCACCATGATAGACACAGCTAGAGGGAAAATAAGAAAGAACAGACAACAGTTGTGAGCTAACATTCTGCTCATATTTCTTACAAATCTGAATAAGGAAAACTTAGAACTTTGAATAAATTAAAAAGTATAAAAGATAAAAAAATTTGTCAATGTACACCTAAGTTTCTAAGATACAGAGCTCTTAAGGTGTGTCACAGTGCCAGGACCCTCCTCAGAATGAGCCAAGCCCATTTATAGGACACTGGGAAACTGTTTTCTTCTCTAATAAAATAGACCTACCCTCCACATAAGATGTGACATTAGCCTCTAGTTACCTAGAAAGAAGGTGAATGGAATATACAGTGTACAAATTAATTTACTGTGAATTTTCCACCAAGGTTCTCTTATACTAAGTATTCTACTGATTGATACAACGAAGTTTGGGGTTGAAAATAAAGATCAGGAAAAGATGGTTTATTTTCCTTTGACTAATTTGCCAGTGAAACAATTTATCTACTAAGTATGCATCGTTTAGTTTTCCTAATGCAATTTCTATGTTCACCTACAGAAAAACAGAACTCCTAATTATAACTCCATTCCCCTAAAAAAATCTGGAAACAAGTGATTCAAATAAGCAACCTTTCTCTATATAACCCTTAATTAATGACCATAATGACACAAAGGATTGGGATTCTTGCCAATTATTAGCTTCATCTCTGTGTTCTGTTTCTCAACAGAGATTCAATAAACAATTCAAGACTTGCTGGAGTTTGAAAGCAAGAACTGAAGCCAAAAGCCTGGGTATATTAAAACCATTCCTGCAACAATAAACTCCGACTGGGAAATGAACTAATCATTTCTGTTGTTCGACAAAGCTCCTAACTGAAGAGGCTGGAATCACAGCCTCCTCCAAAAGCTCAGGCTTGGCTGACCGGGGACAAGTAGTCACTGACCTCGGGTACCCTTTGTTCCCGAGCTTCCCCGACATACCCTCTTCTTCTGCATCACTTGCCTCTCATTTTCCTGCATCATTTTCCTCTCATGCCAGCATTTTATAGGTGAGCTTAGGATGGTAAATGGTGATGGGTGACTCACAGCCCATCGTTTATATTCCATCGGGGGAAAGCGAGCAAGATAAAATGCCTGCTAACAAGTGCTTAGCCAGATAATACTCCACATTTTCCCTTACCCGTGTTTTTAAAGGCGTCCATCAGGAGAAAGTAAAGGCACTGTTTAGAAGGAGACGAACCTATTAAAATTGCTATGGAATTGGAAATCTTTAAAACGTGAGGGAATTTTTGACCAAAAATCTATCCTGTAGTTTATCGTACTTCATATATATGAAGTCGTTAGGAGAGCTCTGTGTCTCTAAATTGTCTTTTTAACTATCTCATCTTTCAAGTTGAGTATAAGCCTTCTTAGATGCAAAGAAAAACTTGGGAAGAATAACATATTTATTCAACAACTCATTCGTGGGATTTAGAATAAATTTATGTTGGTTTCTATGTAACAGCCAACCCAAGAAGAGGGTTTTATGTCAAATCATTCCATAAAATGTGGTGAATGATAGATGAAAGGATAGAAAAAGATACAGGATACTTCCGCTAGCATCAAAAACAGAGCCGGCATGTCATACGTTGAGATCACAAAGCTAGACCCTTCTGCTGCAGGTTTGCTGAGTGAAAGGGTTGTCTGCAAGAGGACGGTAACTAAGGCAAACTTGACACTGAACACTTGACTTCACAGAAGATAAGCGTCTAGTCTCATTCACATATGACTCAGACCCAGACAATGAATAAATGTTTTGGCCTAAAATCTTCCCCCAGATGAAATCTATGTCTTCATCTATCAGTAATGTCTGAATGCTCCCATTCCTCTTGCTTTTCAGAAATATCTCTGTCCTTTGGTAAAAGAATAATAAAAAAAAAATCCACACCTTCAATTTCCTGGTTAATTCAAGTCTATCGACTTCCATGCCAATCAGAGTTATGCAGAGCTTTATTGAAAGAGGTAGCATTTTAATGTGTTGACAGTTGTGAGACACACGATTATCTTGCAGACACACAGCCATTTTCCATCCCTACACTGAAACGGTTTTCCTCTCATGAGAGACGGACAGAGAGCATATGCAGATGTCTACTTACTCAGTTTCCCCTGCCACCAGGAGTAGCAATGTGGCCAATTACACGTAAGGGAAAATCTGCTCGGGGACTTCTGAGAGAAAGCACGAGCCTAACTCTCTTCCCTGCGTGCCTTGTTCTCGCACCTGGGTATTGAGTGAGGGCATGCTGATGGTGCCATGGCATGAAGGGAGAGAGCGTCAGCACTTAGGGGGACAGAAACATGGGCTAGCCTGACTCCCCAGTGACATTTTAACTTCGTGAACCTACCCCATGACTGCCACAACGCTGATCTTCCTTGTACATGGGACAGCCCTAGCCTCCTTTCTAAATGAGAAGTGAACAGCCTCTGTTTTTTAAGCCACTGTGGGTCTAGAAGCCTCTCACCTGCAGGACAAAGCAAGTGACTGGTTTAGCAATGGAGAGACATAAGCCGATTTGAACCAGTACGACACAAGGAGAGAATTTTCCTGGGCTCCATAATAAAAGAATTTATCCAATGTGAACATTGATGTATATTTCTTCGATTAATGCTGATGGCCACTGGAGACCTTGAGAGGAGCCAGACTAAAGATGAGCCAATAGACTGACAATGGCTGAGAGGAAAGATGGAAAGTGTCCCTGTCCTTGATGACATTATTGAGTCGTTCGGTCAACCAACTCTGTAGTCTACACTCAGTTTTGGCTTTCCATCATGTGAGATAATCTATTTAAGGTTTAAGCAAATTTTATTTTGTGTACCGTGACAGGTTGATTGCACTGAGGGTCTTAATTAATGACATCCCTGGATCTGTGCTCTTTGCCTTATAACTTTGTCGGGTCTGCCCGCTCTGTGAGAACTGCTTTATTTAACAGAAAGTGACAAAAGTAATGATGTGCTAGTTCTGAGCCTAAACCACAAGAGACCTTGACTGTCTCTGCTCTTTCTCTCAGAATTTTCTTCCATTGTCATGACTACCAGCCTCGGCCGGCTTGTACAGAATGAGAGACCACATGGAAGACAGCCTAGTTGTCTCAGCTGAAGACATCCTAGACTAGCCTGCAGCTAGCCGACACCCAAACATGAGCGAGAGAGCCAAGGCAAGGTCAACAGAGCGGCTCACCCAGCCATGGCTGACCACAGACATGTTAGTGAGCCTAGCCAACACCAAAACTCTTCTGGGGCAGCTGCCCCAGAGTCATGAGCAATAATACATGTTTACTGTTTTAAGCCACTGAATTTTGGGGTGACGAATTATGCACCAAGAGTTAACTGACTCAGTTACTCGTGTTACTTATAGATGAAAGCATCCTGATAAAGCAAAATGAGAAGCTGAAGAGATAGGCAGGAGGGTATTCCCAAACAAACTTGGAGCAATCAGGACATCTTTGAAAACTTTTAATTAGGGAAATGATGAGATTTGTATTTCAGACAAAAACATTCAGGCATGGATGTGGAGGATAATACTGAGTAAGATCGACGTGATCTAAAAGAGGTTATCTGAACTGAAAAAAAGCAACAGAACGTAAAGCATACAGAGTAGAAACTGTAAGGATTTCCCACATCCCTGCCACTGACAGGCGAGTTCATCTGTTCTCTAGACCAGCGGTCCCCAGCCTTTTGGGCATCAGGGACCGGCGCTCCCATGAGAATCTAATGCCTGGTGATCCAAGGTGGAGCTGAGGCGGTGATGCTGGCGCTGGGGAGCAGCTGCAAACACAGATGAAGCTTCGCTCGCTCACCCGCCCATAGCTCACCTCCTGTTGTGTGGCCCAGTTCCTAACAAGCTGTGGATGGGGAGTTGGGGACCCCTGCTCTAGATCATGTGTTCAAAGTGAGGTTTCCAGACCGACAGCATCATCGTCACCTGAAACTTGTTAAAAATGCAAATTTTCAGTCCAGACCTACTGAATCAGAATATGGGGACAGGTTCTAGCGATCCGTGTTTTCGCAAGCCTGTAGGGCTACTTCTAATCCATGTTAAAGTTTGAGAAGCACTGCTCTAGGCCACGGGTACGAAGCTGTTAAAAATGCCAAATTATTAGGGCACCGACACCTTCTCCAGATCATTTTTACCATAAGGAATGGAGCCAACATATCAGCAGTTTTGTCTGGTTGAACATCTTAGTCTACTGAGATGAGGCTTGTTCTCAGGATTTCTCCTCTGGATTCTAATGTCTCAGTGGCCAAGTTTTGGCCATGGCCATTATGTTCCCCCATTGGTTCTGAGCTACCTTCATGACTCCCCGAACCACAAGCAGAGATTGGAACGCCGGGTGAATATATATGAACAGAGAAAACTGAATTTACAAGACCACCAGATTGAGGATCTTGCCCACCTCAGAGGGACCCAGCTTTGGTCCCCGTCTCCTGGCTGGGGATGGGTCCACCGCGTGCCGAATCATCTCATCGTTGAGTGACCCCCTACAAAGGTTGTGCGCTGAACGCCATAATTAATACACCATGTCTCACTCTAGCAGAAATTTTCAGGAGATCTCTTGACTTTCCAGTTTTCCTAAATTCAAAGGGTGGGGGGGAGGAGGCCTGCAGGTATGTTGCTGTAAGTCTGTGAGGGAAACTGCAAGAATTAAAGTCTGAAATGCTATCAAATGAAGCGATTTCAGTAAAATCTATAATGCATTGTGAAAGAATTCTGTTGGTGGAAGAGACGCATCTATTTTTTATGTTATTCTAGGCATTATACATTATATAGGGAACACAGGGATCCTTCTCGTGGGAAGAATTAGGATTGTGTTAGAAAGAGAAGGGACATGTCATTGGTAGGGAGAATTTCACTCGGCAACATTTCACCTACAGCGGAGGCCAGAACCAGCTCCGTTTCCCAGTTCTCAGACCTGACGACTCACTGTTTCAGCACGAAACCATAATGGGACAACGCTTGAGTGACCTCTTAGCATTGTCAACAAAACTGGCAGCAACTTCTAGGATCTAGACAAGTTTCAAACCCTCTCCACCCACGCAAACATACGCATGGTCTCATCCTTTTTGAGAATGCTGGTTATCTTGTAAATTTGAAAATCAAACTGGACAAATAGTTGGTTTATCTATTACTGTCCAGAAATGGGAGGATGTCTTTCACCTGAAGGGCTTTCATTTCAAATCACCGACCTAACGAGTCTAGAATATGGAGGTCTCCTGTGTGGACAGCCTATCTATCCCAAGGCTCTGTGCAAGGTCTACCAGAAAGGTCTTGTAGTAACGTTAAGATTATTAGAGTGAAGACTAAGACAAGGTTCTACATCTATGCTTCAGTTCCCTCATCTATAGAATATGAATTTTAATAATATTATTAGGGAACAACATTAAATTAGTTAAAAATGCAAAAAATATTATTAGGGAACAACATTAAATTAGTTAAAAATGCAAAACAAAATATTGACCAATCCATAGGAAACACCTGTCAGAAATTTAGCTCTTAGTAGTGTCAGTATATAATTGATATTATTATTATTAATACTCAGTTTTATGTTAGTGAAATAATATAGATAATTATGAAAGGTATGAGGAAGAAAAATTCAATCTGACACTGGGTCTGGGAGGGCTGTTAGTTTGAGCATGGCTGAGCTTCACCAAGTAGTTCAATGTGCTGGGCAACTGGGGTTCAAGCCCACTGGGCGACTCTGAAAGACAGTGTAAGATGTGGTTCAGAGTTATCCCGAACAAGAGGAGATGGGGCGACCGCGCTGCTCCCCTACCCCTTCCACGGCAAACAAAATTAAGAACAAACCCCTCAAAAGAAATCACTGTCTCACTTGATTTCAGAATCCAAAAAGTAAGTTATTGACAGAGGACCTACTTCCCCTAAGAATTTCACAGCTAGAACAGCCAGTGACATTGCCTCAAGAATTTCTAGTTTGCTTAAGAAGACCAGATTACAGCTTCTGATTACATGCTCTAGGGATTAGCCAATCTCTAAGATTCTGTAGAGTCCCTTGAACAAAGAAGCCACACAAATGTTGCAGGTCATGGGCTGCCAAAAAAGAGGCTAAAACATTTCCCTGTTCCAATAAAACAGTTGCATTTCTGCAAAATGAGCAACAAACTCACAATTAGAAAGAAATTCTCCAAGTTAGAGGGGAGAGAGTGATAAATGGGTGGAACGCAGAAGATTTTTAGGGCGATGATACTGCTCTGCATGATATGAAAATAGTGGACACATGTGACTGTGCATTTGTCAATCACTTTCTCCCTCCTAAAAAAAAAAAAAAAAAAAGGCAGTCTCAAAGGCTTACATCCTAATGGTAACAAGGAGTGTGCACAGGTGTGTGTGACCTGTGTGTGTGCTGGGGGTGGGAAGATGGGAGTAACTATAAGGCTATGTATGCAGGATGCAATAATGTGCGATAAAGTCCCCACAAGCCAATGAGCTGCAGTACAGGCTTAGAAGTGCTTTTATGTCCGGCAGAGGAGACATTTATTTTAAGACACACATAGAAGTGTTCAAGTCTGTTTTCAGGGAGGAAAAATTAATATTTCATCTTGAACAGACTGAAGTTCAAATAGTACTTCCAATCCAGAAAAGCAGTAACCCAGACAGAGTTTACTTAGAGGGCCAAGAAGACACAGCCCAAAATAGAGTAAGAAAACTATGAAATATCTACCTCGGGAGAAGCCAGTCCAGATAACCCATTCAGGATCGCTCATGCGTTTATCCAACCAGTCCAGACAAAGAGGGAGATGAAATGTGAAGCAAATTCCCAGGAAGTCCTGAGAGGTTAGGGACTGGGACTCAACCCTAATGTTCTGGAAATCGGCTTTAGTTGACTTTTAATTTTTGTATGCCTTTCAAAAGATATGATAATTAATACTCTTCGGATTTTTAAATTCAACAGCAAGCCACGTTAATTGTAGAACAATAAAAAAAAAAAGGTAAGAAGTAGATAATTAAAATCTCCCATAATCTCGCCACCCAGACGGATATGACCACTGGTAGTTATTTGGATGTATTACCTTTCCTGGGGATTCTGTGCCCCTATTTGTATATAACTTTAACAAAATTCATCGACCATAATATTTTTGTAAACTGTTCTTTGCTGAACACAGTATAGACGCAAGGTTAGAAAAGCTTTTACTGAACTTGAACTCGTTATCAAAACGTTGACCTGGATTAAAGGACTTTAGGAGAAAACACAGAGTGCGAGTTAATGGGTTTTAGTCACACACACCCTTTGTCAACATCTTACTGGAAAGTATAGAAACTGTATTTGGCAAAAAAATAAATAAATAAATGAAAAATCAAGAAAAATAAAGAAATTGCGTTAGGAGCCTGTCCTCTGCCGCTTCACACTCAGTCTAACGCACTCGGTCCTCCCTGATCGCGTCCACCCTCTGCTTCCCCCATTTGTTTTATGCTGAATAAAATTAATGCCTGTGCAGTAATAACAGAAAGAATATAAGTACATTCTAGATTGATTAAAGTTGGTTAGATTTTCTGATATATCATAATAATTTAACAAATGTTGTTTTCCTACAATGCCATTCTTTCTTCCCAACATTTTCTCACTCAAAATTACAGTTTTTCAGCTCGCGGCTTGGACTCCAAACGCGGAAGGTACTGTCGTCTGACACCTTCGACGTGCAACGCCCATGAAGACTCATCTTGCATTGTGTGTCCCCTCCCTGGATGGGCCACATCCACCTGGCCATGGTGCCAGGAGAAATGGCGACGCTCGCTGGCGTGGAGGGTGGTTCACCCGGACGCAGGCAGCACCGCCGCCGAAGGGGAGGAGAACGTGAGGGGTTTCTCCCGCCTTCACCTTGGCAGAGAGAAATGGGTATAAAACTGAGGCTGGGGTGCAGCCTCAAGAGTCCTGGATGATCAACAAAGCCAGCCTGAGCCAGGAAAGAACACATGGCAGTTGTGTGTGGCAGTGACGCCTCAAGAAAAATCACTCTGAGTCGTGCGCCTGATGATTTAACTGCTATGGGCACCAGCCCAGCTTTCTCCCCAAGTCGAAATGTAAATGGTTTGAGGAAGCTGGTCTTTTTTTCAGTCCACTTTTACCGTACTAAATGTCTAACAGCCATTTTACTGTGTTTACAAATTATGAGAATTCTGGGCAGCTAATTATGAAAATATTGAGAAGTCGGTTGAGCAGGAACTCTTGGAGCAGGTTAAGGCAGAGAACAGACTGCAAAGTCCTTGAAAAATGAGCTGCTTACTCTCTACTCCTGCCAGTGAATTTCAGAATTCCAGCATATTGCTATGCTAATCTGAAACCAAACAGAAAGAAATCAATAAAAATCTAGGAGAAGAGAAGAAGAAGAGGCAGGCCACCAATACCCGGCAGATGGATCAGAGCAGATTAGTTTCTAAGATCTTTACATTTCTCTTCCAACGGATCAGAAGCCAAAGGATCTAGGGGAAAATATGAAAAAACAAGTTTTATAACTTAAATGAGAGGTGATAAATTTTAAGTTCTCTGTAAAAGAGGACAGCCTTTCTTCAAGTTTGACCTTGCTGTTTTCACACCATCTGGAAAGAAAATCTAGTTGTCTTCCCCCATTTGTTTTATGCTGAATAAAATTAATGCCTGTGCAGTAATAACAGAAAGAATATAAGTACATTCTAGATTGATTATAAAGTTGGTTAGATTTTCTGATATATCATAATAATTTAACAAATGTTGTTTTCCTACAATGCCATTCTTTCTTACGGCAGATTTCTTTAGCTAATTTTTTATGGGAAATAAATGTGTACAAAATAGAGTTATTGTCATTCTCCTTTGTAGAAAAGGTGAGTCGTGGCAGTCAGGTTAGAGATGGTAAAATAATTTTAGAGCATGGCTATTTTATTATCCGGTCCTAAAATCTTTCAATTAGAAAATGAAGCTTTCACAGTTTAGATAATAATACATAAAGTTCACTTTATATTTCATACTATCGCTCTGCAGATTGTGGTGCTATAAGATAATTATTAATGCCATGTAATGCATTAAAATCTTAAGTACATTTTACATAGCATTATTACAAGCAGTCCCCAAGTTATATTATACAGTTAGTGTCTCATATGAAGAGCTAACATAAATACATATTTAAATTCAGAATCTTGTGAGAGTTAAGCTTTTCTGCAATAAATCCTGCCATCTTCTTATTCTTTTTGACCCTTACATATTTATTAGTTGTAAATAAGATAATAAAGATTTTGTCAATTGATAAAATGTTAAATATAATCACATTTTTAACTTCCCCTACTATTTGCTTCCATAAGAAAAAGGCTAAGCTCTGATCCTGAGCTCTTTTTTCAATATTATAAGCCAAGAAATTTACAAAGTTTTCCCCGAGTTTCCATTGGCAGAGAGCTTTATAAAAGCTGTGATTTATATAAAGTATGGAAAGGCAAGGAATACACACATTAATAAGTGTGAAAGGGTGCAAAGTAAAACGGGAAAGCTATGAAATGAACTCTCCATGCACGTATTACTTAACTGAAATCCACAGCTACATAAGTAATTCATACCTTACAGTCTCCAGTTACCTTTCGGTTGGGCACATGCACAGGTGTGGACACACGTAACTTGAGTGCCCTTTAACTGGAACATCGTCTAACTAAATGTCATGATAAAGGCCAACTACGTTTAAGTCTGCCGCATTATCTGGTTATAAAAGTCTAGCAACTTTTCAAGGAGAAAAATGGGTTTGATGTGACATTCCTCGTTCTAAGTGAAGCCACACTGGTTACCAGTGCACCTTAATTTTTCTTGGAGCTTAGAAGTCATTTCTTTTAGTCAATCCAATGCTAGAGTCTTCCCTTTGAATGCGAACTTGAAGAATCCACATGGAACATGCAGACGCTTGCCCATTTTCAGTCTTCAGCCATCTTTCCTACTCTCTGTGGGTTTCGTTTTGTTTTTTGTTTTGTTTTTGTCTCTGTTTTTTACATAGATAACAGTTTGTCAATTTGCTTCCTCGCCAGGGCTGTCGCCATACTACAGGAAGTATATGAACTGAGCCCAAAAGTTTGAATTGATTCAAAGCAACCAGGTGCATATCTAAAATATTTTGCCTGTCTTTGGTATCATTCCTTCCTTAGAAAATTCTGCCTGTCCCTTTTCATTCCAAAGCTCATCCCTCTTGGCTGGGAACACAGAAATCAAATGAGACTTAAAAGAATTGTGACACAATTTGGTATATGGCCAGTATGACAGTTGTCATATCGGAAATTTTTATTTTAATAAACTATTCACTTACAAATTAGAGTAAAATGTCAGTCACAGCAAAAAAAAAAAAATTATGCTTTTTGATACAAACATTTCTCACCATTTTGTCACAAGCTGGGATATCATCCACAGATTACTGCCTCGACTGCTAATTAGCTACTTGATTTTGATTCGTGGAGACAGTATTCAAGTATTAGAATATAACAACCATCTTCTTCCTTCGGGCTAGACTTGCTAAGTTAAGCAAAGTTTGTCTGTTTAATTTCCAAAGGAGTACCAGGTGAAAACAGTCTGGTTAAGTTAAAAAAAAAAAAAAAGCTCCAAAGAGCAGAGCAGATTCTTCACTAAAACTGGGAAGCAGCTGATATGCTGAGACAGGATCTCCCTCTCTCTCCCATGCTGCCAAAAAGGGAGCATTCAATGCAATGAGGCAGCTAGCCGCCTCTTTTAAAACTGCCATCGTTTAGTCATGTCACATTCTTTCTGCTAAGGCATAATTTAAAAACCAACGGTGAACATCTATGCACATGGAAACTTCTTGAGAATTCGGGAACTGACTAAGAATGCCTTGTATCCTACCGTCTGCTCCCCAGAAGCATCCGAGAGGTACATGCCACCAGCAACCGCTGTCAGCACACTCAGCTGCACAAGGAGAGGATGCTAAGGACATGGGAACTGTCTGGAAAATAGTGCACCAGCCCTCCATGGGGACAGGTTAACCCCGAGTCTTCGAGCGGGGCTTCTTTCTTTGGCTTTACCACCAAATCCTGATGGTTTGGCAGGAGAGTGATATCGCCTTTCAGCGCATCACATGTTATCTGCAGTTGCTCGGTACGAAAATATCCAATTTTTTTATCATAATTTGAAAATGGATGCCTCAGTAGCCAAAGCTCCATGAGTGTATAAGATGTGTTAACAAGTTTTCTGATGTACCTCCAGCATGTTTCACGGGATTCAGTGAGCTGCTTCTGCATAGGGCAGCTTGATAAACATTTTAGGCTTTGTAGAGTACATGGAAGTATTAAAACTCCTCAGCTCTGTGTTTGTGGTGCAAAAGTGTGCTAACCTCTGGCCTAAAACACCCTGTCATCTAGTAAGGTCTGTCGATTAGGGATAAAACAGATGCCAATTAGTATCTCAGTGCATTTCAAGTATCTGGACGGCATACTTTCATTTTTACTGGCTCTGTAAGGGCAGGTTAGTAACAAGCTGCTATCTAGACTAGGTAAAAATTGTTTAAAGTTGTTGTCTGTACTCAGTCTTCATAGGTCTTAACACTAGAGCATCTTAAAAGGATGCGGCGGTCTCTGGAGGAGACAGTGATGAGCAACATATAATCAAAAAGAGGGAGAGGAGCAAAAAGGGATGGGAAACAGCTACTGACGGTCCTCTACCATTTCTCCGTGCAGATACCTCTGTCTTTTCTTTTCCTCCCCTTTATTCTCGGCTGTTCGCATCTTCCTTTGTCATCTTTATTTTCCCCAATTATACCTTTCTCTTACAAGAGCATTGCCTTTACACAAAATGATCACATAAAAACGTTTCCTCGGGGTTTATCTTCCATAACTTTTCTTCTGGTCTCGTCTGCCTTCCCGTTACGACGAAGAAAAAAGCAAATACGTCTCGACCCTCCTTTATACCTCTTCCAAACACCTCTTATTTTTCCCCCTTTCTCTCTTGTCTTTAAAAAATGTGTATCCCATTTCTTTACAATTTTAGTCTTTCCCACAATTCTTGATTCACTGCTTTCTCGTCTCCTCGGACGTAGAACTTTCCCAGTCATTCATTCTTTTTGTCTTTTTACATATTTGACTTTTTCTATCTCTCTGGCTTCTTCCCCTTAACCTACGACATATTAAAATCTCTTTTATTTCAGAAATTCAAAAGAGTTGTTTATCGAGTCTGCCTCTTCTGTCTACTGCCTTAACTGCCCACCTCCATCCCTGCTAGCTCCTCCCCTGGAGTCCCCTTTTCCTCCAGTCTCTGCTGGCCCATCTCCTTCTCGCTCTCAGTCTTTAGTATGGACTCTAATCTGATGACCCCCAAGTCCATACCCCATGTCGATGTTTTCCACGGGTCGCAACTAAATGTCCAACTCCACAGTGTTTCCAAATGTAGAACGTGCTGACATATTGACTCGATATATATTACAATTAATAATCGACTTCTCCCCAGCTGTCTTCATACCTTCTCTCTCTTCAAACCTGCTTCTGTCTCCTTCTTCATGACAAAGTTAATCAATGAATCTTCCTATTATTGTCTGTTTGTGCAACGTATGCATTTTCTCTTCCTTACAACTTTACCACGCCTGCCCTAAATTGTGTCTTCTTTTCTTATCTGGCTTTTTTTGTTGTTTATATAAGAGATTTCTCACTGGTCTCCTAAGGTCATAGTTTTGCTTTTCCAGGAAAATCACATTGCTTCTAGAACCACCTGTCTGATATGAAGGTCATACCATATTATAACTCTCTTCGAAAAGCTAGTAATACCTTTTCATCCTTTACAGTGTGACCTAAGATCTTCTTATTCATCACAATGCAAGATTATCGCTAGTGTGGAACCTAGTTATTCATTTGATCTAACCTCCATTCACCCATTACACCAAATGTACTCATCTATTGTCCAAATCTAATACTATATATTTTTTCTAATTAAAATATATTTTATAGAGAATATTAATAATTTTGTTAAAATATGAAATCTAAGAGCATACCTCAAAACCTACTATTTCCTTTTTCTGCATAGAACCTTCCTCTTCTCTACATGTATAACATTTTATATCTATCGTTTCATAGTCCAAATTTTCAATCGTCACAAATATTTCATGTTGCTAAATTATTCAGAAATTGCCACTTTACAACCTTTATAGAATCCGCTAATGAGTTAGGCGAGCCAATACTATGATGCGATGCTTGCACTTTTTCTGCTTAGTCCTGACACAGCCACGAGTCGTTCCCATCCCTGTCATCATCATCATCATTATCGTCTCATCATGACTGATATGATCTGCGATTTTTCAACCCAGGAACTTCTTGTGGGGCGTGTGCTTTCCTTTCAGTTGATCTGCGGTGAAAAAATGTTGTCATAATATCTTGTGTGTATAGACAAACAGATTTTAGATGTTGTTAAAATTACTTCTTCAAGATAAATTTCCAGAAGCAAAGTTATGAGGTCAAAGAACATGCATAACATGAACATCTCTGTCACGTGGATATTCGCAACGGCTGAAATTCACTGTCCTTCCTTAGCTTAGAACATCACTCCCAACCAAACACGCTCAGACATGGTCTCTTCCTCCCCCTCCCTCCTTCTCCTTCTCTCCCCCTCACTCTCTCTCCCTATCTTAAGAAGGTTTACAAATATAAAGATAGGTATGAATAAAATTTCAATTTTTCATCACATTTGAGTAGCATTTAACACTCTATGACAAAGCATGGTCTCTAAACTCATCACTGTTACACTAAAAAAATGTCAATTTCATATCATTGAATTGATGAATGGAAAAAAATAATAAATGTAGACAAGGCCTACTCTATGGATTTAGCGTAAAATATTTCCTCTCTGGAGGAAATCCTCAGAAAAATTAAATTGAAAGGATGAATTAGTGGTACCTAAATGGAAGTAAGTGTTCTTTCAGAATACTGCTGACTCCATCATCGTGGGTATGACTACGCTACCTAGCAGGTCGCCTGTTGACTCCACAGGCCTGGAGGAACTCAAGACAGACAACACAGTTGCTACCTGGCCTAGAACACAGGGTGCTCTGTACTGACTGTCCTTGAGTGGCTTTTTTCTTTCCTTCTCTCTCTTTTTTTTTTTTTTTTTGATGAAAAGGTAAGAATGCAGAGTAACTATATGAGGGATAGATATTTGAAAAGACTTCATTCTAATAAGTCATCATTTTTCATGTTTTAAGGCACTGCAGAAAAAAATGAAGGAAGGATAAATACCACATGTCCTCCTGGTGATGGGAGTAAGTGCAGTGAAGGCGGCCAAGCCTACAGGGAAAATGCCATGTTGATTTGAATGTGGCACAAAGCTGAGCTCCAGAAATCAATTCCTAACTTCAGTCAAAGACTGAAGACTGCGAGCGTGCAGAGAAAGATGTGATGTCTCTCTCTCCTGGGGCTGCTGATACCCCTAAAACTCATGAGACAGCTGCTCTCCTGGGACACTTTTGGACGACGCTATAAGTAGAAGACACACGGGCTGCTTTGCCTGAGCCTGTGGAAGAACTTCCTTCTATAGACTGCATGAAATATCAGTTTGGCTAGCGCCATCTAAAGCTAAATTGATCCATATGATTGGAATTTTGCCCAGATGCTTTAACCAAAGTGGGGGGGGGGGGAGAGGCATCATTTTGAAATTAGCATTATCAATACGCTAATGCATTCTGAATGCTAGTTGGGCCTGACATAGGAAGTGATGTAATAAGAGAGGGCTTACTGCTCCTGCCCCTTGAACAGGAAATATTTTCCTTGAGGAATAGAATACTTGAAAACTGCAGATTGCATTTTAATATTAACCAGATTTCTACATTAAACATGATTTCCGAGAACAATTTGATTTTTCTTTTTTTCTCTCTCTCTTTACCCCCACTGCGCCCCTCAAGCAAGTGATCAGAACTGCGTCCAACCACGGGCAGCTCCTGGAATGGACCCAGGGCTGCCTGCAATTTAAATGTCAAACTTTGTGCTGTTGAGCAGCAGAGAGTCTCACTCAGCAACATGTGTCACTCATTGCTGTTCTGTTGATGGTTATTGTTTCTTGATGCGTTCAGATTGCTACAAATTCTCTACTGGTTTCTCTGATTGTCTCCAAGTGTGAAATTTCAAAGCTCGTTTCTTCTTCACTATGTTTAAGACAAGTAAGTGTAATCACCTTCTAGAACAAGCAAGAAGCAAGAAAATTACCAGACCTGTTTTAAATTTTGAAAGGAGCAGAAAGCAGTTTTTGAGCTCCTAAAACTAGTTTCTACAACTAACTGCACGTCAAAAAAAAAAAAAAAAAAAAAGCCTCCTTTTTTAAAACTGGCTAAACACATCTATCCCCAGTGGACACATACACAAGAACTCTAAGCTACCAAAAATGGCCTTTTTCGGAGAAGATTTGACAGCAGTGACAACTCCTGATTGGTTAATGGGAGCACTTTGGGATTTATCAGTTTTGATTGCTATCGTCTTTGGCAGCCAGTAAAATAGTGAAATAAAGATAATTTAACCACAGTTGTGCAGGGACAGGGGAGGGCGTGGAAGGACCGCTACAAGTAATGTGCTGTCATTCGTGATTTGTTGAAAGCAGATGGCTGTGAAATGGGGGCCACAAAGGAGGATGAATAAGGAAAATAAAACCATAGAGTCGTAAGGTAATGGACCAAAAGCATGAGTATTTGGTGCATGTAACGGCAAACATGAGGACAATCGTAGCCTTATGAGATAATCAGGGTTCAATGGTTATAAACGGATTTTTAAAAATCACTCTGCATCGCTAAGTAAGAATTTCTACTAAAAGGAGTGAAGTTAAAAATCAGGAAAACGGAAAGAAACCCTGAAGTCTGTTTCTTGATGCGATCTTGAGGATCTAGGAATACTTTACACCACTTCCCACACCAGAAAAAAACAAACAAACAAAAAACAGTGGCGTGATGGGCAAAGGAACCGTAAGACAAAGCCATCAGCACGACATGTGCCTGAAGCAGAGCCGCTATCTCTCAGCACAGGGATTTCACTTCTCCAACAGGGAGAAGGGTTTCGGTCAGGGTTAGACACTCCTGAGAGAAAAACAGTACTGCTTTTTACCTCTTTATTGCGACACAGCAAAAATGCCTCAGAACTGTGTGTTTTCCATTTCTCTCTTTACCCTAATACCAGCTTTACACAGGAAGGAAGAAATCTAACATGTGTTAAAAAACAAACAAATAAACAGACAAACAAAACCTACGTTTGGTGTGCTGGGCTGTATGTTTCCTATGTTCAATTTCATGACATCTTACATCAT
>NW_024355990.1:7312307-7410363 GCF_902729225.1 Pteropus medius | reverse complement strand
TATAAGGCTATGTATGCAGGATGCAATAATGTGCGATAAAGTCCCCACAAGCCAATGAGCTGCAGTACAGGCTTAGAAGTGCTTTTATGTCCGGCAGAGGAGACATTTATTTTAAGACACACATAGAAGTGTTCAAGTCTGTTTTCAGGGAGGAAAAATTAATATTTCATCTTGAACAGACTGAAGTTCAAATAGTACTTCCAATCCAGAAAAGCAGTAACCCAGACAGAGTTTACTTAGAGGGCCAAGAAGACACAGCCCAAAATAGAGTAAGAAAACTATGAAATATCTACCTCGGGAGAAGCCAGTCCAGATAACCCATTCAGGATCGCTCATGCGTTTATCCAACCAGTCCAGACAAAGAGGGAGATGAAATGTGAAGCAAATTCCCAGGAAGTCCTGAGAGGTTAGGGACTGGGACTCAACCCTAATGTTCTGGAAATCGGCTTTAGTTGACTTTTAATTTTTGTATGCCTTTCAAAAGATATGATAATTAATACTCTTCGGATTTTTAAATTCAACAGCAAGCCACGTTAATTGTAGAACAATAAAAAAAAAAAGGTAAGAAGTAGATAATTAAAATCTCCCATAATCTCGCCACCCAGACGGATATGACCACTGGTAGTTATTTGGATGTATTACCTTTCCTGGGGATTCTGTGCCCCTATTTGTATATAACTTTAACAAAATTCATCGACCATAATATTTTTGTAAACTGTTCTTTGCTGAACACAGTATAGACGCAAGGTTAGAAAAGCTTTTACTGAACTTGAACTCGTTATCAAAACGTTGACCTGGATTAAAGGACTTTAGGAGAAAACACAGAGTGCGAGTTAATGGGTTTTAGTCACACACACCCTTTGTCAACATCTTACTGGAAAGTATAGAAACTGTATTTGGCAAAAAAATAAATAAATAAATGAAAAATCAAGAAAAATAAAGAAATTGCGTTAGGAGCCTGTCCTCTGCCGCTTCACACTCAGTCTAACGCACTCGGTCCTCCCTGATCGCGTCCACCCTCCGCTCCTGGGCTTAGCTTTTCCCAACATTTTCTCACTCAAAATTACAGTTTTTCAGCTCGCGGCTTGGACTCCAAACGCGGAAGGTACTGTCGTCTGACACCTTCGACGTGCAACGCCCATGAAGACTCATCTTGCATTGTGTGTCCCCTCCCTGGATGGGCCACATCCACCTGGCCGTGGTGCCAGGAGAAATGGCGACGCTCGCTGGCGTGGAGGGTGGTTCACCCGGACGCAGGCAGCACCGCCGCCGAAGGGGAGGAGAACGTGAGTGGTTTCTCCCGCCTTCACCTTGGCAGAGAGAAATGGGTATAAAACTGAGGCTGGGGTGCAGCCTCGAGAGTCCTGGAAGATCAACAAAGCCAGCCTGAGCCAGGAAAGAACACATGGCAGTTGTGTGTGGCAGTGACGCCTCAAGAAAAATCACTCTGAGTCGTGCGCCTGATGATTTAACTGCTATGGGCACCAGCCCAGCTTTCTCCCCAAGTCGAAATGTAAATGGTTTGAGGAAGCTGGTCTTTTTTTCAGTCCACTTTTACCGTACTAAATGTCTAACAGCCATTTTACTGTGTTTACAAATTATGAGAATTCTGGGCAGCTAATTATGAAAATATTGAGAAGTCGGTTGAGCAGGAACTCTTGGAGCAGGTTAAGGCAGAGAACAGACTGCAAAGTCCTTGAAAAATGAGCTGCTTACTCTCTACTCCTGCCAGTGAATTTCAGAATTCCAGCATATTGCTATGCTAATCTGAAACCAAACAGAAAGAAATCAATAAAAATCTAGGAGAAGAGAAGAAGAAGAGGCAGGCCACCAATACCCGGCAGATGGATCAGAGCAGATTAGTTTCTAAGATCTTTACATTTCTCTTCCAACGGATCAGAAGCCAAAGGATCTAGGGGAAAATATGAAAAAACAAGTTTTATAACTTAAATGAGAGGTGATAAATTTTAAGTTCTCTGTAAAAGAGGACAGCCTTTCTTCAAGTTTGACCTTGCTGTTTTCACACCATCTGGAAAGAAAATCTAGTTGTCTTCCCCCATTTGTTTTATGC
Source organism: Pteropus medius (assembly GCF_902729225.1). Lineage (NCBI taxonomy): Eukaryota > Metazoa > Chordata > Mammalia > Chiroptera > Pteropodidae > Pteropus > Pteropus medius. The sequence continues at coordinate 7,408,292 of NW_024355990.1, read as the reverse complement.
TGAATAAAATTAATGCCTGTGCAGTAATAACAGAAAGAATATAAGTACATTCTAGATTGATTATAAAGTTGGTTAGATTTTCTGATATATCATAATAATTTAACAAATGTTGTTTTCCTACAATGCCATTCTTTCTTACGGCAGATTTCTTTAGCTAATTTTTTATGGGAAATAAATGTGTACAAAATAGAGTTATTGTCATTCTCCTTTGTAGAAAAGGTGAGTCGTGGCAGTCAGGTTAGAGATGGTAAAATAATTTTAGAGCATGGCTATTTTATTATCCGGTCCTAAAATCTTTCAATTAGAAAATGAAGCTTTCACAGTTTAGATAATAATACATAAAGTTCACTTTATATTTCATACTATCGCTCTGCAGATTGTGGTGCTATAAGATAATTATTAATGCCATGTAATGCATTAAAATCTTAAGTACATTTTACATAGCATTATTACAAGCAGTCCCCAAGTTATATTATACAGTTAGTGTCTCATATGAAGAGCTAACATAAATACATATTTAAATTCAGAATCTTGTGAGAGTTAAGCTTTTCTGCAATAAATCCTGCCATCTTCTTATTCTTTTTGACCCTTACATATTTATTAGTTGTAAATAAGATAATAAAGATTTTGTCAATTGATAAAATGTTAAATATAATCACATTTTTAACTTCCCCTACTATTTGCTTCCATAAGAAAAAGGCTAAGCTCTGATCCTGAGCTCTTTTTTCAATATTATAAGCCAAGAAATTTACAAAGTTTTCCCCGAGTTTCCATTGGCAGAGAGCTTTATAAAAGCTGTGATTTATATAAAGTATGGAAAGGCAAGGAATACACACATTAATAAGTGTGAAAGGGTGCAAAGTAAAACGGGAAAGCTATGAAATGAACTCTCCATGCACGTATTACTTAACTGAAATCCACAGCTACATAAGTAATTCATACCTTACAGTCTCCAGTTACCTTTCGGTTGGGCACATGCACAGGTGTGGACACACGTAACTTGAGTGCCCTTTAACTGGAACATCGTCTAACTAAATGTCATGATAAAGGCCAACTACGTTTAAGTCTGCCGCATTATCTGGTTATAAAAGTCTAGCAACTTTTCAAGGAGAAAAATGGGTTTGATGTGACATTCCTCGTTCTAAGTGAAGCCACACTGGTTACCAGTGCACCTTAATTTTTCTTGGAGCTTAGAAGTCATTTCTTTTAGTCAATCCAATGCTAGAGTCTTCCCTTTGAATGCGAACTTGAAGAATCCACATGGAACATGCAGACGCTTGCCCATTTTCAGTCTTCAGCCATCTTTCCTACTCTCTGTGGGTTTCGTTTTGTTTTTTGTTTTGTTTTTGTCTCTGTTTTTTACATAGATAACAGTTTGTCAATTTGCTTCCTCGCCAGGGCTGTCGCCATACTACAGGAAGTATATGAACTGAGCCCAAAAGTTTGAATTGATTCAAAGCAACCAGGTGCATATCTAAAATATTTTGCCTGTCTTTGGTATCATTCCTTCCTTAGAAAATTCTGCCTGTCCCTTTTCATTCCAAAGCTCGTCCCTCTTGGCTGGGAACACAGAAATCAAATGAGACTTAAAAGAATTGTGACCCAATTTGGTATATGGCCAGTATGACAGTTGTCATATCGGAAATTTTTATTTTAATAAACTATTCACTTACAAATTAGAGTAAAATGTCAGTCACAGCAAAAAAAAAAAAATTATGCTTTTTGATACAAACATTTCTCACCATTTTGTCACAAGCTGGGATATCATCCACAGATTACTGCCTCGACTGCTAATTAGCTACTTGATTTTGATTCGTGGAGACAGTATTCAAGTATTAGAATATAACAACCATCTTCTTCCTTCGGGCTAGACTTGCTAAGTTAAGCAAAGTTTGTCTGTTTAATTTCCAAAGGAGTACCAGGTGAAAACAGTCTGGTTAAGTTAAAAAAAAAAAAAAAGCTCCAAAGAGCAGAGCAGATTCTTCACTAAAACTGGGAAGCAGCTGATATGCTGAGACAGGATCTCCCTCTCTCTCCCATGCTGCCGAAAAGGGAGCATTCAATGCAATGAGGCAGCTAGCCGCCTCTTTTAAAACTGCCATCGTTTAGTCATGTCACATTCTTTCTGCTAAGGCATAATTTAAAAACCAACGGTGAACATCTATGCACATGGAAACTTCTTGAGAATTCGGGAACTGACTAAGAATGCCTTGTATCCTACCGTCTGCTCCCCAGAAGCATCCGAGAGGTACATGCCAGCAACCGCTGTCGGCACACTCAGCTGCACAAGGAGAGGATGCTAAGGACATGGGAACTGTCTGGAAAATAGTGCACCAGCCCTCCATGGGGACAGGTTAACCCCGAGTCTTCAAGCGGGGCTTCTTTCTTTGGCTTTACCACCAAATCCTGATGGTTTGGCAGGAGAGTGATATCGCCTTTCAACGCATCACGTGTTATCTGCAGTTGCTCGGTACGAAAATATCCAATTTTTTTTATCATAATTTGAAAATGGATGCCTCAGTAGCCAAAGCTCCATGAGTGTATAAGATGTGTTAACAAGTTTTCTGATGTACCTCCAGCATGTTTCACGGGATTCAGTGAGCTGCTTCTGCATAGGGCGGCTTGATAAACATTTTAGGCTTTGTAGAGTACATGGAAGTATTAAAACTCCTCAGCTCTGTGTTTGTGGTGCAAAAGTGTGCTAACCTCTGGCCTAAAACACCCTGTCATCTAGTAAGGTCTGTCGATTAGGGATAAAACAGATGCCAATTAGTATCTCAGTGCATTTCGAGTATCTGGACGGCATACTTTCATTCTTACTGGCTCTGTAAGGGCAGGTTAGTAACAAGCTGCTATCTAGACTAGGTAAAAATTGTTTAAAGTTGTTGTCTGTACTCAGTCTTCATAGGTCTTAACACTAGAGCATCTTAAAAGGATGCAGTGGTCTCTGGATGAGAGAGCGATGAGCGACATATAATCAAAAAGAGGGAGAGGAGCAAAAAGGGACGGGAAACAGCTACTGACGGTCCTCTACCATTTCTCCGTGCAGACATCTCTTTCTTTTCTTTTCCTCCCCTTTATTCTCGGCTGTTCGCATCTTCCTTTGTCATCTTTATTTTCCCCAATTATACCCTTCTCATACAAGAGCATTGCCTTTACACAAAATGATCACATAAAAACGTTTCCTCGGGGTTTATCTTCTGTAACTTTTCTTCTGGTCTCGTCTCCACCCCTGTGCAAACACCGACTATGGTAGGTATCTCGTCTGCCTTCCCCTTACATCGAAGAAAAAAGCAAATACGTCTCGACCCTCCTTCATACCTCTTCCAAACGCCTCTTATTTTTCCCCCTTTCTCTCTTGTCTTTAAACAATGTGTATCCCATTTCTTTACAATTTTAGTCTTTCCCACAATTCTTGATTCACTGCTTTCTCGTCTCCTCGGACGTAGAACTTTCCCAGTCAATCATTCTTTTTGTCTTTTTACATATTTGACTTTTTCTATCTCTCTGGCTTCTTCCCCTTAACCTACGACATATTAAAATCTCTTTTATTTCAGAAATTCAAAAGAGTTGTTTATCGAGTCTGCCTCTTCTGTCTACTGCCTTAACTGCCCCCCTCCATCCCTGCTAGCTCCTCCCCTGGAGTCCCCTTTTCCTCCAGTCTCTGCTGGCCCATCTCCTTCTCGCTCCGTCTTTAGTATGGACTCTAATCTGATGACCCCCAAGTCCATACCCCACGTCGATGTTTTCCACGGGTTGCAACTAAATGTCCAACTCCACAGAGTGTTTCCAAATGTAGAACGTGCTGACGTAGTGACTCAATATATATTACAATTAATAATCGACTTCTCCCCAGCTGTCTTCATACCTTCTCTCTCTTCAAACCTGCTTCTGTCTCCTTCCTCATGACAAAGTTAATCTATGAATCTTCCTATTATTGTCTGTTTGTGCAACGTATGCATTTTCTCTTCCTTACAACTGTACCACGCCTGCCCTAAATTGTATCTTCTTTTCTTATCTGGCTTTTTTTGTTGTTTATATAAGAGATTTCTCACTGGTCTCCTAAGGTCATAGTCTTGCTTTTCCAGGAAAATCACATTGCTTCTAGAACCACCTGTCTGATATGAAGGTCATACCATATTATAACTCTCTTCGAAAAGCTAGTAATACCTTCTCATCCTTTACAGTGTGACCGAAGATCTTCTTATTCATCACAATGCAAGATTATCGCTAGTGTGGAACCTAGTTATTCATTTGATCTAACCTCCATTCACCCATTACACCAAATGCACTGATCTATTGTCCAAATCTAATACTATATATTTTTTTCTAATTAAAATATATTTTATAGAGAATATTAATAATTTTGTTAAAATATGAAACCTAAGAGCATATCTCAAAACCTACTATTTCCTTTTTCTGCATAGAACCTTCCTCTTCTCTACATGTATAACATTTTATATCTATCGTTTCATATTCCAAATTTTCAATCGTCACAAATATTTCATGTTGCTAAATTATTCAGGAAATTGCCACTTTACAACCTTTATACAATCCGCTAATGAGTTAGGCGAGCCAATACTATGATGCGATGCTTGCACTTTTTCTGCTTAGTCCTGACACACAGCCACGAGTCGTTCCCATCCCTGTCATCATCGTCATTGTTATCGTCTCATCATGACTGACATGATCTGCGATTTTTCAACCCAGGAACTTCTTGTGGGGCATGTGCTTTCCTTTCAGTTGATCTGCGGTGAAAAAATGTTGTCATAATATCTTGTGTGTATAGACAAACAGATTTTAGATGTTGTTAAAATTACTTCTTCAAGATAAATTTCCAGAAGCAAAGTTATGAGGTCAAAGAACATGCATAACATGAACATCTCTGTCACGTGGATATTCGCAACGGCTGAAATTCACTGTCTTTCCTTAGCTTAGAACATCACTCCCAACCAAACACGCTCAGACATGGTCTCTTCCTCCCCCTCCCTCCTTCTCCTTCTCTCCCCCTCACTCTCTCTCCCTATCTTAAGAAGGTTTACAAATATAAAGATAGGTATGAATAAAATTTCAATTTTTCATCACATTTGAGTAGCATTTAACACTCTATGACAAAGCATGGTCTCTAAACTCATCACTGTTACACTAAAAAAATGTCAATTTCATATCATTGAATTGATGAATGGAAAAAAATAATAAATGTAGACAAGGCCTACTCTATGGATTTAGCGTAAAATATTTCCTCTCTGGAGGAAATCCTCAGAAAAATTAAATTGAAAGGATGAATTAGTGGTACCTAAATGGAAGTAAGCGTTCTTTCAGAATACTGCTGACTCCATCATCATGGGTATGACTACGCTACCTAGCAGGTCACCCGTTGACTCCACAGGCCTGGAGGAACTCAAGACAGACAACACAGTTGCTACCTGGCCTAGAACACAGGGTGCTCTGTACTGACTGTCCTTGAGTGGCTTTTTTCTTTCCTTCTCTCTTCTTTTTTTTTTTTTTTTTGATGAAAAGGTAAGAATGCAGAGTAACTATATGAGGGACAGATATTTGAAAAGACTTCATTCTAATAAGTCATCATTTTTCATGTTTTAAGGCACTGCAGAAAAAATGAAGGAAGGATAAATACCACATGTCCTCCTGGTGATGGGAGTAAGTGCAGTGAAGGCGGCCAAGCCTACAGGGAAAATGCCATGTTGATTTGAACGCGGCACAAAGCTGAGCTCCAGAAATCAATTCCTAACTCCCTAGTAAGTCAAAGACTGAAGACTGCGAGCGTGCAGAGAAAGATGTGATGTCTCTCTCTCCTGGGGCTGCTGATACCCCTAAAACTCATGAGACAGCTGCTCTCCTGGGACACTTTTGGACGACGCTATGAGTAGAAGACACACGGGCTGCTTTGCCTGAGCCTGTGGAAGAACTTCCTTCTATAGACTGCATGAAATATCAGTTTGGCTAGCGCCATCTAAAGCTAAATTGATCCATATGATTGGAATTTTGCCCAGATGCTTTAACAAGTGGGGGGGATCATTTTGAAATTAGCATTATCAATACGCTAATGCATTCTGAATGCTAGTTGGGCCTGACATAGGAAGTGATGTAATAAGAGAGGGCTTACTGCTCCTGCCCCTTGAACAGGAAATATTTTCCTTGAGGAATAGAATACTTGAAAACTGCAGATTGCATTTTAATATTAACCAGATTTCTACATTAAACATGATTTCCGAGAACAATTTGATTTTTCTTTTTTTCTCTCTCTCTTTACCCCCACTGCGCCCCTCAAGCAAGTGATCAGAACTGCGTCCAACCACGGGCAGCTCCTGGAATGGACCCAGGGCTGCCTGCAATTTAAATGTCAAACTTTGTGCTGTTGAGCAGCAGAGAGTCTCACTCAGCAACATGTGTCACTCATTGCTGTTCTGTTGATGGTTATTGTTTCTTGATGCGTTCAGATTGCTACAAATTCTCTACTGGTTTCTCTGATTGTCTCCAAGTGTGAAATTTCAAAGCTCGTTTCTTCTTCACTATGTTTAAGACAAGTAAGTGTAATCACCTTCTAGAACAAGCAAGAAGCAAGAAAATTACCAGACCTGTTTTAAATTTTGAAAGGAGCAGAAAGCAGTTTTTGAGCTCCTAGAACTAGTTTCTGCAACTAACTGCACAGTCAAAAAAAAAGCCTCCTTTTTTAAAACTGGCTAAACACATCTATCCCCAGTGGACACATACACAAGAACTCTAAGCTACCAAAAATGGCCTTTTTCGGAGAAGATTTGACAGCAGTGATAACTCCTGATTGGTTAATGGGAGCACTTTGGGATTTATCAGTTTTGATTGCTATCGTCTTTGGCAGCCAGTAAAATAGTGAAATAAAGATAATTTAACCACAGTTGTGCAGGGACAGGGGAGGGCGTGGAAGGACCGCTACAAGTAATGTGCTGTCATTCGTGATTTGTTGAAAGCAGATGGCTGTGAAATGGGGGCCACAAAGGAGGATGAATAAGGAAAATAAAACCATAGAGTCGTAAGGTAATGGACCAAAAGCATGAGTATTTGGTGCATGTAACGGCAAACATGAGGACAATCGTAGCCTTATGAGATAATCAGGGTTCAATGGTTATAAACGGATTTTTAAAAATCACTCTGCATCGCTAAGTAAGAATTTCTACTAAAAGGAGTGAAGTTAAAAATCAGGAAAACGGAAAGAAACCCTGAAGTCTGTTTCTTGATGCGATCTTGAGGATCTAGGAATACTTTACACCACTTCCCACACCAGAAAAAAACAAACAAACAAAAAACAGTGGCGTGATGGGCAAAGGAACCATAAGACAAAGCCGTCAGCACGACATGTGCCTGAAGCAGAGGCGCTACCTCTCAGCACAGGGATTTCACTTCTCCAACAGGGAGAAGGGTTTCGGTCAGGGTTAGACACTCCTGAGAGAAAAACAGTACCGCTTTTTACCTCTTTATTGCGACACAGCAAAAATGCCTCAGAACTGTGTGTTTTCCATTTCTCTCTTTACCCTAACACCAGCTTTACACAGGAAGGAAGAAATCTAACATGTGTTAAAAAAACAAACAAATAAACAGACAAACAAAACCTACGTTTGGTGTGCTGGGCTGTATGTTTCCTATGTTCAATTTCATGACATCTTACATCATCTGACCACCTTATGAAATAGATATCGTCTCAGTCTTAAAAATAAGGAAAAAGGCATAGAAAGATCTGATCTCTTCTAGGATCAGAAAACACAAACCTGTGTATGCGGTAATAAGGCACAGAGGCAGATTTTGAACTCGAGGCTGCCTGACTCGAAGATCAGTGCTGTTTTCATATTATACTTACTACCCATATTAACCTGCTCGCACTTGGACCTGATATTGTCAGTAACTACCACTGGGCATCTGTGCTTCAGTGCCCTCACCCCGTGTCATTTCCCTGACACCACGTTGATCTAAAGTGAGCCTTTTGCCCTGATATCTATTCTTCACACTAATCAGCTGCTCAGCTAGTAAGCACTCTTGACTCTGGGCCTACACTCTGAGTCCTCGGCGGATCCCTTGCACCATCTGACTGAAGAGCTGTTTGGGCGTAACACGCCATCTCTCTAAAATCAAGTCTTCCCTTGGCGTTGGTGGTTTCTGCAGAGTACAGGTAAACATCCACGATGCCTCCCTCCTGCCCGACTTTTCCACTGATGGTTTTCTTTCAGACATGGCTCTCTCCATACACATCCCCAATTAGAAAGACTTATTTAATTCTAGAAGCATCTGGTACCTGTAGATGATGTTCTTTCTATCAGAGTTTCTATCAGAATTTCAGATAGAAATTTAATGGCTTAATTTTCAACTATCAAAACACTTCAAAAAGATCTGAAAGAAGTAAAAGGAAAAAAAGATAAGTGCACAACTATAAAGGTTTTAATGCTTCCATCTCAGCACCTGATAGAATGTATAGATAGAAATTCAGTTGGTTGACATAACTATCAACCAATATAGTTTACAGAAAAATACACCTCAAATCCAGAATACAAACTCTTCATAAGTGCATGTGGACTATTCACCAAATAAACCATATGTTTGGCTCTAAAGTCTCAATAAATTAATAAGTATCAAAATCAAACAGAATATGTTCTCTGACTACAATGGAGTTAAATTAGGAAATGATAATAAATATTCCTGTAATATAATCAAATACTTGGAAATTAAAGAACATACTTCTAAATGATTAGTGAAGAAAATAAATCACAGCATATAGTAAATATTTCTAATTGAATAAATATGAAGATAAAACACATCGAAATCTATAAAGTACAGCTGAAAAAGTGCATAGAATGAAATATGCAGTTTGAAGTGCTCATATTAAAAAAGGAAAGTCGAAATCAGCGATACAAACTTCCACCTTAAGAACAAGAGAAAGAAAAGGAAAAGGAAGAGGAGAGTAAATTAAATCCAGTGTAAGTGAAAGAAAGGAAATAATGAAGATGACAGCAGAAAGCAATAAAATTTAAAAATGCAGATACAATAAAGAAAAATCAGTAACACCATAGTCAGTCATTTTTTTAAAAAATGAATAAAATGACTCTACCTAGACTGATCACTAAAAACTACCAAAATGAGAAATAAAGGGGAAAATTAATATATAGTTTTCAGAAATTAAAGGATAATAAGAGAATGTTGTGAATAAGTGTGCTAACCAATTTGAAAACTTAGATGTAATGGACAAATTACATCTGAAAAACTGATCTAAGAAGAAATAGACCAACTAAGTAGCCCTATATTAAGTAAACCGATTTGCAATTAAATATCTTTCCCAAATGAAATTTCCACTCATACGGCTTTACTGGCGACTTCTATTGAAAATTTAAATAAGAAATAAAACTAATTCCATGCAAAATATTTCAGAAAGAAAATAAGCACTTTCTAATACCTTATATAAGGCAGATATTGCACTGATAACAAAACCATAAAAAAACACTGCAAGAAAGAATACTGTACATCAATATTCCCCACAAATACAGGAGCAAAAGTTCCAAACAATATGTCGACAAATTGAAATCAGAAATATACAAACTCGATGGCACATCATCATCAAATGGGTTTTAGCCCAACAATGTAAAATCGCTTTTTAGAAAAAAATCAATTGATGTAATTCGCCATGTTAAGAAAATAAAAAAGATATGACCATCTCAATAGATGCAGAAGATAAATTCAGCAAAATTAAATATCCATTTGTAATATTCTCAGTAAAACAAGAATAAATGGGAATTTCAACTTTATAAAGGTATTTACAAAAAAAAAAGCATCTAATACAAAACTTAATGGCTAAAGACTGAATGTTTTCTACTTAAATACAGAAACAATGCAAAGGTGACCATTCTGACCACTTCTACTCAACACTGTGTTGAAATTCCTAGGCTTCAACGAGGGCGGCAGGCAGGCACACAGATGGAAAAGGAAGAAGTAGCACTCTATTCACTGATGACATGATCATATACACAGAACTGTCAAGGAAAATCTACAACAAAGCTATGAGAACTTGACTGGTGAAGAGATTCCTACAGTGGATTACAGTTTAAATAATAGATGTCAAAGAACCACTGAAAAACAAACTTAAAAAAAAACAACTGGATATTTTATACAGTTATTTTTCACGTTATTTCAAATGGTCTTTTGGGGGAGAATCAAGAGATCTAGATAAATACAGATTAGGAGAGAGACCATCTCTTAAGGACAATTGAGCCTGCTTCACAACGGGTAGCGTTTGAAAACCCAACAATATAGACTTTACTCTTATAGAGAAGTTGAAAATGAAATATAATGACAGGTCGATGTTACTACCAATTAGGAAAGGTAATATCATTTTCAGGTTATGGGAACTGAATTCCAGCATGTGAGACATTAACTGCCAATCAGGAATGAGATGCAATATATATTAAGAATTTCTGGAGAAAAGAATAATAATATAAGCCCTGAATCAGTTATGCTAAGGGATCTAACATCATTTCAGCACCTGTAATTTGTCATTATTATTAAGCCATGAAATGAAAAGGTGAACCAAATGGTATGTGCTTTCCAGTGGTAAGTTTATGTTGGAATGAGATACTGGGCCACCAGAGCCGCTAAAATATTTTTTAATGAATTCATAAAGAAAATCCAGACACTTAAAAATAACAAGGCCTACAACAGTGCATTTCAACAGAGTTTGCTAAAGGGGAATCAATATTTTTCCTCAAGACTTACTTCCTCTGATTCTCTCTTGCAAATATAGACATTGGAATGTGAAGACATCATTAGTTTCATCTTAACCATTAATGAGTCAAAGGCAGATGTTTCAAATTTAAGGCCTAGATTTGTGATGGAGCTGCTTTTCAGACAGACAACTTTATCTCATATACTCCAGGGAACAAGGCAGCAGGAATTACTTTTCATATGTTTCCTAAGTAAATAAGATGACAAACATGTATATACACTTTATCACCAAGTTAAAAATTATCACAGCTTTGAATAAATTATTAAAATCATATAAAATCGGTACAACTCCAAAGTTTGTTTTTTCATTAAACTTCATATTACGATGGTTAGTGATTCTCCTGAGAAATGTTAGATAATAGTTACTAATATTATTAATAATAATGATAGTCAACACTTTTACTAAGTGTTTACTATGCAAACATACAATGCTATAATGCATTCAATTCCTCTAACAACTTCATGAAGAATGTACTATTATTAGTCCTCATTTTGGATGCCAGTTAATCAAGGTCTAGAGAGTTTAAAATGTTGCCATGTTCATCTAGCTAGTGAATGGTATGTTTGAGTTTCACAAACAGGTATGTCAGAGTTGAGGTTTGCCAATGAGAGCATCATACTCCGAAGACGAAGCCTTGAAACATTATACTATTCTGTATCACAGGGGAGAAAAGTGAAAATATCTAAAAATGCTAGAAGTCTCGTAGCTTTTTCCTACCCCCGAAAGCTTTGAGCCCAAAATAAAAGAAGCCATTATAGCAATTTGGAATTAATAAGAAGTAAATTTCTACTCTTTTCGAAATTAGAAACTGCTGTACAGGAGCCAAATGCTGAGACATGTTCAAGTTACACAATTCCATTGAAATTGTCACATAGAAAGTGATTAGAATGGACCAATCCTGTTGAAGTCTATTCGAAAAGGATTTCTAGATATAAATCTCAGAAGTTCATATTTACATACGCACACAGTACTCCCCCTGCCTTTTTTTTTTCAATTCCTTGAGATAGTGTGCCATGATTTCAAATAACCAACACTTTTTACATTACTGGTTTCCAGTCAATTAAAAGCCCCAAAAAAGAGCCTGGAGAAGTGAAAACCAACTATCTTCTCAACACATTTAGCAGAAGGAAAGGTGACTGTCATAGGGGAAAGAGTACTGGGGTGAATATGTGGAAAGAAATCTGGCTAACTGCTGACTGCCTTCAAGGCTAATTATTCATGTAGAGTTACGGAGACGAAGCTGAAGGGATCCCCGAGGATGTCTGAACACCCCCCGTCCTACCCCCACGGTACCAGGGAGCCTTAGTCCAAACATTTCTAGATAAATGGGTCTCTTCTTTGTTTTAAGGAAATCTCCAGGGTCTCAGATTTCAAAACTGCCTTTACTCACACATTCCATATATTTTCCCCAACTTTCATAAATCTCTCTTTTTATTAAGTAAATCTAACTTTCCCATATGAGCACCGGGTTTGGAGGAGAAATATTACACAAGCCTTCTCTATTTCCCCAAGTTTCAACACAACCATAGGAAAACACTTGCATCTAGAGGTCAAGGGATTCCTTGCCCGCCATCATCACCTGCATGTATCAACTCTCAAACAAACACTCTCATAGACACACGACACACACAGAGGCCTTCCCTGATGAGCTGCCGCCCTCACATAAATTCTAGAATCACTATCGGAATTGATCCTACTGTTTACAAAGTACGATCTTTGCAACACGGCACGTTTTCATATGCGGTACTTATTACATATGTATTCCAAGGATCCTTTCCAGGACTACTGAATCGGAATTTGCAAGGACCGAGTCCTGGAATCTACAGTTTTAACAACCTCCCCTAGATTAAATTCAATCCCAATTAAAATCTCAGCAGGCTTTTTGTGTGCATAGAAATTGACAAGCTGATTCTAAAATTTATGTAGAAATGCAAAAGACCTGGAGAATCCCAGTGAAAACAAGAACGAAGCAGGCAACTTATTCTACCTGATTTCAAAGCTAATAATAAAGCTACAGTAATCAAGCCTGTCTGGTATTGGCATACAGATTAACATATAGCTCAATAAAAGAGAACAGAGAGTCTAGAGATAGGGCCGGGCATAGGTTATCGATCAATTTTCAACAAAGAAACCGAACAGTTCAACAAGCAAAAGAGCATCTTTTCAACAAATTGTGCCAAAACGATTAGCTTTAAACAAAACAACAATCCTACATTCGAAACTACACTACATACAAAACGTAAGGCAAAGTAGCACATGGACCTAAATGTTAAGTTAGTTATACTACTTTTAGAAGAAATATAAGAGAAAATACTAAAGACAGTGAGTGTAGTTGAAATTTCGTAAATAGGACACAAAAGGCACAAACTTTAAAACTTAAAAAAAATATTAAGTTAGACCAACAAAATTAAAAACTTGTGCACTTTAAAAGATACTATTATAAAAATGAAAGAGCAATACTTGAAAGAAAATACTTGTAAAACATCTGACAAAGAACTAGGGAAGTGTTTCTCAACAAGAGACACGTTAAAAATTTGCACTCCAGAGGAGGGTCTGGTGATCTATAGGACTTTAATATGACTTTATGGAGAGGAAGAGAGATGGCAAACATGTTTTGAGGCAGGGTTTCTGGTAGAATGGTGATGCTAAGAATGGAAATAGGAACTTGGGGGAGCTGTGTTTAAAAGAAAGTTGAGTTGGGATTTGAAGCATGTCAAGTCAACAGTTGGTACGACTTGTCTGAGAGTAGCTGGGAATTCGAGACCTTAGCAGGAATGTCCCTGTTCCTGCTCCTCTGTGTACAGTCTTCATTCTGTTCAGAACTTTCTGTGATGATGGAAATTTTTTATATGCATATTGTACAATATGGCTACTGAGCACTTGAAATGTGTCTGGCTAACAAATAAATCAGCTTTATTTAATTCAGATTAGTTTAAATAGCTAAATGTGGCTAGTGGCTATCATATAGGAGAGTAGAGGTTTAAAAGAGAATCATTACCCATTTAACATCCCAACCTAAAAACTTCACATAAACTGATCTCCTTCATTTTTTTTATTTTTTCTTTTATGCATTTATCAAATAAATCTTGATTGGACACCTACCTCTCTTTGTTTATTACAGTATGCCCACCTTAAGCACAAGCGAGGTCTCTGCCCTTGTGAAGTTTATGTTCCAGTGAGTCCCACTAATCATCAAATCTTAATTATAGTCTCAACCGAAACTTCACTCAATGTTTTCCCACCTCATCTCTGCTGTTTTCAATATAGTCTCAAGTTCATTAACTTCATTCACAGGGTGAAATAATCCAAACATTTTGTTTTAGTTTTTGTTGTTGTTTTTGATAATACCATTGAAAGGAAATAAAAATCGCTTTACAGTTAATTATTTGGGGGTCATGTTAGACGCTCAAACTAAAATATTAGGATTACTGGTTTAGCAACTAGAAACTGTGACATGTTCAAGGTATTATTTCATGTGATGCCCCTGTTTTTTCTTCCATTGCCAAACGTCTGCTGACCATAAGTACTGGTTGAAATGCAGAGCAAATTTTGATTCAGGCATCTTACTGTTCATGCTAATGTCTATATTTACGTATGTCTACATAGTGCCATAATCTATGTCAATACAAGTATTTTTACACAGATTTTTAAAATCATCTTACATAAAAGGAAAAACAAATTGAAGTGGCCCAACTATTCAAATACTCAGTGAAAATGTCCATTATATCTGAAGCTCTAGGTAATCATGTGTGACATGTGCATTTTTTCCTTATGCAAAACACACAGCATAGCTTCTAAATTGCTTCTCAGTAGAAATTTTCTTTACTTAATTTGATAATAAAGCCTTGGTAAGCAGATCGAAACTCTTAATTAGCAAAGCACAGTTTCGAGTCAAGAGGCGGGAAATAAAAAGAAACTTGTCAAAGATTTTATCTCGTGATCTTAAATCCATCCAGGACTATAAATTTGTCAGAGAAACCCACTGAATGATCCTGGGGGAAACCAAGCACATTTACGAAGGAAACACCAACCCCATACAAGTGTCAAAAGGATAGGAAATCAACGTCTGTGACGTCTTTCGACTGTCAAAAAGACATGCTTTGGGCTGCTCTGGCTCTGCCTCTTGGGGACACCCAAAGGTATTATTAGAGCCTTGGAACAGTGAGCTCCATTACCGTAGATGTAATAAAGCTTATTTTCTGCAGACTCCTTGGTTATCACTCTTTAAAAGTGGTGAAATGCTGATATCCCCAACACTCTCATGAAAGACAGAGTGACTAAACCTAATTTTTGAGTCTAAAACTGCTAACTTCCTAGCAGAGCAAAAATGACACAAATGACTTTATTTTTACACTTGTAATGAAACGTAACTTCTTAAGTCAAAAACTTCTTATAGTTTAAAGGAATGGGGGAGGGGGTATTTCTGACCTAACATTGAAACATCATCAAAATAATTTATCCTGATGGGTCACAAGTAAAAGGCACTACAGTGTTCTGTAGCAGTGAATTAGCTTAGCATATGGCTACGTGTATAGTACATTAACCAGCATTTGGCTGTGCCTTTTGCAACACAGGGAACGAAGTAAGGAAGAACATCGGTCATCTGGAAGAAATATGGGAATTTCAGGAAACGCTGAGAAGGAAGGGTTCGTGAGCCTGTCTGCAGACGTCAAGCCTCAGGTTCAATCCACGCAGACAGGCGTTAAAGGTACTTTATCATCATCTAATTCCAAATCCTGAACACAGAGAGAACGCACTGAGTAACGCAGCTTTCCAGGCCCAGAGGGCAGCTGTGCGCCCAAGCGGGGTGCTTTCATTGCCATCTTGAACCATCGGTGCTTTGAAACACTGCACATCCGATGTGTTTATTATTTTCGTTCATGTGGTTTTCTCAGTGACCATTACGGGAGCCGAAGGCGGAGCTGTGTGGACCCCAGAGCTCGTGAGTCAGGCGGCTGGTCACAAAAGGTGGCTCTATGCAGATCGCTTGTTGTTGTCATTATTTCTATAAAAATAGTTTCTCTCGGTTGCAGCATCTGATAGATTTTGGGTCATAGTTTAATTTTCCCAAACGTGCCTGAATATAAGACTCCCCTGAAATGATACCAAACACAGATCACCAGACCCTCCTCTGGAGTGCAAATTTTTAACAAGTGTCTCCTGTTTGAGAAACACTTCCCTAGATCATCATCCTGGTGTGACCAACTATCAGAAAGGAAAGATTAGTGTCAGATAACAGCGGGGTCTGAGCAGGTCCGTTAAACCCTGGTTACTAGTTCCTCTCAGCTTTACAAGGCTCATAGTTAAAAAGATGTTTATAAAAAGTTGTCCATCTGTTTCCAAAAAAAAAAAAAGAGGGGGCGGGGAAATGTGTAGCATGTCCTATTAAAGCTGTCTTTTGTGTTTAGGACTGTTTTCCACACTTTCGACAGCTTCGGAAAGAGCTTGCTCATCTTCTAAACTCTCTAAAGTAGGCTCATCCAGGACCCTGGCTCTGAGACAAAGCACACACTAAGATTATCGGGAGGAGCTTTGGGGATCAGCTGCTCTGAAAGAGTGACCACGGAATCAGCTGGTCCCAGAAGGAGCTCTGAGCTAGGACGGCCCTTCAGAGTTGTTCCCAATCAGGCAAGATGGCCAGGCCTTTGTGCCGCCCGCTGATGTTTTGTTGAATGTGAGCTGCATCAGGTATAACAGTGGTCAAGGCAGTTAACTTCTTCTGAGAGCGACCCTCTTGGAAAACACAGATAGGATCCACCAACAGTCACTATCACCTGGGGAAATGAGTTGGTCCTGAGGGTCCTAAAAGTGTGATCAGGGCCACGTACCACAGCATCCACTACGAAGGCTGGGGATCAGATCAGCCCACTCACCTTCGTTCACGTCTGCTTGCTCCACGAATAGGCTGGGGCCCGTGATCACCTCTAAGAAACCTAAATAGCTCTAAATGCTTTAAGACTGGCGATCTTGCAGAGAGTTTGTGCACATTTTCAATGTACAATACAGGAGAGTCAACATATTTTAGCACTGAGACGTCAGGTTTCATTAGAGTTAGTTGTTCCAGGAAAGCAAAGGGAAAGAAAACACGGAGGAACACTAACAGAGACTCACATTACCAGCCTTTTAAATACACTGACCATGCACTGGCAGTTTATATTGAAGAAAAGGAAGTGTACATTTTACACATTTCAGTGAATCAACATTCTCATCCACTAAGGTCGCTCATCAATCATCTGGTGGTCAGACAGCCCCACAAACAAGCAGTGCATCCAGGCTCACTCCTGGAGTTATTATGAATTTCAGGTGTTGTGTGCTTTTCACGGCAAACACTTTCACGGGGGCCTTGGCAACACGCGGCACGGATCCAGTGCTAAAGGGTCTGGTTCTCAAATTCTCAACTGCAGATAATCGCACTTAAGTGTCAACAGAGGTCTTATTTAACCACGGGAAGCCAGACGGTGCAATCTATGCTGCGGCATTTCTTGTAAGACCCGGTGTTCCCTGGGGCTGGGTTTTCCACTGTCCCGACCCACGTGGAAGTCCTTTAGCAGTGAACTGGCAATTGTGGGTGGAGAACAAAATCAAACCTCATTTGCTTGCATGTTCAGTTTGCGAGCAGGCCAACTATGAACCTCGAACATGATTCATCATTGTTTTGGTAAATAGTAAATGCTTGATGAGACAGAAAATCCTAGGACCCAAATCTAAGTCAACATGGCCCCAGGAAGCATAAAGGTCACTTGACCTTGCTACTCATTAACTCTTACTAATCACCGATATAATTGTAGGTCTTGGTAATTAACCCCAATGCCAGTTTTTGCTTCCATTGGGAATGGTCACCTACCCTCCTTCATCTGCATGTTTTGGAGTGAGGAGAGTGTGAAGAAACTGTCCTTGGTGGTAAACTGAAGCCTTCTCGTCCTTCATGGTCGGAATTCACCTCCCAGCAGCACCCTTTCTGCTCAATTTTCTGCCACACTGCTCCTGACGATCAGTTTTCTTTCCAGCATACATGTCAACTGAGCCAGGCGCTAGAAGGATAGGTAGAAGAGGGAAAGATTGAGATCCCACCCACCACCCCTGAGACAGGCCTTCTCTGACTCACCTGAAGTATGGCACAAACTGCCACAAAGAAGCTGGCAACAACTTTTGGGGTATAAATGGCAGGCCATGTAAATAGGGAAGGCACTTAGTAAAAGCATTTCCGTTGTCAAGTATATAAATCACACAACTTTCTATAAGTAAACAGAACGGTAAAGTTCATACTTTTATGAGGGCTCAGTTTCATCAAGCCTGCATGTCTATTCTTATTTGTGGAAAAAAAAAAAAAAAAAACATATATATATAATAAATATATTTATATGTATGTATACTTATAACTTATACATACATATAAATATACATATATATTTAGATATATAATTTATATATTTTTTCCTAAACTCTGCTGTGGGTCCCTGTGACCACCTTTCAAAAAAAAATTCCCCACTATGTACATGAGTTGGTTTTCCCCCAGGGTCCATTTTTTTCCCCTACGGAACTATTTTTACTGAACTTGAACTATTTGGCTGGAACAAAACACAAGAGTATTTTTTGTGTTAGAAATGGGGTCAGAGAGGAAGGTCAGAGCAGAGAAGGGAAAAGAAGGGCTGGCCTTTGGTCTTCTAAGGCTCTGACCACAACGGAGGCAGGCAGAAGAGCCTGGCATTCCAAACCTCACGCAGCAACCCATAAGGGCGTAGGAGATTCAGCCCAGACCCCTTCAAAGCCACCTCATCAAAATGAATGACAGGTGCATGCCCTTTTTCTTCATGGGATGTGTGAATGGAAGCACCCACATAAATAAAGGAGCATACACCTATACATACGCGCACGTTACAAAGAAGCACGTTAAGAAAAACTATAAATCTTTCTTTACCTAATTACTTCATAATTGGTAAGACATAATTTCCACCATGGTCTTAGGACTTCATAAGGTATGTTTCTCAAGCCGCAGCGCGTGCTCTCTGCTCCCTTCCGGGAGAAAACTCCTACGTCGCTGTAAATCCATGCTCTCTCCGCCTTCGCCTTTCGCTCTTTCCTCAATCGAGTGCGATCAAACATATCAGCATCGCTCCACTTAGGCGTCTCTTACCATGATCGAGAGTAGGTTTCACGTTGCCGAATCCAGGGGCCAATGGGCTGTCTTCACTCCATCCACTTCTCAGAAGGATTCCGTACAGTCACAACGGCTCTCGACTTCTACGACACCCACTTTCCTGTCTCCCCTGCATTCTCCTTCACTTAGTTCTCCCCCTTTCTCGACCTAAATGTCCTTGCTAATTTTCACTCTGCATTCTCCCACTAGGTGATTTTATACTGTCCTCCGTATAATGCCATTTGTAGGCTTATCGCTTCCACGTGCAAGTTCTGCTACTGAGCGGCATGTCTTCTCTGCAGTCAATCATTAGACGTGAACATACATCCAGTACATGTCTTACTTTAACCTGGCCAAAGATTATAATTGTTCCCTCCAAACCTTTTCCATCCATGGCATATACCACCATCCACCCAATCTGATCAAGTCAGAGATCTGCCCATAAACTTCGATTCCTCTCTGTTACCTCACATCCTGTCCATCAACGGACCACGTTTCCCTACATCCAAAACACAGCCCAACTCAGCTCATCCCTTCCAGCACTTGAAATCTCATGATTCTTTCTTACTTGCACCACTGTGAAAGCCTCCTGTTTAACTCCTTCTCTCGCTCTTACCAACGGTCTTTTCTTTACGAAGAGCCAGAATTGTACTTTAAGAATATGAATCATCCCAGAGGGTAGGGGAGGAGGCAGGAGTGGGGAGGTAGATGGGGGAAAAAGGGTCAAATTTGTGGTGACAGAAAGAAGTCCAACTATGGGCGGTGAACACACAATGCAATATATAAATGCCTTACCGTTAAATTATACGCCTGAAACTTACTGGATTTTGTTAACCAATGTCACCATAACAAAAATTAATTTAGAAAAAAGAATAGGAATCAGAATAGGCCACTCCCATTTTAAGATCCTCCAAAACCTTCCGTACCATGTGGAATAGAACCCAAGTGCCCTACGCTGGCCACCAAGGCCATGACCAATCTCGTTTCTCTCCACTGCTCTCCTGCCTTACACTGCCGCGGTCACGCTGTTTTATGGCTCATTCTCAAAGACGCCAGTGTGTTCATGCCTCTCGGGTCCTTAGAACCTACTGTGCATTATGACTGGAACATTCTTCCTAGATCCTCATATGAATGGTCCCTTAAGTAGACTTCCATCTCTGCCATAACTCCCATTCACTTCACTGTGCTTTATTACATAGCATTTAGAGTATCTGCAATTACCTTCTTCATCTTCTATACGCCTTATCAAGGCAAGGTCCCTGTGGGTAGTGTTGAATCCCAGGGCACAGATCAGTCCCGGCATGGACCAGCCACAAAATAAATATTTGTTGAATGAAAGAATTGGTTCCCTTCTCTGATTTCTCCTTTTTAAATTGTGTCATTTCACTGGTAACAAGAATCAGCCCTTTATTAAAACCATATTCTTTTCAAAATATCTACTGCAAGTTACATGAAGATCTACTGCAAGTTACATGAAGATCTGGCTCAACCTGTGAAGCTATGCCATGGTTGGGCTTATTATTGGGTAAGCTGCCTTGTCTAATGAGCAGCTGGATGGGTCATATTGCTTTCCTGTAATCACAGAGCTATTTATGATCCATTATGGCAGGTATAGGTACAAAAATAAAGAGTTATGCTATTTAGAGACCAAATAGATATACGTAGGTGTTATAATAGTTATTTTATGTAGAGACAAAATGAGCTCAAGAATCACTTTTCCTACATCCCATCTACTGCATGGTCTCTTTGTTTGCTATTTAATTAAAACTAAATTACTACAAACTTGTTAGTCCCTATACGTTCTCTTATTTATAACACCAAAAATCCAATTTCACTCCAAAATCCAATTTCTGAAATACTTAAACTATTTTGTAAGTTTGTAATAAACTTGTTTGTTGGCAAAACATGGCCTAAGTGGATATAAAGTTATTTATAGTCTTACGTATTTTACTTAATGTGAATATTCATGTGTTTACCTACAGAACTATCGATGTGTTTGATTGTAGGGTACAGTCTCAGACCCTACTGAGTGTGTGATGTAATATTCAGGAAATGTACCAAATTACCTTCGTAAAAATTTTAAAACCTTCCATTTCAAATGGGGATGGGGGGTGGTGCTGTCTCTTGCATATGCTACCAGTTCTGAAGAGGTGCCCAGAGCATTGTCTCTAGGTTTGAGATGTCCCTACTTTTGAGGTAAAATCCTCGTTTCTCATCATTTATTCTTAGCAACCCTTGCTCTTTCAACATACTACTGCACTGAACACTACACGATTTTGCCCAGCTAATCTTTGGCTTAACAAACACTGTTTCAAACGACTATTTCGATTTCAAATAACATTTTCGAGTCTCTACAATGTAGATTTTTGTATATTTGTTCGCCTAATAAAGCCCACAAACAAATGTGTTAGGCTGAAATGTTTTATCCTCATTTCACAAAAGACTAAACCGAGCATCAGCTAGATTATTTTTGTGAGACTCAGCTCAGAGAGGACAGCGCGAGGCTCTGACTTGGTCTCAGGAGACACTAAATACATGTTGAATGACCACCCATGGGCCAGTCTTCCTCTTCTCTGTAACTACAGTATTATTTTTTTGAATGAGTAATGTTTTCACATGATACAAAATTCAAACGATCCAATTTTGTTTCAAAATCAAAACTCATTTCTGAAATGCTAAATTATGTTGTATGTTGGAGTCAAACTCATCTGTTGGTAAAACCTGGCCTAAAATGTCATAATTCATTTAGCTAGTCCGCTATTTATAGATATTTCAATTATTTCTGATATTTTGCTATCTTAAATTATATGCCAGTGACCTTATGCTCAGATATATCTGTCAAATAACTACTTATAATAGAAAAACAACCTAGTAAAATGGACAAACGATACAAACAGATGATGCACATAAAGGAAAATAAAAACATCTTTTTTCTTATTGAACATTAGAAAAATTAAACCTTAGTCTCTGATATGCTTTACAAATATATTTTCCCAATTTATTACCTGATTTCTGACTTTGTTTATGGTATTTTTATAAGAATTTGTTAAAACTTTTATGTAACCAAAGTGTTGGCTTTTTTATACTTTTAACTTTCAGGGCATTTATGTGATATTAAGGCAGTCCTTTCTGATCCGAGATAACATATAAAATGCTTCTATATTTTTGGAGGCTGATATACATATGTATCTATGTTCAGATTTTGATCTCTCTGGATATGTTTTGGGCTAAGAGGTCTAGTGTGATCCCTTGATACCCCTGATGGCTACGCAGTGTTCCCAATGCCATTTATTGAGCAACCCTTTTTTTTTTTTTTTTAACAGGTTTTTCCCTTCAGTTTTCATTACACAAAGTACCTCAGAGTAAGGAACAGTAACCACTGAATGGAATTCTATTTATTTTCTTTTTCATACTGACCAACCCACAGCACAGTTTCTATGAAATCTGGCAACTTCCCTGCTCTGCTCTGGGTCTAGGGGATCATATTAGGTTGCTTGAGGGTACAGGGGGGGAAACGTTGCCACCATCTCCTGGCAAAGTGGGGTGGGGGGGTGGGGTGCCGTGTCCTTGTTCATGTGTGTCCAAGACAGCTTCACATATGATCACAAGCCCAACGGTTTTTCTTTCCTCTGCTTCCTTGTATCTATTCTGGAATCTCAGATGCTAGAAAACAGCCCAAGCAGTAAAACAAATAAAAATAAATTGCGTTAGGAAGTTATTCTTCCTCCTCACTGCAGATTGTTCCCGTTGTTTCATTTTTAAATATTTGACTGCTGGGGCCTCTAGAATTAGAGCTAATAAACAATTGTAATAAAATATGTATCTTATTTTATAAAACGACTTGTGTTTCAATCTTTACCCAGGCATTTTGAATCGTCTGAAGAAAACTTTCAAGTTGACCAACTCTACCGGGAATTTATTCATGCATTTAATAAAAAGTCTCAGTATTTTCTCTGTGCAATTTATTCTCCTAAGATGTGGAGGACTCATAGATGAAGAAAACAAGTGCTTACGCTGCCATCGGTTTTCTTTAGAGAGACCAGGCCGCAGCAAAGGCTTCCTCTGGTAGGGCCAGGAGATACTCTAACACTAAGGTAATGTGCTAAGCATTGCTAGAAAGGTTCAAGGAACGTCTCTGGCATACAGATAGGGGAGAGTAATTCCAAATGGTAGAAGTAAAGTGTCATGGAAGCAGTGACAATGGACCTGTCCTTAAAATCCATTTACAGTCTCAACACATCGAGATAGATATTTGAAGAAAAAGTGCAACTTTCACTTTTAAAAAAAAGCATATGGGATGGTTCATTTTATGTCAATTTGAGCAAACTAAGAGATGTCCAGGTAACTGGAAAAACATGATTTCAGAGTGTCTGCGAGGGTTTATCTGGAAGAGATCAGCAATTGATTCAATAGACTGAGTGGAGATGCACCCTCAGCCATGGAGAGCCGGGATCATCCAACTCACTGAGGACCTAAGTGGACCAAAGGTGGAGGGAGGGCACATTCTCTCTCCTTCTGAGATGCGACATCCACCTTTTTCTGCTCTCAGACATCAGAGCTCCTGGCTTTCTGGCCTGCAGACTCCGGGACCAACACCAGCGGCCCTCTGGTTCCAAGGCCTTCAGATCTGGACTGAGTTACACCACTGGCTTTCCTGGTGAAGAACAACAGCCTGCAAGAATTCTCAGCCTCCAAGAATTCTCAGCCTCCATGACCTATGACCTATGACCTATAACCTATGATCTCAGCCAATTCCTATAAACTCTCAATCTCCCTCTCCCTCACCCCTCTTTTTATGGAGAACCCTGCCTATATAGTATGGAAACAAGATATTTCTTTAGACAGCAAAAATATTAGGAGGTTTTAGGCATTGAGACCAAAAAAGAGGAAGAATTCTTCCGTATCTCCCACTCCATCTGCCACGAAACTGTTCATTTTAACTTCCTATTTTTTTCTTTTACGGTGCTCTTCTCTATTACCAGGTTACTTCCTTAGCTCAAAGCCTGAGCCCAGTTGTCTAATTCTTTGATGACTGAAGTATCTGGAGCATGTGGTTCCATCCCTTGTTCTTCACGGCATTTTTATTTAACACAAATGTGATTATATTAAGATCCTAGAGGAAACCCTTTTGTGGCTCCTGAATACCTTCGAGATAAAGTCGGGATGCATGAAGATGATGGCCATCGTTCCCCATAGCGTGTCTTTATTCTACTTGCCCGCATTCATCGAACTTAAATTACTCTCCAGGGCAGCCTGAATTTCAACCATTGCAGAGTATTTAAAGCTCTCAATTTTACCACAGAGTATGACAGCTTCATAGTCATACTTCTCTCTGCCTGCAATTTCCTCCTTAATTCTTTGGTCCATCTGACACCCTTCCATTCATCTTTCAAAATCAGTTCACCTTTGACCTCCTCTGTGAAACACTTGCAAACCAAACTAACCAGAATGAATGACTACCTCCCTGGTGTTAACGTCCCACCTTGTTCACGAATCTATCCATGAGCCACAGATACAGTCCTATTTGGTTTTCGATGATTTGGAAGAAAGTGTTGTTGCCTTCTTTATCGCTATAAATATGGAAATAATAAGAGGGTTAGTTTGAAGCAGGGGACTTATGAGAGATGGGATAATGTGATAGTTTCTTTCTCAATGTATTTTCCTTTAAAAGGAGTTTAGAGAATCATGTAAAAGACCATCCCACAAATAGTCTGGCAGGTTTAACCAAATGTCTCAATATTAAAGGGATTATATACAACAGAAGGCCTGAATGTTATAAATCCTATCGTGAAGATTTTTCTTCTTTATCCATCTCAATTCTCCAACGATTTAGTCGAGATATCATTTGTCCATTATGTTTGAAAAATCCATTTTGAAACTGATGAAATTACAAAAAGTAGCTTAACATACAGGATCAGCATCGCATACTATTTTCAAAAAACTGGACAGTGTCTCCCATCTTATTCCAGGTGATGGCTGTGGAAACATTTCCTATCACATGCTCATCGTTCCCTCCTTTCTTGACAAGGCATCCTGACTTTAGTCTGGACCGCAGGTGCCCAGAGCCAGGCACTTTGGGCTAAGCCAGTTCTTTAATCTTGTTCATAGCCTACTCGCTGCCCTGCAGCTATGGCAACCAGGTACCCAGTGTGCCGAATGAAGCATAAAGGGATTGCTGGACGGGACGATGGGAAAGCTCATCACGAACTCGTACACAGGATGGCCAACTTGCCCTCTTTCCCTTCATTCTTATGACCAAGAGGTAAAATGAAGGATGCTTAATATTGTAGAGCAGGGAGAGAGGAAGCATGCAGGTTTCCAGTGATTTTTGTTGAACCAGTGGATCAGCCCCATCTTCTTGTAATGTGAGAAAAACAAAGCCACTCTTGGCAGGCTTTTCTGTTATTTGCAGTCAAACGCATTCCTATAGATAGAGTATGCCGGGCAGTTGAGAAGAAAGACTTTCCTAAGAGTCTTCTTTCTCTGCCAATCCTTAAGAAATTTTATGGACAACACATATAAACAAGAGCTTACTGATTTTTAAACAGATGGATATGAATAAGATCCCCTACATGCACGGCAAAGAAATGAAAGTAGTTATTCACGATAAATTCAAAACAATAACAAAAAAATGTTTCCTTCAATTACCTTTGCAAATGTAAAAATTTCCCAGAACTTTGAAACCATGTCTTTGCTCAGAAACACTATAATCCAGCTAACATTAAAGCAATGCATGGCCATGTTGAATCTATATAGCTAACAGAGGTAATCTTAAGAAGAGAAGGTTTTGTTTCTCATTAAAAAAGTAGAGCTTTTGGCTGGTAAATGTGTTTGGTCAGCCAGCCTTCTAATCCATGAATTGACGGCAATTAGTTTTCAAGTTTCGAACTTTTTTTTTTCTTGCTCTAGAGGCTTTGCCTTCAAGTTATTTTCATGTTAAATAGTTTTTGAGCCCTGAGCAGATATTTTGATACCCTGATAATTTGTGGTCTTGCTAAAGACTAACTCTTTGCACAGTCTCCCTGAGTTGATTTGTTATTTCAAAGTTCCAATTATTTCACAGCTTCTTTTGAGATTTTTTCTGAGTTGTATTTTCCCAACTGAAATTAGAATTAGCCCAACTCTTGCCTTAATCAAAATTTGAGCCACTTTTTAAAGATTAAAATTCTACAGTGTTTTTAAATAGATGTTGTTGTTTTTACAATCTTCCTAATTTCATTTTGTGGGACAAACTAGAACCTTAAAATAGTGGGAAAATATTTTCTTACCCAATCCCCAAGCCCCATTTCTACTTCCATAAAGTTTCTATAAATAAACACTTTGGACAGTATTTATAGCTTTAAATGTTTAGCAACCGTTGTGATAATTATCTATGAACCAGCAAATGAATATTCTGATTTGTGAATAAGTCTCTTTCTAACTTCATATTTTCCCCAGGCAGAAAAAGTCCTATTACTGCCCTGCAGCATACAACCAAACAGCTTCAAAACCAAGTTAGTCTAAATCCAGATACCAC
The DNA here is from genome assembly GCF_902729225.1 of Pteropus medius. NCBI lineage: Eukaryota > Metazoa > Chordata > Mammalia > Chiroptera > Pteropodidae > Pteropus > Pteropus medius. Next base: position 7,381,883 of record NW_024355990.1, on the reverse strand, counting down.
TTTCCCATTACAGAGAAAATGAGGAGAAAAAGTGCAGCTTTTCCTTCACGACCAGAGCAATGAAATGTCACTCCAAGAACAAAGGTCTTGTTTTAGTCCCTTATACACTGAGAATAAACATTTTGAGTTACTGGAATTTGCTGGGTGTGATTCGCCATTATTTTCCAATTCCTGAAAAAGCTTCAGATAATAAAATCACAGCTCATATGTTCCACTACTTTTCCCTAAACCGTTAGGTGTTTAAGCTGAATTTTCATGTGTGTATCTGTCCATTCACGTGGATGTATTGCAAGTGTAACTGTTTCTGTACGTGTCTCAATGAATTATATTTCCAGAATTCAAAGTTGCTTGGTTTAATCAGTGATTTCAAAACAGTTTATCAAATCCCAGTCAAAAAAAATTCAGCTAAGGAAAATCCAAAAACAAATTCATGCCTTCAAAGGAATAGCCTCTCATGAGAAAGAAAGAAAAATGTTACATTTTATCTAAGAGTTCTCCTACCATTATAATCATTCTTATTAGTTTTTTTTTTTTAAGAGTTACACCTCTGACCAAGAAATATTTTAGGGGTCTTAGCATACTGATATGTTGACTAGAAAATAAAGGCCAAAATGTTCAATAAAATAAACGATCAAATGACCTCTGTCCATCCAAAATAGATGTCACAAAGTTTCAAATAATTTTAGTAGAGTTTCATCTTCACTCAACGCCTCTTAGTTTTCATTGAGCTACAAAGGTCTAAACACTTTAGTTTTCAGGTTGTAGAACGCATGAAAGGTTAATGATAACAGTCAGAAAAGGGAGAATTTCAAGAGAAGTTCGCATTTAAAAAAGTGAGAGTGAATACCCCAAAATAGGAAAAATACAGAAAAACTAAAGTTATTGAAAAACATGAAACAAATTAGCCAGTCAAAACATTGAAGTCTAAGACTATTTAAAGTAGGAAAAACAAACCTATATACTTAATACTTTTTTTTTTTCCTAACAGTTCAGAAATTTGGACCAACAAGGAAACATTATATTTTTGTAGCATGCTCTATTAAGAAAAAAGCGAAAAGGCTAAAAAAAAAGGGTGATTCTTCCCTGGCTAGCGATTATTATAGGTCATTTCTGTCTGACAGAAACAAATGCAGGTCACGCATGTGAGCTACATATATATTTTCAAATTTATATTAACCTCAATAAAAATAGTTAAAAAAAATAAGAAATGGGTGTAATTAATTTCAACAATATATTTTATTTAACCTAATATATCTAAAAGGTTATCTTAACACAATATGTTATTATAAAATTTTATGTCATTTTATGTATATTAAGTCTCCAAAGCCTGGCGTGTATTTTTAGTTACATCTAAGTGTGGACTGGCCATATTTCAAGCGCTCAGCAGCCACATGTGGCGAGCAGCTACTGTATTAGACAGGACAGCTCTAGATGCTGGGAATAAAGCCGCAAACAATATATTCAAGGTTCCTGTTTTTGTGAAGCTTATATTCCATGTCACGGAAGATGCAGAAAACTACAAAAATAACGAACAGGAAACAAATCACATCATTTTAAATGCCTTGAAGAAACTAAAAAGGCTGATGAGATAGAAAATGCTGAAGGGCGAGTGCTCAGCAGATGTGACATTTAACCTGAGGCCCGAATGAGAGGGGAGCAGGCATGCAATGATGAGAAGCATGCTGGGCAGAACAGGGAGCTTCCACCACAAATCTAAAGCAGAAAGAAGCCTGCGTGTTTAAACGACACCAACCAAACGGTGCGATGAGAGAAAGGGAGGAGAGAGGAAGAATGATGTCAGTCGACTTTAGAAGGGCGGGCGGCCACGTCACGTAGGACTTCAGACACAGGGAGAAAGAGCTCTCAGCAGTGGCGGGGAGGGATGCTGGAAAGGCTAAGTGTTCAGGTGCAAACCCTGCAGGGTGACGCCCTACAAGGGAGGGCAACAGGAAACGGCCTTCACAACACCCGAAGCAAAGCCTGAGCCTCCAGTGGTTCCAGCGCCTAATTGGATAAAGCTGATCTTCCTAGATCCATTTCGCTACTATTAGAAAAGCAAATCCACTTTGAGAGAATTCATCTAGAACCTCCATACTTTTTAATGTAAAATGTCCAGCATTTAATTCAAAATTACCAAGAATGACAGTAAATAAGACCAAATGACCCTAAGGTAAGGGGAAAGGAAAAAAAACGGCATTCTGGTGATGCAGATTTTTCAGTTGTCAGACTCCTGCTTTATAGTAACTGTGATGAGTTTGTACAACAAAACAGACAGTAAGAGAACTGAAATACATGAACAATGAACCAGATTTTTCTAGAATTGTAGAGGGGGGAAAGGCTACAATACATATATAATTCGATAGATGGGTTTAAGAGCTGATAAGATAGAGCAGAAGTAGAGATTAGTAAAGTGGAAAATAGATCGGTAAAAAGCAAAACAAACAAACAAACAAACAAACAGTAAATAAGACCAAATGACCCTAAGGCAAGGGGAAAGGGAAAAAAAAGGCATTCGAAGAGAAAAAGAACATTACCAAAATATATACATAAAGGAGCATAAAAAACATTTGGAGAATAAAGAAAAATGATCTAAAAAGCATGTTCCTGGAGTCCCGGAAGCGGAGGAAAGAAAAAACGGGAACTGGGTGTGGTCTTTATCTTCTTAACGTTTCCTTCTATAGTCTCATGTTTTTATTACTTTGGAAAAATTAATGTAAATCATTACCTCACATCATGTATGAAAATAAACCCAGCTGGAGCAATGAATTTAATGTAAAAAAGAAAATCACAAACTAACCAGAATAAAAGGAACGGGCAAATATTTATCTTGCCTTTCTAACCACAAACACAAAACCTGAAACATTAAGACTTATGTTTGTCTACATATGAATTTCTGCTTATGAAAAACACCATAACCAAAATTCAAAGGCTAAGGACCAGATGAGAAAATAGTTGAACCAGGTGTATGATGGAAATATGTGCAGTAATTAAAATCATATTTCACAAGAATATTTAATGACATGGAAAGTGCTCATAATTTGTATTTAGATTTAAAATAGTTTACTGACATTCCCTCCAGGTGAATATGAAATAACAAGGGCTGGATTTACTTTTTCACAATAAACAAGAAAATCAGACAATGAACTAATATAAACTAATATTGAATCTCAACTGTAACAGAGTAAAATTGTTTTAAAAAGAAAATAAAAAGAAAATCAGAGAAAACACACGAAATAAGGCTTTCAGATACTGAACAAGTAGCATCACAGTAACACAATCCTCGAGAGAGTGGGAAGAAACACAGAAAATCGTAAGACTATCTCGGTTTACTGCTCAAAGGCCATCTCCAAACTGCATTGACACTCTGTGGAAGGGGAGCCCAGAGAGAGAGCCGATGAGCTTGCTAGGTGGACGGGACAGAGGACAGAAACCAAGGTGGCCAGGACAGAGAGGAGAGCTATGCAGAAAAAGCTCTGAGGTTCTGCAGGGCATCTTCTCGGGGCTCTGACGGGCTACTACCGTGTGCATCTGTGAAAGCAACCAGGGGCATGAAAAGAAACAGTGGAACAGGGTAGGCAGACTAATTCAGAGTCCACGCATGACAAGGAATAGTGCATATTCTCACAAGCCAGAGGAGAGAGACTTCAAAATACACGGGATAAAAGTAGGTGTTATAAAGATACTTAAATTGGTTCAAGAACGTAGAGGAAAACATGATCCTTCTTAAGAAAAAAAATGTGAAATATATAAAGAACCCAAAGAACTCTTGGAGATGAAAAATACAATATCTGAATTAAAAACATTTTGGTTGTTTTTAATCCAAAGCCTGCAGATCTTATTTCTAATATTATTCTTCAATAAAAGGAACTAAAGCTCCTTGGAGAAATGGCTGATTTCATGACTGGAGTAGGAAATATACCAGATGAGTCTGGAGAATCTTGGAGTGCCAGAAATTAAGGAAATACAAAGAAAAACAGCATTGATCGGGGCATGTCAAAGGGACTCAACGAAAGAGTTCCCCGTGGCCAAGGCAGGAATGATTTGAGCAACGAGATTCAATAGTATTCTTTATAACACAGAGAATAAAATGAATAGCCACGAGTCCACACTGTTATAAGTAAATGACTAAGTAAATAAATGAAGTAGGGAGGTGGAGGATAGACAAACATCCCATATGCACAAAATTCCAAATAACTTCCATAGAAAATCCACCACAAAGCGAGGGGGCATAAGTCCCCACTGCTCAAGTGTAGGCAGCACATAGTGACATCTTTCTTAAAAATCCAGCATGGAAAGGAGAGAAAAAGAGCACTTCACAGTTAAGAAACTTGACAAATACTATCTCTATAAGGTGGTATATGTCAACGTGAACAGAGAAAAATCATGTTATAGGAGGTACTCTTGATACGATGTGATAAAAACGACACTTTGTCTCTGTGGGTTTCCTCCCCAAAATCCATAACCCCAGCATAATCTTTAGAACAACATCATCAGAAAAATACCAATAGAGGAGAATCCGACAAAATATCTGAGCAATACAAAACTCCTGAAAACCATCAAAGTCATGAAAAGCAAGCATAGTCTGAGAAACTGCCAAAGCCAAGAGGAACCTAAGGACTGTGATGAGTAAACGTAATGCGGTATCTCGGACGGGATCCTGGGACAGGAAAAGGACATTAGGTGGAAGGACTTAGGAGAAAACATGAATAAAGCACGGACTTCGGTGAATAAGAAAGTATCGATATTAGTTAATTGTGACAAATATACCATATAAATATGAAATGTTAATAACAAGAGAAACTGGATTGGGGGTATATGGGAACTTTCTGTACCATCTTCACAAATTTTCATGTTATCTAAAATTATTATGAAAAAGCTAACTGTATTTAAAAACACGTTGGATTTTAACCGTATTTAAAAATACACTGAAAATGAAAAAAGTGACCTTGAATTCATAGCAATGAAAACGATCAAAATCAAAAAGGAAAAAGGGAAATAGTATCACGTGTGTAACTAGAAGGCTGGGTAAGTGAGAGGGTGGCTAAAGGAAGAGACAGAAAAACAATTCTGAAGGAAGAATGGCTGCGTTGTTTTCTAAATAGGATGAGAACTATAAACGCATAAGTCTAAAAAACTCAATAAACCCACAAGATCATACAGAGGCACTTCATAATCAACTTGCTAAAAACCAGTGATAAGGAGAAAAAAACTACATGCAGAGAAACAAAGATAAGAGTTTGTACCTATTTCTTGGCCTAAAAGTAAGCATTCCAGAAGATAATGGAGAGACATCTCTAAAATACTGAAAGTTTAAAAAAGAAGGCCCGCTTAGAATTCTATATCTAGTGAATATAACTTTAATGAATAAAGGTTAAAAAAAGAAGAAGAAATAACAATAATATTTTTAAAAATCATCAAAATACTTAGGCATACATCTAACAAAATATAATCAATGAGAGAAACTAAAAAAAAAAATCTAAATCTAAATAATTACTCCGTTTTAATGGTTTAGAAGTCTCAATATTATGAATATATCAATTATCTCCAAAGTCATGTACAGAGTCAGTGCAACCCCAATCAAAATTCTAGTAGCTCCTTTGTGAAATCTGACAAGCTTACACCAAAATTTATGAGGAAATGCAAACGATATAGAATAGCCAGCACAGTTTGAAAAAGAAGAAAAGAATCAGATAATTTATATTACTTGGTTATATTTCCTATGGGATTACAGTCATCAGGACAGTATGGTATTGACATGAGGACAGAAACAGAATGATGGAATAAGTAGACAATCAAGATATAGATCCACAATAGCCAAGTGATTTTATATGACAGTTATTGAGATGTAATTTATATAACATATAATACACACATGTAAAGTGTACAATTCAATGGTATTTACTACGTGCATATGATTGTGCAACAATCACCACAATCAAATTCAGATATTTTCATCACTGACAAAAGAAACATCAGACTCATTAGAAATTATTTCCTGTTTACCCTCAACCTCCCAAATTCTAGTCAATCAGTTATCTACTTCCTATATTTATGGATTTGCCTATTCTGGACATTTTATATCAATGGAATCATATAATATGTAGCCTTTTGTAAATGGCTTTTTTCTCTTAGCATAACATTTTCAAGTTTTATCCATGGTGCAGTATGTGCCTTAGTGTGGGTTCTCTAGAGAAACAGAACCAATAAAAGATTATTTTATTTGTATGTGTGTGTGTCCACATATATTGGTTTTGTTTATATATATTAAGAGTCTTGCTATATGGTATTGGCTCAACCAATTAAGGAAGCTGTGAAGTTCAAGATCTGCAGTTAGCAAGCCGGAGACCCAAGAGAGCCAATAGTTTAGTTCCAGTCTGAGTCTGAGGGTATAAGAAACAGAAGAGCCAGTAGTACCTGTATGTATGTTCTAGTCCAATTCTGAGTCAAAGGACAAGAGAAAATCGATGTTCCAGCTCAAAAACTGGCAGAGAGAAAGAATTTCTTCTTACTCAGCTTTAATTGTACTCAAGCTTTCAATGTATTGAATGAAGCCAACCCACATTCGGGAGGGCCATCTGCTTTACTCATTCTACCAACTCAAACATCAATCTCATCCAGAAACACCTTCACAGACACACCCAGAGACAATGTTTAACCAAATATCTAAGCATCCAGTTGAAACATAAAATTAACCATCACAAGTCCACCCCTTGTCAACTTGACACCTATACACATCTCCTTATGTCATATTTAATCTCCAAATTAAGACAATCACGAGGTCCTAATTCTTCCTACCATGGCACAACTGTCCTGCGTACAACAGAAACACAACCCCTTCTACAGAAGAGAAAGCATCCTTGAGTGATGCACGCTCTCCTCCTCAAAGCCCTGTAACTTACACCTTATGATGTAAAATAAACAACGCTTAAACGCTATGACACAAAGTGAATACCTAATCATCTTATGTTATCTGACAGGGGAATAAGAGAGGCAATAAAGCAAAGATATTTAATACATACATATGCAAACATATTCATAGGAAAATAAGGAGAAATAGAAAATACACATGATTACGGTTCTCATTTCTCTAACTGGACACGTGGTCACAACTAGTATTTGTAACTATCTTTTCCTGCTATGTATTCTGCATTACCTTTGCCTTCAGTAAACCCTCAGAAGGTTGTGGTTCTTTACCTAATGCAGTGACCCAAATCTTCATTCCTAAAGGTTCTGGGCCATGCGTAGCCCTGACTAGATTGAAATGTTGCATTTTTCCATTGGCCTTAATCATAGGGCCTGGTGATACTAACAGAGGCCCTATGAGCCCTCTGTATTCCAGACATACTCTTCCTTACTTCTGTCATGAAGGAGCAGTCCAATCTCCCCTTGGTAGCCAAGAGCACCCCCAACCCCAGGCCAGCACAGGAACTCCTTTCTTCGTCAATTCATTGGCATGACGAGTCCAAAGTGGCTGAGCAGCAATCTCAACTTCCAGTTCAATTGACTCATTGTTGTGGTCCTGCCTGATGCATTCCTCCCATTAGAACTAAGACCTCTAGGCCAACGGAGCATAAGGTCACGAGAGCAGGAAGCAAAATTTCTGCTCGTTAGTAACTACAGTTCAAAGTGAGTGATGCTACTTCCATTTCCACTCTCTTGATTCCTGAATTCGTCAATTCTGGTGGTAGGGGAGACAGCAGCATATACTGGATGCTAAATCAGAGCATGTACAGCCCTGGAGAATCTTCTCCAAACCCTGCAACGTATTGCCACCTATCTTACACTGCAACTATTCTCAAAAGGCCATGTCACCATCCTCGCAAGCCAGCTGCTCCAGAGCGGTGGGAAACATGGTAAGACCAATAAATTCTATGAGCAAGGATCCACGGCCACGCTTTGTTTGCTGTGAAGTGAGTTCCTTGATCTATGGTGATGTCGTGTGAAATACCATGACGATGGATAAGACATTCTATAAGTCCACGGATGGTAGTTTTGGCAGAAGCACTGTGTGCAAGGAAGGCAAATGCATATGCAGAGTGTGTGTTCCAGTAATAACAAATGCCACCCCTCCCCCAATGGAAGTAGTCCAACGTAATCGACCTGCCACCAGTGGCTTGCTCATCACACTGGGGAATGGTGCCTTATGAGGACTCAGTGTTTTCTCTGCTATTAGCAGATCGGACACTCAGGACTGACCATGGCTAGGTTGGCCTTGGTGAGTGGAAGCCCATGTTGCTGAACCCACACATAACCTTGATCTTTGCCACCACGGCCACTTTGTTCATGAGCCCAACGCGGGTGATGCCTGGGGAAAGAGGCTGACTGCTACTCACAGGATACATCACCCTATACCCTTGATTATGAAATCTTTTCTCTGCTGAGATCATCCTTCAGTGAGCATCCACATGGAACACAGATATCTTCACATTTTGGGCCCGTTCAGAGGGATCTATCCACATACCTCTTGCCCAAATTTTCTTGTTGCCAGTTTTCCAAACACATTCCTTCCAAGTCCCTGATAATCTGGGCAAATCACCGGCCAAAACCCATGGATCAGATTATAATCGCTCACCTGGCCATTTCTCCTACCAGGAGCATTGCTCAAAGTTCTGCCCACTGGGAAGGTTTCCTTTTGCCACTGTCCTCCAGGGAAGTCCCGGAGAGCACTACAGCTATCCACTTTCAGGCAGTGCCTGTAAATCACAGAGGCCATCAATAAACCAAGCTTGCATTTTTCTTCCATCAATTGATCATAGCATTATACCTTAAGGAGCTAGAAAAAAAAGCAAACCAGAAGGTAGCAGAATGGAGGGAATAATAAACAATGGAGCAGAGATATGAAAGAGAACAGAAAATAAAGAAAATCACAAAAACAAAAGTTGTTTCTTTGAAGAGGTAAAGAAAATTGATGAACTTTTACTAGAATAAGCAAAAAAAAAAAAAAGACATGAATAACTAAAATCGGAAATGAACATGGAAACGTTACAGCCAACATCACAGAAATAAAAAGGCTTACAACAGAATGCTGTGAAGATTATATGCCAACAAGTTAGAGAACCTAGGTAAAACAGAAAACTTGCAGAAACACACCAACTACCAATAATGACTCAAGAAGAAATAACAAATCTGAACAGCATAAAGCTTAAAGAGATTGAATCAATAATCGAAAACCTTCTAGCAGAGAAAAGATGGCTTCTTTGGTGAATGCAAACAAACATTCAAAGAAAATGAACAATTCTTCACTAACTCCTCCAATCAGTGAAAGAGGGCAGAACAGTTTCGAATTCATTCTATAAAGCCAGCATTACACCGACACCAAAGCCAGACGAGGAAACCACAAGAAAACTACAGACCAGTACCCCTTATGACTATCAATGTAGAAATACTCAACAAAATACCAGCATTCTAAACCCAAAATCACATGGAAAGAATCGTATACCATTACCGAGTGGGATTTATCCCAGGAGTGCTTTGATGAGAAAATCAATCAATGTAAGAGATCACATTAATAGAATGAATGAAACAAACCACACGATCATCTCAACTGATGCAGAAAAAAAGCATTTGATAAAATCCAACATTATTTCATGATAAAAACATTCAGAAAACTAGGAACAGAAGGGAAATTCATCAACATGATAAATGACATTTATATTAAAAAAAAAAAAATAGGTAATATACTCCATGGTGAAAGACTGAAAGCTTTTTCCCTAAGATCGGAAACAAGGCATGGATGCCTGTTTTTACCACCACTTATCGACAGTGTACTGGAAGTCCTAGTCAGAGCAATTAGGCAAGAAAAAAAAAGGCATCCAAATAGAAAAGAAATAAAATTATCTCTGTTCATAGATGACATGATCCTATATTGAGAAAAATCCATCAAAAAAGGAGAAAATATCAGCGCTAATGAATTCAGCAAAGTTGCAGAGTACATACTCAAAATGCGAAAATCAGTTGTGTGTCTATAAACCAACAAAGAACAATCCCCCAAAAAAGTTCATAAAATAGATCAGTTGTTGCTAGGGGCCGGGGATGGGGAAAGGAATTTATTGCAAATGAACATGAGGATGACGAAAACATTCTATATCATGGTTGTGGTGGTGTTTATAAGAATGTGCATTTGACAAAACTCAACATTTAAAAACTGATCAATTTTGTTGTATGTAAATAACGTATCACAAAGTTGACAAAATAGGTTTTAAAACAAAATGTATATTAAGACCCTCTTTGTAAAATATTTTAATGCATAGAGAAAAGTATGGAATAATGGACAGCAAAGCATAATGTCCAAGAGGTAGGTTGGGAGTGAGTTTTACTTTTTTATGTGCTTTTTACTTTAAATTGTTTACAATATATAACTTTGGTTTTATAATCAGAAAAGAGCTATTTAAAAATATATAAGAGCACGATACGCTTTACTTTCATTTCTATTTAAGAGTTAACATCTTAAAGTATTGGCACTTACCACGTGAAGCACATCAACCTTTGACTATGGCAGATAAAGGGAGGTGTAACGCTATGCTGAGCTGACATCAAGTACTTTATGCCCATTTTCAGATTCTATCTCATAAAAATCTGTGTACTAGAACTCCATTTTTATACGGGTACAAGTGAAAAGACTCCAGAAACCTAGATCATAACTAAAAATTCAAAGGTCTTTTTTCAATAAAATGGTCCCAGCACATTTAAGTAGAAAGCTGGAAAGCTGTGTGGTTACCACGGGCCCACCTAAATTTTAAACCAAGTCAAACAGTAACACGATAGTTTTAATAGACCCAGTAAACAAACTTCAAGTGATGGCGACGTAGAGAAGCAAAAGCTGGCATGGAAATGAATGATCATACCTCGTGCTGTCCTTGATCTCATAAATAAAGACCTACTGGCAGCAGAGGGGAAGGCATCCTGAGAAGTACTCTTGAGAACAGACGAAATGATAGGGATCAAGAACGATGAAAGTTGAAAAGACAAAGGTACAAAACTAGACCGGCTCCAGCACAGATTTGGCATCAAACCCTGAAATTCTAGTATTTAGGAGTCTAGCTCTCGAGTGGTAGCAGGAAGCATATCTAACAGATTAGGCAAAAATATAAGGCGCTGATTACTCAGGTGCAGATACTGCCTGGAGCGTGAACAGAAGTGGAGTCGAGAAGTTTATAAGGATAAGTTTACAGACTACTGATCCGCAGAATGGTTAAAAGAAACACATTCAAATTCTATCATAATGGACAATAAATCTCTTTGGAAAACTTCTGTAACTACTGGGGTAAAATAAAACTAAAATGAGCTTCCATGTATAGAGTGCTTACTATGTAATAAGCACTTTGTATACATTATCTCTAATCCAAATTAAAGACCCAAATTTACCTATGAGTTTGTAATGGCTGAAGTCTTTACGGTAAGTAAATATTCGAGCAGGGCTTGAATCTCAGGTCTGTTTCAGCAAAAACCCCAGGGTCTTTCCAGTCTCGTGTTTCCTCCCCCAACACGAAGCTGGAAAATATAAGTCCAACTCCATTTAGGAAGAAGAAAGGGGAGAGCAGAGCGTACCTGCAATGTCCCTCGCATGTACCCCATAAAATCTACGGTCTCCAACTTGTTCTTTAGATCCCGGGTCAGGCGAAAAATAAAGATGAGTCTTATTTACCCTAAATCTATTCTTTTTCAACTATACCACGTTAGGAAAAAAAAGAACACTTCATTTAGCTCATTTTGTTGTTGTTGTTGTTGTTGTTGTTTTGGTTTTTTTGTTTTTAGCTATGAAACAGGAATAATGATTTCTGCTCCACGGGGTGGTAAGAACCCAGTTACACACATTTTTTAAAATACTTAGCATGAGGCTGGCATTCAATAGGTACTCAGGTTATGGTAGCTATTATTAATGTCACTTTTACTCCTCAGTGTTTGATAAGGTCATCAACGTGACAGGCCTTTGAGGAGTCAGCGTGGAAGAAACCACCAAAGTAACAATCGCAGGAACCTAGCATGGTGGGCTTGAGGCGCCTGCTAGTCCCGGCTCCTCCAACGTCACGTTGAATCTCATTCGTAGATAATTCTTTGAGCCTCGACACAATACTTTCTGAACCCAACTCTCCAGCGCTCTATCCTCTCCTGCATTTCACAGTTTTAACTGTATCTCCCTCTCATGCTTCACTATGAGAAGAAAACTGCCAAAATAGCTCAAGCATGAATTACTTAAATTTTTCTTTCATATGTGTCTGCAAAAGAGAAGATGAGGGAGTAGAGACATTCCTGCCTGCACTACTGTACTAACCCCGTTTGCTCGGAACATCAGAGCAGTCAATAGCAACTCGGACATTTCTGAAATATGCAATTCCTCCGGGAAGGTGGGTGGGTGTGTAAGCAGGAAGAGGAAAAATGAGGGAGGGAGGGGGAGAAAGAGAGGAAGAGAGGAAAGGTGGGAGAAAGAGAAGGAGGAGAGGGGAGGGGGGAGGGAGGGAGGGGAGGAGGAAAAGAGAGAGAGAGAGAGAGAGAGAGAGAGAGAGAGAGAGAGAGAGACCCCGACCAAGAAGTGATTGCCTTGATACCCTGAACACAGTTTTTCAAATCCAGTGTGTGATATATTAGACCTTTCACTTTGAGTTTTTACTGGCAAGGTTACTAGAACAACCTCTGAATAGCAACTACTGCTGAATTTTAAAATCTTCTTGGCCCTACTTTGAGCCAAATTTAAAGGCACATCAAGCTTGGCTCACTCAATGTTCAGGAAACTTTTTTTTAATATAAATTAATTCTACTACTATCAAATAGCATACTCCAGTAACTACCAGAAGAGATAAGATTTATATCATTCTATACTGCTAAGAAAAAGAAAAGGTCACAGATAATTCTGAATTTCTAAAGAAAGACTTATTGACCTAAGCCAAGTTTTATTTTGATTTATACCCTTTTTCTCTTGAGGAACCTTTTGTTGCTAAGTAAAATGAACTGTATTATTTTTAAAGGTTTATAAAGCAATCTCAATAAATCAATTTAAGATGCTTAACAGTATCTCACAGAAGACCTCTCGACTACTTCAGCCATGTTTTCTACTGGGTTTACCCGTCCCGGTGGCCTCGGTCGCTGTAGATAACTGTAGATTTCAACCTAATACACATCCTTTTCATGAACCACTGAGGCTTCAGCACAGGGATGTTTCCCATAAAAAAATTTCTTCAGTCCCATCAGCTGGCACACGGGAATTGCACATTCCAGGGAAGAAGGCGATATTTATTTTTTCAAACCCTATTCCAGCCAACGACCATAAACTTGGTTATTCTGAGAGCTCCTTGTTCCGCTTTTATTTGGAGTCTGTCAACAGGTGACTGGATGCTGGTGCGCATTTGTCTACTCCTCGGGGACCCCGCTAATGGGACTGTAACTTGGAACTGGGATTGCAAGTGGACAACTCTCAGTCCAGGTCCAGAACCAGCAGCCCCTTCGAGTGCCTCTTCCCACACTCACGCCGGGAGCTGCTGTTCCAAGGTGGTCTCGGCACTGCACTGGCCAGCTTATTACTGGGTCGGTGGGAAGCTTATTAAAGGAAAGAAAATTCAGTGAGCATCAGGTTCTCTGCGTCCAAGATTTCTGCAAAATGCCAGAGTCTCATGTTCCAGGGTGTTACCTAGCTTCGAATTCTTTTTTCTTGCAGAACTCCTGATCTCAGTTCATCTCGTTTGCATCTCACCTCCTGTGAGCATTTTCTTCCCTCTGCTCCAGACATAGAATTCAGCTGCTTTTCTCCCCTCCAACCAACACGCACGCACAATGGCAATTCCATGGCAAGTAGATGTTCATGAAGGTTTTGGATGTGAGGGAGGTTATGGCACATAATTAAAAGTAGCAGTGGATACCGATCATCCTTATCCTCGAAAGCCATTCAGACACTCTGACCTGAATGGTCACATTTGTCCTTAGACTCCTGCCCTGACCTGTCTTCATCCTTCTTCACCTCAACCCTTTGCTGTTTACACTCATGTTTATTCTTATGCGAGTTTATTGTGTCTTTTGTTTTAGCCCATTCAGGCTGCTCTAGCAAAAAAAAAAAAGGCCATGGGCCGAGTGGCTTAAACAACATTTATTTCTCACAGTTCTGGAGCTAGCAAGTCCTGGATCAAAGTGTCAGCAGATCTGGTGTCTGATTAAAGCCTACTTCCTCATTCATAGAGACAGCTTCTCGCTGTGTCTTCATATGGCAGAAAGATCTTTTCTAAGGGCACGAATCCTTTCCACGACGGCTTCACCCTCATGACCTAATCACACTCCTCAAGGGTTTTACCTCCTAATACCACCACCTTGGGGTTAAGATTTCAAGGTATGAATTGTGGGAACGTACGAGCATTCAGTCCAGAACATCTTTGGTGCGCGCTCCAAACACGACGCAGTCTCGGGTCCTCATTTTCTCCATTAGTCACTTTCCTAAAGAAAAACAGTGCTCTACTCTAAGTGAAGTCTATTTGTTACAACTATTAAAATACATTAATTCAATTTTTAAAATTATGCTACATAACAGTCAATATATATGTGTGTGTGTGTGTGTGTGTGTATATATATAGATATAGATATAGATAGATAGATAGATCTCCCAAAAATACCATTTAGCAATACCACATACAATATTTTATCGAAAGGCCTTTCACACCAAAGCTGTTTCTCTCAGAGTCACATCATCTCCTAGCCCTGACATCCTCATCAATTCCTTGCAAACTCTCGAAACTAGTGATACTGGTGTCCTTCAAGCACGTTTTTGACTGGTTCTGTATTGTGACAAGCCCCATAGTGTGTCTTTCATTTGAATAGTTTTACAGAAGCCACATCCTCATTTGCCATCTGTCAGTCAATTTCCTATAACCAAGTATCCAGCATAATTCAAACATTTATCCTCTAGTGACTTGGGTGCCTGACCCGTGGAATTTCTTTTTTCCAAATGTACATCTTTGGATTCTGTTTTGTGCTCAACCACCTAATAAGAGATGCGAAGTTAACGACGTCTGAGTCTGCCACGAGCATCTCTTGCTGAGATGGCTGGCTGAACGGACTGACTTTATTCCATGAGGTCTTCTCTTCAGCCCATCAACTAGCTCAAGTCTGGTCTGTGTTCCTGTTGGCCGGCCAGCTCTCTTTAGTGTGTCTCATCTTGCCTATATTTTTCTTTTAAACAGATGTCACAAAACCCACATGCCTGCAGAGATCAAGTGGGTGACCTAAAAAAAAAAAAAAAATCGGGGCAAGTTGAAACCTTAACTGGGGAGAAAAAGGCACCCCTGGAACAAGTACCACTGCTGAGCCCTCACTGTCCCCAGAGGCGGCGGGCCCAGGGATGCCAGAGTACCCATCCCTGGGACGTTTTATTCACTTCTATTGGATATCTCCTTTTTCTTAATTTAAAATGAATATTCTTTGAAGTGTATTAGCAAAACAGAATATGCTTCTGGGTCTAATGTTGCCCAAAGACAGCAAGTTAGAGACCTGGGTTTAGACTCACAAATCATCAGGCCCAAGAGCATGTGTCCGTGCATGGTGCTCGGCGCCTGCGGCCCCATTTGAGTAATCTCGACCTCTCCAAACTCCCCGGACAGAGCCAGCCGGGCTTGATTTGGTCCTCTCACATGGGTCCCAATCTGTTCCAAGCAGCCTTTCTGGTCTCTCAGAACCAATTCCTAATTTGCTTCTTTTGTTAAACCCCTGGTTTTAACTTTACGAGGGCCGCTCCTTCATTTCTAGACCTGATTTTTCTTTGAGAAAGCCATTTGTTGGCTTACTGGGTCTCGCCTCCTGTTATCTGTCCCATGTCTTTGGGCTACAGGTATCGCTGTTGTCACTCCTGATACGGTCACGACAGAAAAACGCCCTTCTACTGCTCTCGTTTTGTTTTAAGCTGTTACAAGAAGGTTTCGTTTGGGGGTAACTCCTTAGTCTGGCCTCTCTGATCCAACCCCAGTCCCCAAGTCAATGTTTTTCTTCCTTCGTTTTCAAAATTCTTTCTCATACTCCTACTTTTCTTACTATACAGGATGTCGGGGAGGGTGACAGTATGACCACTGAGCGCTGACCAGGAATCTGTGGGTGAGCTGATGAAGCCAGCAGTTATTCACTCAATAGTGTCTTCCTTGATGTGAGATGAGGTCAAAAATGAGACACAGAGGAGCAGACTCAGGAACACTTGATCTGTCATCACCCACTGAGGGCAGGACAAACATTCGTAGAGCAAAATGCCAAGCACATGTGCTCTGTACTCCAAATGGGTCTTCATTTTTGTAGCTCAAATATAATGATCAATTCCAGAATCGATGTTGAAAACACCAGCTGTGACCTTAATCTTAGCTCCTGCAACACGCCAGTGGATCGAGGGTGGCCACGGTGGCTGCCCCGCAACCTGCCTCTCTCAAGTCGTACATGTGTCCCTGACAGTCATGTTGAATTTCCACCCAAGGGGATTTCCTGTGCCCTGACTAAGAGATGGGAACTTTGGACAAATCTCAGACTCCTCTCCGAGTTTATATGACAGAGAAAAGAGGTGCCATGATCACCAGCCTAAATGAGGTCACAGGTTTAGATTTATTCAGGGTTTTCTGAGAGAACACAGGACAAAGTAGCAAGACTGACCTGAATTACGCCTCTGCCTTTGTTTGCAGGGAGAGAAACTGGAGGAGGACAGACACTCCATGCCAAAAGCAGCAAGGTCCCTGGCCTGCCGATCACATTGAAGGAGGCAACAGAAACAAACAAACGAAAAACTGGAGTGTTTTCAAAGATAGGGACCATAACATGTACCACTTTTTGTAACTGTCGTGGATCCTAATCTAGCATTAAAGATACAGTAGAAACTGAAAAGGCAATTTTTAAGCTAAGCTGAGAAAATGTAGATCTTCTTATAAATGCTATGTTGCAATTCCCAGAACTTTTATGATTTATAATGCACTTGCCATTGGGCAAGGAGGTAATTTACTTTTTACTCTTTATGCATAAATTGTGTCGGATACGATGCAAGAGAGAAGTTATCGTAAAGACCGTGGCTACTGTCTCAGACAGAAAACCGTCATCATTTAAACCTGGTATCACCGCACAGCACGCTCCTTTACGTGTAACAGGATGGACTGAATCATGAATTTGCAGGTTGGGGGCCAAACCCTGGCTCTGCCAACATGACTCTCTAGGTCCCAGCTAGGCCTTCTTTCCTCAGATATCAGTTCTTGCAGTCCCATAATCAGGCTAGAAATTTCAAGTGTATCAAAGCAAGAAAATGATTTTATGATGACAAAACTAAGTAGAAAATAGACATTTTTTTTTTCCTTATTCATGTTTTAGGGGTGGAGTACTTCATTCTTGGTCTCGAGGGTCTAGAAAGAATTGAAATCACGATTGCATCTCAATCATGTTGCCCGTGTACTGGCTCCCTCATCTATAAAATGATGGGTTTGGAGTAAATAATATCTAAGAGATACTCCCGATCAACATTCAGGAGACGGTAGCTACCAATGAGATCTGCGAGATCACCAGGCTAAAAAAAGCATTCCAGCTAGGTTTATCGATGAAGAAATAGCACTGACGATAGACTTGAGAGAACGGAAGCCTTTAAACAGTGAAAAGGGACAAGGTAAGCAAAGGTCAAGCAAAGGAAACACTCTGCATTTTCCTAGAACTTTACGGAGTCCCACGCGCCTGGTTGTTGCCAAAGAACTTTTCCATAGGCACATCCTCCTTCGTAAAATAAAGAAATACAAAATTTTCTTCTAAAGTAAAGGTCAGATTATTATGTTTTTGTTACAGCTTTCTTGAGATATAATTCACATACCATACAACTCATCGATTTAAAGAATACAGGTCAATGGTTTTTAGTATAATAACACATAAGTGCAACCATCACCACAATCGACCTTAGAATATATTCATCACCCCAGACCTTTTAGCTATCAGCCTCAAATTCCATCAGACCCTTCCCCAGCCCTAAGCAACCACTAATCTACTTTCTGTCTTCGTAGATTTGCCTGTTCGAGACATTTCATATAAATGGGATCATACAACCTGGATCTTTCACTTAGTATAATATTTTCAAAATTCATTTACGTCATATCATGTATTAGTGTGTCATTGCTTTTATGGCTGAATAATGTTCCATTGACTGAATATACCACATTTTGTTTACCCATTCATCAGTTGATGGATATTTGAGTTGCTTCCACCCTTTGGCTGTTACGCATAATGCTGTTAATAAACATTCATGTGCAAGTTTTTGTGTGGATATATATTTTCATTTTTCTTGGGAATATACATAGGAATGGAACTTCTGGGTTATATGGTAATTCTCTGTTTAACTTTTTGAGAAACTGCCAGACCATTTTCCAAAGTAGCTGGACCATTTTACGTTCCCACCAGCAGAGTGTGAGAGTTCCAGTTTCTCTGCATCCTTACCCACACTTATTGTTATCTGTCTTTTGATTATGGCAATCCCAGATAGTGTGAAGTGGTATTTCACTGCGGTTTTGATTTTCCATGTTGACTAATGTGTTGAGCATCCTTTCATGTGCTTATTGGGTATCTGCATATTTTCTTTGCAGAAATAGATTGTTTTTCCATTTTTTAACCGGGTTACATGTCTTTTTATTATTGAGTTATAAGAGTTCTTTATACATTTATAATTTGCTCCCATTCTGAAGGAAAAGTCAGATTGTTACAATGTAAAGAATAGAAACAAAAAAAGTCTTCCAGTACAAGATTATAAATACTGCATTTTCTAAAACATACATTTTAATTTTTATATAGTACTCATCAATTATTTTAAACCTTGCCTTTTGAAAGCTCTCAATAAAGTCACCCCCAACTTTGGGTGGTAATAAGTACATACAGACATGCACATAGGTGCCTCTGCAGAGAACTCTGACTACCTCGGTGAGACCACTGCAGCTTGTATAAATCATGTCGTACAAATTCGGGCACTAGAATTACATCCCAAAATAAGCCTTGGAAGGCATCTGGCTACATGCTGTAACCATTAAAAGGATGTTCTGTGCTACAGAAAATATGTTTTAGAGATACCCTCTGAATGAATTGTGACTAGATAGCTCAAATCTTGTATGATTGACCAATTAGATGCTTCCAAAAAAAATGAATACCACAAATCCAGAAGATATGTAAACACTGGCTCATTAAAGCAAGCCATTTTCTAGTTAGGCTGTGGTCTCTGTGATGTGCTGAATGGTAAAATGTAATTCGCTGGCCACTTTGCTATGAACGCCAAAAGATTTCATTTCCGAGAATACACCCAGGCAAGAAAAGGTGTTGTTAGATCACAGAACTCGGAAAAACACAGCTCCTTATGCGAAGCGGAGTTCAGAGTTGAACAGAAGTTCCCCGCGACTCCTGTGCACGTCACCTTCAGCTCTGACAAGCCTAGCAGGGAGTCTCGCTCCACTCCTACCTTACGATTTCCTTTCCCGGAGCAATGGAGGCCGAAGAGCATCTCCAAGAGTCGAGAGCGGCTCCGCCGCGCCGCGCCGCCCTCCCTGCGCCGAAGGACCTGGGAAACATTAGCTGGCTTCTGGTCTGGCCATAATGAAAATAAATGAGGGCTTCAATTTAAAGTCGTTACTAAAAATTTGTTCTTTCCTCCATTCTAATTCTGAGACCCACTTGCAGCTAATTAGAACGGTTCCCAGCGTGATCTCCCAGCACACTGCTAGTGTAAACACCCGCCATCTGAGTTTCATTACAATAAAGAAATCAAATAAACAGTGGACCAGAAAACAGTAGTTCGGGCATGGCTCATTGCAGCACAATGCAGTTCGCATTCCTCAGGGAGGGCAGGAAAGGCAGCACCGGCCAGCGTCTGATGCCCAGTGCTCGCCACTCTTATTAATGATGTGAGGGCGGCTGCGGATTATTTCTTACTGTTAAAATTTTCTGGAGAAAGAGGGATTTTTTTTTTAACCAGAAAAAGAAAAGAAGTGCTCTCTGAAGCTCGCTGTAAACAAAGAGAAAAGGTAAATGATTTGCTTTGGACCACTGGCTGCTTTTCCAGGTCCGCTTAGGATGTACTGTTTACAACTTCGACAAAGACAAAGACAGAAAAAGGCACACAGCGTCCACTAACGTGCTTAGGGTTTTTACTGTTTATCCTCGTGTAAACAAGTCTGTGCCAGCGTAGGCTGGACATGACTATACAATCACTAACATCCAGAATATAAAACAATAAGTAAACCCATAAATAAGTAAAGGAGTCACTCACGGACCCAGATATTTTACTCATCTCGTTCCCAGCTACTAATCTTTGGGAACGTTCGCATAAGTAAATAATCATTTTGTGGATTCATCTATACAGTATTCAGCACGACCGTAGAACCATTAAAGGGAGAAGAAAAAAAAATCCAAACATTTCTGTCTCTAAAGTTTAACCCTGCTCTTAAGTGACTATAAAAGTCGAAAGACATTTATTGAATTTGGTTCATAAACTCAACAAAGATATGAGTTCTCTGGTTATACTGTATTCTACGAAGGAAATATAAACAAACTCCAGAACTTCCTGTGATCTGACTTCCAAGTTATGACTGAGGCTCAGAACTTACCGTTGGCCCTTGGATCGGGCCGTGGTCTCACTGCACATGACAGACCCCTAGCCACTCAGTGACAAGGTAGCTCCTCTGAAGCTAGTGCAGAAACATCCTTCATTCCCTGCCTTAACATGGTCTAGGTCTAGGTGTTTAACTATCCCGTGGCAAGTATTTAAAGCTTTCCTTTTTTTCATTTGAATGGTTACAGAAAGATTATGATACCGGTGGGAATGTATTTACTCAGAAGATTGCAGATGCGTTGGGCTAGAATGAAAATACCTCTAAAACAGCCCCTTTATGTTCCCACTTAGACCACTGTAAAAAGAAGTTGCTTGAAAGCACCCAAATCAAGATCCCAAACCACATGAATCAATACCTGAAGAAAAGTCACCCCCCAATGCAAATAATATTGAAGTGGATCACGCTAGAAAAAAATGTGCTAAATCAATAGAACTTAGAGCTAAAATACATGTTCTGACCTTGAGATTCATTTTAATCTGTAGAAGGAAACAATCACTCATCCCTGAGCAAAAGGGGGTTAAAAAAAGAAAAAAGAAAAAAAGAAGCAAGAGGCATTTGCCTAGAGCAGCTGTCTTAGCAAAGAACTTAAAAAAAAAAAAATCTGCCATTGTTTTGGAATGAATTGTCTATCATCTACAAGTTGAAAGAAAATTAAAGTCACAGAAAATAAATGTCCAGAGAAATTAAAACTTAAGATAGCAATTTTTAAAATCTACAAGCACTGTCGTTTTATATTTTTAATAATTTTCTTAACCAGCTTTACCTCCAAATAATCTCTTTAGGTCCATAAGATACATACATTCTTTCATTAGACAACTATTTAATTGACATATGTCTGCTAGATGCCAAATCTATTCACTGATTTTTCAAGTGGAGTTTGTATACTCCCACATCTATACCTATGTAGATTGACATCAGATCATGGGGCAGGCTGCCCAGCTCTTAGAATTTAGAGCTGTTCCTTCACCTGTAGGGAATGCACACATTTTCAGCTCCGAGAGGTAGCCATGGTCCTGTGCATGGTCAAGATGTGCCGTGACAGCATCGAACTGACCAGCCTACTTTGAAGCCATGAGGTTTAAGGATTGTAACGTTTAATGGAGTTGAACGGAAAAACTGTATGATGTCGTTAGAGGTTCCCTTGGCATCCACGTTTCTTCAAGACTGGAATAATGCTGAAATTAATCTAATCATTTCATGAATGCCAAAAGGGCAACAATCACTATCCCCTTTAATTTTACTTTATATTAGTGTTTTTCCTTTCAAAGCACTTTTTTTAGTAATTGCTTTGTTTTTTGATCTATCCTACTGCCTCCTCCCCTCTGGCCTCCGCCAGTTTGTTCTATCTATGGATCTACTTCTGGGGATGTTTTCTGTTTGTTTTTGTTTTTTAGATTACACAAATAAGTGAAATCATATGGCATTTGCCTTTCTGATTGGCTTATTTCATTTAGCACCATGTTGTCGTACATGACAAGATTTCATTTCTTTTTATGACCGAGTAATATTATTTTTTGTATGTATATATGTGTGTATCATGTCTTCTTTCCCAAAAGCATTTTTATTATTAATTTCTCAAAACAGGATCACTTAGCCTAACTGTAGCTCACAGAATTGTAATGGAATATTAAAACACGCTACGGCGTCCACACCTTACAAGTAACATCACCAAGGAAATAAAGGCTAGATTTGCATGTTCGGTTTCTCAAAGCTGGAACGTGGTTTATAAACTAGGTTTATCCAAAGTCCATGTTTTTTTCTTCTACATCATGTGTATTTATTTTATTTTTTGTGTATAAATTATATACCTTGCCATAAACTAGGTTTTAGAAAATACATATATTTAATGCATTTTAGAAATAAATATGCTTAAAGAAAATTGTATGCTGGAAAGAAGATACAATTCTGAGGTAGAATGACCCTTATTAGAACATGCATTAAAGCTTGCATGTTCTAGCAAAAAAAAACAAACACACACAAAAAAAACAGAAAGGCAATTACGTTCAATATCAGATGACTAAACCATAAACTATATAGGTAGAAATTTATTTTTTAAAATCTCAGATTGCTTTTCCTCTGCCACTTGGTATGTTTTGTAGAACATGGATTTCAGCAATGATGGGTTACCCGGAAATTTAAATAATCTTAAGAAAGCAAAACCCGGCATAAAACATTCATAGGGAAAACAAAGGGAATAAAGAACTGATTCCCAGAATATTTTCTGTTTGGGATAATTCATACTGTCTTTCAGACTGGCATTGAGAAAAACGGAAAAGAAGATATTGTGATTGAATAAGCAGGGAAAGGAAACAGGAAAACTGGTTTTTTATCTGTGCTCTGCCACTAACCAGTTAGTTGCCTAAGCCTCGGTGTGACAAGTCACCTCGAACTTCTGTTACTTTACCTCTGCAAAATTAAGGGCTCGGTCTCAGATTTCTCTTTGACTCTGATGTTCTATTAGATTGTGAATCATAAAAAAAGATCTCCAAAGTTATCCATCGTAATTTTATGTAGAAATTATTCTTTCTCTGGCAGAAGGGAAATTCTTCCGTCTCTTCAAATCATATGTGTACCCTGAATCTCAATTTCATTGTCCAAATCAGGGCAGGAAAGCTATCAGATGCTATCAGAAGTTTAAAATACCAAATTCAAAAGAGAGAGTGTGTATGCATGAATGTGTTTGGTGAGTGTGTGTGTGTGTCCAGGCAAGGTCACACCGTTGACCTCCTGGAAGCAGCAAAGGTCCCATCCGCGGAGCCTGCTGTGACAGCATCTGGAAATTCCTCACTTGGGTCATTGGGGAGACATTCTCTGTTTGCTTTGCTTTGTTTTATACCCATGTGGTGCTCGGCATATCAATAATATATTTCAATCTCATCACAAAACCCTTTAATGATTTACTTTTCAAACCTCTCAGGCCCATCTAACCACAGGAAAACCCATTCCTTTTGTTACAATCCATTCCTTTTGAAAGGATGACAGTCATAACACAGACAGAAGAAAAAGCACTCAATGAAATCTCATGTTGCTCTTGCTGTTTACCCACAGTAGCCATGGCTGAGCTTTCAACGTCTGGAGAGAATGTGGAGAAGGCCACTAACTTCCTGTAATAACTTTTACTATAAGTGACACGTGTCAAAACACATGGAGTGCTTACATGATTGGCAGTATTCATAGAAAAATTTTCTGTGAAACTGAATATTGTAATAACTAGTTCTGGGACACCTTGGTGCGTTACTGTCTAAAAATTTTATAGACCTTTTTGTGAATTTCATGTTCTCCCGTGGAGATGACACAAAAAGGCTATTTAGTTCTACATCATTGTTAGAATTTATATAGAGTGTGTGACTAATGTTTTGTCCTGCTCAACTTACTGCTTTGTGGGCACAGCAGTCATTCAACCAATCAAGACAGCTCTCGATGAATGACACTACTCATCCCTACAAAACCACTGGCGTCTTTATCTCGTTCTTTCTACTCACCCCCTGGCTATAGTCAGTTTCTGCATCTGTCTATTCTCCCTTCTAACATTTCCCAAATCGATTCACTTCGCTCTCCCCGACAACAATCATCATTCCCAGGACACTATCCTGTGTAGCCCAGGTCACTACAAATGCCTCTCCACTCTCTTATCTAGCTTTCCCCCCACAATTGAGACATAGTAATCATATTTAAATATAAATCTGATTGTGTCACTTCCATGCTTGAACTCTTCAAAGATTATCATTGTTCACATAGATGCTCCATAAATAAAGCTTATTGTCAGGGTGACTTAAATTGAATAGCCCGAGCCTTGCAAAGGTGGCAGTGTACAGAACAAAACATCAATAATATCTTAATATACACTTGAAATTAAATAAGGTAAGGTAAATGGGTCAAAGGAAAGAAACTTTTAATAATTCTTATGTACATGTTGATCAATAAACATGATTTTATTCGTTATGGGTGGGAACCCTTCAGTATATGTTTAATTACTGTAATTTTGCAGATGAGGAAACTGAGGCACAGAGTAACTAAACGTCTTGCTGACACAGAGTTACACAGACAATAAATGTGAGCACAAAGTGTCTGACTAGTTCCAATACTTTTTACTCTGTGCTCACCGCATACAATAGGAGTTAGTCATTAATGCTTTTATCCTTTCTTATGGTGAACTTCCTCTCCATGGTGAGAATGATCTCCTCATTTCTGTAGTGCCTCCCTGCTCTGTAAATGCCACCCCCCAAGTCTTTTTTAAAAAAGGAGTTGATATCAGTCTTCACTTGCCTACACCTGGCTATCGCCACCAAGTCATCGCCCATTCATTCCTCAAACCTCTGTAATAAAACTTTTCCCCATCCGTCAACACAAACGATTCCTACTAAAGTTCCCAATGACTTCCATGTCACAGAATCAGATGGTCTTCTTCTGTGATAACTTCCCAACAGCAAATTATACTTTTGACCACTTCTGTTATGTAAAACATCATCTTACCTCCTGATTTTCTTTCTTCTATCTTCACCATAGCTTTTAATTTCTGAGACTATCCAGATGATTATTATTTCTTTCTCTCTCTCTCTCTCTCTCTCTCTCTCTCTCTCTCTCTCTCTCTCTGTGTGTGTGTGCATGTGTGTGTGTGTCTACAATATATTTAATATACTCTTGCACAATCCTAGGAATCTATAAGTCATTCTTGATACATCCCTTTCCCCCCTCTACCTCCATATCCATTTCATTACATGGTCCTGCAGGTATTTGAATTTCTAAATATCTTTATAATCCATTGACTTATTTCCACTTCATCAACTGTGTAGTAATTACTTATTAGGGAGTATGAGGACATTAACAAGAATAATACTTTTATATATTATTGTGGTCCCTAGAGAGGAGAAAGGCCATTCTGGACCAGATCTGTGGCAATCCCAGGCCAGTGGCTTTAAAATGCTCCTCGGCAGATTCCTCTCAATAAAATTCCCCCAGCAACACATTACCAAACCATTTTCCTACAGACAATCTGCTGAACCGTCTCTTCAATCTCTGAGCACAATCAAGAAACAAAGTGACATAGATGCACTGTGAACAGAAGCCTGGAGAAAGTCAGAGAAGCTTTTTGCTTGGGAAAGCACTGTAGTATGAGCCCAGTCCCAGAGATTCTGCTGAATGCAGTTTCTCTGGGAGGGATTAGCACCACCATGTAAAAGAGGAAATGCTAACATAAGAAAAAGATGACGAGAGAGAGGCAGGACTTCCGGAATGGCAATGTTGCCAACAACATTCGACTACATGTTATTTATAGGACATACATTTTAGATTCAATAATTTAAGTTAAAAAACGGAAAAAAGATGTACCATGCAAATAGCAACCATAAGAGAGTTAAAATTATATATTAATATATATTGATTTACAAATACCAAATTTTAAAAGTAAAAATATTACTAGATACAAAAGGGAACACTTTATTATAAAAAAATAAGTGGTCAATCTATCATGAAGATATAACAAATATTAACATATATGCACCTAACAACAGAGCCACAAAGTACATAAAGCAAAAAAAAAAAAAAAAAAAAAAAGATAAAATTGAAGGGAAAATAAACTATTCAACAATAATAGTTGAAAACATCAATAAACAATTCAAACGATGGCTAGAACAACTAGGCAGAAGATCAACAATAGTATACAAGGCCTGAACAACAACATAAAACAAATAGACCTAACGGACTTAATAGAACAGTTTACAACAGCAGAACAGACATTCTTTTCAAGTGAGTATGGAATAATCTCCAGGATAGACATATGCTAGGTCATAAAACAAACCTTAACAAATTTAAATGATACAAAGTATGTTGTCTGACACATAGAATTAAATTAGAAATCAATCACGGATGGAAATCAGGAAATTTACAAAATGTAGAAATTAAACTCATAAATAACTAATGTGTCAAAGAAGTCACAAGAGGAATATAAAATGCTTTGAGATGAATGAAAAAATACAACATACTATAATGTATAAATTTAAAACATGGCTTAGAAGAAAATTTAGAATTATATATGCTTATATTTAAAAAAGAATCTCAAATCAGTAAGTGAATCTCCCACTTGAGTACCTAGAAAAAGAAAAGAAAACTAAACCCAAAATAATTAGAACAAAGGAAATAATAAAGATTAGGGAAGGAATAAATGAAATAAAGAAAAACAGTAAAGAGAATCAAGAAAGTCAAAAATTTGTTCTTTAAGATCAACAAGATTGATAAAACTTTAGTTAGACTGACCAAGTAAAAAAGAGAGAAGACCCAAAATACTAAAATCATAAAATGTAATCAAAATATGGCACCTCTGGACATGAGAGCAGATAGTGCTCAAAGATCCAGGCAGGCAGAGAATCTGAGTAGTGTGAGGACCTCAGCCATGTGGGTGGGGTGCAGGAAAGAGCGGGGTGCAGGAAAGAGCACTGGCAATTTGAAAATCAACTTGTGGCAATTCCATCGGATTGGCATGGGAAACCAAGGCAAGGTTTGATACGTGGAAACAGACAGGAATCCCCATCTCAGACATGGAAAAAAGGAAGAGAAAAGAAAGAACCTAGTAGTCAGAAACAATTCACAAATTCTGAGCCAGACAAGTCACAGAGGGGACGTGATGATAATACTTCAAATATTAATCCGGAGTTTCTTTAATCTCTAATGCAAAAGTTAAGACTTCTAAAAACTTCTGCAACTGACATTTGAGTGGCTTGTGCCATTAGGAAAAAACTATGTTTGAACACTGGAAGCACATAATGCTGAACTTGTAACCCAAAATCTGTCTCTATTTCTCTCTCATTCTTTTTCCACTTTAAGGAGGTAATTTCAATGTAATTAAATAAAGGACAGAACTACATATGAATAATTTTTGTGAACGGAAATTTATATATTTATTTCTAACTACATATAATTTAATTTTCTTCCAGACAGAGGAATCTCTCGTTCTCCCAGTTTCAAACAGTTAGTTTTCTTTAGAGCTCAGAAAGAGTGAAGAATTTAAGAAGTTATAGTTTGAAGTATAATATTTTTATCCAGAATACTATATTACAATCTGTCTCAGAGCCGATGATTCTCAAGCAGAGCTGAATCCCAGATCAGCCAAGGAGTTTGTTTTGGTTTTAATGCAGACTCCTTCCCACCTCCTAATGAAAGCAAGCATTTTTTGAGTTCTTTCTATGTACCAGGCAAATATAAGTGTTATTTCTATGCTGCAGATTGGAAAACACAGGCAGGAAAACTAAATAACTTCACAAAGTTACCTAGCTAGTAATGGAAGAGCTGGAATCCACACCAAGGCAGTCTGGCTCCAGAGCTGGGCACCAAACTGGCACATCCATCAATATTTCAGGGAAGGTGCCCAGAATGTTGTATGTTTTTAAAAGTCCTAGAGAATACTCATGCTCACCTGGGCTTGGGAACCACTGTGCTGGCACATTTCTGTTTGAAACTGCACCTCCGAACAGACTGTGGTTCTTGTAACATCTGTGCTAATATTGCATTAAGTGTTAGACATTTAGGGAAAAGGCTGTTCGTGCTTCTGCTTTGTTTTAGAAAGTTTCTATGGAGCTTAGTAAGCATATTACCCTAATAACATAAAAGACATCAATGTGTCAGAAATACACCTCACTTTGATAATCATAAAGATTATTAATAGTACTAATAATGATAGCTAAGCCTCACTGAGCTCCACTCATTCGAAGATATTGGGCTGAGTGCTTTTTATTCAATTTCTAATTTTTGCAACACTGTCAGCATTTTAAACATGACAAAATTGAGGCTGTGGAAAGGTTCAAGGGGCAAAGTCTCGATCTGAATTCACCTAGATTGATTTCAAAGTTTTTGTTACTTCCATTACACCATTGGCATCTTCTTCATACACTGAGTTTCTAAGAAGCAGCATCT
Source organism: Pteropus medius (assembly GCF_902729225.1). Taxonomy (NCBI): domain Eukaryota; kingdom Metazoa; phylum Chordata; class Mammalia; order Chiroptera; family Pteropodidae; genus Pteropus; species Pteropus medius. Next base: position 7,353,414 of record NW_024355990.1, on the reverse strand, counting down.
TAGAAGTATGCACCTGTGCCCATCTTAAATTATCCCCTTCTTTGCATGGTTCTTTCTATGATTAAAGTCAATTAAAGTTTTATTTGGGGACTATAATTTCCTTCTGAGTCCTACACATTTTGGAAAAGAGAAGTGAAAAAAATTCTGTTTTTTATAAAGTGTTTGGAGTAGTAAAGAGAGATTTAGCACAAACAGACTCTGGGAGAAAACCAAGAAGAGATCAGGAGAATGTGAACTCAAGGAGCTGAACAGAGTGGTAGCGATGTTGTATGATAAAGTACTGATACAGTTTCTATATTTTAAACAATCAGCATACATTACTGTAGCAAATAAAAACAAAGGAAGACACCTCCCTCAGTTAATAACTGTGTAACCTCTTGGGTAATCTATGAGAAGACTTGAGTAAATAGAAATATATGCACATTTAAGTGTAAAAGTCACCTGAATACACCTAAGATTTCTAGTTTCCCCTCAATCACAGACACACATTAGCTGACCTTAGACAACTCATTTCATTTCTCTGGATCTGAGACATCGGAAAATATATTAATGCACTAATATATCCCATGTCCCCTCTTCCCAAGTTCAAATAAAAATAAGTCACCTATATTTAAATTAAAGGTCGCGAACAAGGGTATAAAAAAGGATATACCAAGTTCCTAAGAATCTTAAATCCCAGAAACTCAAATAAGTCCCATAGGGATGTGAGGAGTTGCCTAAGTGTGCAGAAGTCCAGAAAGACTACCTTGACTCATGCTCCAAAAGCTGTGTGAGGCAACCTTCCTTCCATTTCTTTCTTTTCACTAGAAGATAAATGCTAAGATTTTCTCTGGTAGACTTCTCCTAGCTCTTGATAAGATTTTTTGACATCAGGGAAGAATAAAAGAAACCCCTAAGATTCCCCTCCCGGATGTTGCACAACTAAAACCCTTACACCTTGATGAGGGAGTATAAATTGGTGCAACCTCTTTGGAATACTTAATCTTATCCCCTGAGACTAAAAGTATGCATAGCATGCAGCCCATACACGTGTCCTGTTAATGTTCTATTTTTTGATCCGGGTGCTGTTTACATGGTTGTGCTCCATTTGAAAATATATTGAGGTTATGCTTAAATTGGAACATGTTTCTGTATATTTATTATACCTCATAAAACTTTTTTTTAAAAAATCCTCTCCTACTCTAAGTTTGCACCATGTAAATGAATGGCCGGGGAGCCTTAGCTGATAATGATGGTTAAATGTATCATCTCATAGGATCACAGCGACCCTATATTATGGATTGAATTACTTCTTCCCCAAACTGCTGAAGTCCTAACCCCAGTACTTGTGAATGAGGATCTTATTCGGAAATTGGGTGTTTGCAAAGATGATGAAATTAAAATGACGTCAGACAGTATCTGTCATTCTGTCTGACTGAGCTCACTTAGCATAATACTCTCAAGGTCCATCCACATTGTCCCAAATGGCAGGACCTCCTTCACATTATTTAAATGACATGCTGGTGGGTGTGTACATCACTTTTTATTTTTATCAGTTCATCCACTGACAGGCACTTAGGTCGTTCTCATATGTTGGCTATTGTGAATGACGCTGCAATGAACGTGAGAGCACAGATATCTTTCAATATTCCGTTTTCATTTTCTTTGGATATATACATGGGAGTATAATATTACTTATATGTGGAATCTAAAAAAAGCCAAACTCGTTAAAACAGAGTACACAGGTGGTTGCTGGGGGCTAAGGAGGGGAGGAATTGGGGAGATACTGTTTAAGGGTACAAACCTGAAACCAATAGAAAATAAGTCTTGGAGAGCTAATGCACAGCATACTGATTAGAGTCAACGAGATTGTATTATAAACTTCAAAGTTGCTAAGAGACTAAATTTTAATGCTTCTTATCACAAAAAAAAGGAATAATAATTATGTGACATTATCGATAGAGGTGTTAGCTCATGCTAAGCTATGGTGGTAATCATATTACAATACAAAAATTTATCAAATCAGTATACTTCGTACCTTAAACTTACATGATGTTATATGTCAATTGTGTCTCAATTAAAAAAAAAAATAAGGTCAGACCAAGTTAGGGTAGACCCTGGCGCAACGTGGCTGGTGTCACTGTGAAAAACAAAAGAGACACACAAGGGAAGAGCACCATGGAACAAGAGAGGCAGAGGCTGGAGCGATATGTCTATAAGCTGAGGAACACCAAGGATTACTGGCAATAGCTGAAGTTAAGAGAAAGGTATGGAACAGTTGCTTTCCTAGAGCCTTCAGACAGAATGGCTATGCCTACACCTTGGTATTGGACCTCTGGTCTCCAGATCCTGAGAGAATAAACTTTTGTTGTTTTGAGCCAACCAGTTTGTGATAAATTGCAATAGCTGCCCTAGGAAATTAATACGCCCTACAAGGCAGGTGTTGCTATTGAGTAAGGTAACTAAGGATCGACGAGGTTATGCAACCTGGCCAGGAGTGTACAGAGAACGCTGAGCCCACACGCAGTCTCAGGCTCGACTTTAAACCAGGGGCTGGTGACCACATCGCCAAGCCAGCTCCCAGTAACTTCCCCATTATAACCATCCTCCTGTACTGTGTTTGCTGATGGGAGTTTGTTGCCTCTGAACTAGTTGTGAACCAATTGTTGGTCATTTAAAACATTTAATGGTACCCGAGTCTCCTGAGAAGGCAAGCAAACCTATTTTTGCCACGCGTAATATTGCTCTCTAACTTGTAGTAATCGATCAAGGAGAACTCCCCTCTCCAAGGAACTTCAGATGAAGACTACTCCGCTTCTAGTTTCTGTAACATGTGACAAAGGTAATACTCTACACCCACGTCATGTCCCTAGACAAGGTGAAGAATTCTTAAATGAGTACGCACCCCAGAGCCCAGCAAGGCCAGCGAAATTTCCAAAATCTTCATTTGATCTCTCAGAAACTTCCTCTTTCTCACTAGACTCACACGAGGGAAGAGAAGGCTCCAGAGTGAGAAAGAACTGCCCAAATTAGGAAGTGAGGACTCTGGTCACCACATATAACTAAGCGTCAAATTTAATCATGGTTGAAGCCAGACCTTCGCTGGAACTTTTAACTTATAAAAGACAAGAAATGAACTTTTGTCTCAGCACCATTTCTAATGGGTTTTCCATCTGCAGCCACAGAGAGAATCTAACCTAATACAACTTTCTCTTCAACGATCTCCATAAATACTATATTTATTTTAGGAGGTGTCTCCTTCTGACAGTTACTCCCACCTGTGATATCAGGAAAAGCTCTAGGATGTTGAGAAATAAGATGGAGTTCCAAGAGCTTTGCCTCTGATATTCTCTTCCAAGCTGAAGAAGGACAATAAAAGTTGAGGTGACCACACAATTCGCTGGGCATGTGTCCTTTTATGTTCTCGGTGAATCTTTTTCTAGCGAAAGCCCTTTCATCTCTCTTAGCTTTTCCCAGAGACTAATTAGAAACATGGCAACGAAAGACCGCCCTTACCTGCCAAAAGTTTAGTGGTCCAGAGGGTAGGGGATGATGGTAGGGAACAGAATCCATCTGGCTGCTGACAGCATGTAAGGCAGGAGAGTGAAGCATGAAGACCCACGCGTAAGAAAGAAAAAAGACCTTTAACAAATCTCAGATTCAGAAACATATACTAAGCATCTCTTCCTTAGCGCTCAGAAGCAGCCTGAGACCTCTTAAGTTTTCCTTAAGTTTGGAAGCTTTATCATCGGCAGAGGCAGTAAATAAATTCTCTTACATGCTGCCATTAAGGAGTTAAGCAACACCCTGGCAGTTTTTTTTTTCTTTCTCTTTCGTATTAAGATAATAAAAGGCCCCCATTTTAAAACTAATTTACCCTCTAAAAAATTAAAGCATTTTTACCACTGTTTGCTTTTCCAGTTTCTTTAATTTGGGTAATTGCTTAGTCAACTTTCAAAAATATATATTCTGTCTTAAAAAAACAGCCAAATATGACGGATCACCTTCATTTTCATTTCAGATTTGGCATGCTGGACCCAGATTGTGTATTCTTTCCATGGCGCCACACCAGCGTCGGATACTTAATTAATTTCCTTTCGTTTGTGCAGGCTTGCACTTAAAGAGACAGTGTCCCATTTTGATGGCTTGCTTTTGGCCGAAGTTCAAAAGTATCACTTCTTAAATCTTTTTTTTTTCCTTCAAAACTTCCCAGAGTGCTATATAGAAAAATAAAATAAAATAAAAACACCCTGGTGTTTTTCTCTACCCTCACCCTCCTCTTCACCACTATTCCTTTCAGTCTTATTTATTCTTCATTTAAACCAATCCTTTCTGAGAGAGAGAGAGAGAGAGAGAGAGAGAGAGAATCAATATGGAAGAAATCACAAGATGCGTAAGATGCGTGCGCCTTGTTTCCCTCTGACTGGCATTTGCTTTCAAAGCTGGGGGTAGGGGGAGGGGAGGTTCTCCTTGATGATTATGGTGACTGGTCACAACCACTGGGAATAATCGAAGACTTTTTAAACACGAAGACAGTGTCTTCTCGCTGCAAATGAAGACCTGCGACCTTCTCAGCAGATATTCCACATCGTCTTTGGGCTAAAAATTAAAGACAGGTGATAACTAGGTGCCTCTGGGAGTCAGTACACACACAGTTTGACATCCGACAGGAAGTGAGAGAGCTGAGTGTTTGCAATAGAGAGAGAGAGAGAGACGGATGACCCCAGAGAACATGCTTGTATCGTGCCAGTCTTTTTTCTATTGGAAAGTCCTTAATCATCGGCACACCAAGTCATTTTAGAACGAAATGTCCTGGGTCCTATGTACCGTACACCAGGGTGTTCGGTATTGCATTATATCCAGCAATTTTATATTCTGTGTCCTGAGCAAAAAGAATATATTGTTAACCATAGAATGTTGCGCGGTGATTTTTTTTTTCCCTGCCTAAACCTGGCTCTCTACCCAAGGAAGGGACATGGGGATGGAACACTTAACCCCCAGCTTGCAGGGCACTAACCAAGGAGAATTCACTAGGGGATTTTGGCTTTAGCCTCGGTCTGAACCTCGCATTCCTATTCCTTTGTCTCTGTTTGCTGGTTTGAGACATTTTTCTTCTCTACTCCCCTCTCTCCCCCTCTCCTCCCATCTTCCTCTCCTCCTCCTTTTTTCCTCTCTCTCTTATTTTTTTTTTTTCATTGTGACAGAATACACATAGCATGAAATTTACGATTTTATCCGTATGTAAGTGTATGCTTCACGGCATTAAGTGCATTCGCATTGTCGTGCAACTGTCACCTCCATTCACCTGCAGATCCTTTTCGTCTTCCTCTCCTGACCTCCGTCCCCATTAAACACTCACCCTCCACCCACTCCCACCTCAGGTCTCGGCAACCACCATTCTCCGCTGTCTCTGCGAATCTGACTGTATGTTCTTGGCACTCCGCGTAAGTGGAATCATAAAGTACTTGTCCCTTTATGACTGGCTTATTTCACTTAGCATAATGTCTTCAAAGTTCATCCACGTTGGAGCACGGGTCAGAATTTCCCTCCTTTTTAAGACTGAACAATATTCCATTGTACGTATGCATCGCATTTTGTTTATTCATTTACCCGCTGATGGACTCTAGGGTTCCTTCCACCCTTTGGCTACTGCGAATAATGCTATGAACATAAGTATACAGATATCTGTTCAAGGCTCTGTTATCGACTCTTTGGGGTACATTCCCAGAAGTGGAGTGGCTGAATCATATAATTCTATGCATAATTTTTTGGGGGAACTGCTATGCTGTTTCCCGTAGCAGCTGCATCATTTTATATTCCCATCAGCAGTGCACAAGTGTTCCCGTTTCGCCACATCCTCATCGGCATTTAACTGGACCATTTTCTGGACCATTTTTCTTATATCGGGACATTAATGTCTACAGTCATGGTACCCTGAACAAGCGCGATCCCATCTGATCTCGGAAGCTAAGCAGGGTCGGGCCTGGTTAACACTTGGATGGGAGACCCCCTAGGAAGACCAGGTGCTGTAGGCATAAAAAGTAAAAAAATAATAATAATAATAATAAGGGATTGTAAGCTGACGCGGTTCTTGCAATCTGTGAGCTCAACCAAGGGTTGCCTCGCCTTAAAAAAGAAAAAAAAGAACATTATTCTGCTGCCAAGTAGTTTGTTAACTCTTCTAGCAACTTCATCTTTTATCATGCTTGATAAGTTTTCTCAACACTAACTCGATAAAACTTCTCCATTGATTCTTCTTTCCCAGGTTGAACTGGAAGGTAGGTGGAGAAAATAGGAAGCTCGTGAATCTAACCTTCTGGTCACTCAACCTGACACAGCCTTCCATGGTCAGAGAATAGAGGTCCGGGCTTTCATAGGCATGGTGAAAATAATTCTTCACTATAATCCAGCTGTCAGTGGACAGGAATCTACTCTAAAATCATTTGTACAACAAAAAGAAGCGATCGGACCTGGAAGGAATGCTGAAGGAAAGCAAGTCCTCTTCCCTCGTCTGTATCACCTCTGGCCCCGGACAGTGAGGAACCCACACCTAATATTTTATGATGCCCCTTGGCACTGGCTTTACTGTCTAGTCCATATATTTCATTATATGTGTGGGCGTGTGTATATACCTATATATATATATACACATATACATATAGGCACACACACATTTAACATAAACATTGTATTTCGGGTTTCTTTGTTACATTTTTGTTATGTTGTGAATAAAAGCATTAAATGTTTATACATATAAATTACATAGAATATGTGTATGTATATGTATATAAGATCACAGCTGTTACAGAAGTACCTCACTTGCAAAAGGGGAGGGAAAAAAGCAAACTCCACTTCACCTCCTTGTATGCAGATGTCACTGTGTCTTTGTGATCTTCAGAATTTTCTACTTCTTGCTCTACCTGTAGGTTCCTGTATGAGCTCTATTTTCCACTGGTGCTCCCATCTTCATGTTGTGATATGGATTTGTGTTCATTCATTTTCCGCCTCTGGTCCAGGATATAGCTCCCATGGTGAAGTGTACCTACCTATCTAAAAATGTATTAAAGTGACCTAACAAACATATTCAAGGAAGAGAAAAAGTAGTGTCCGAGAAGAAACAGCCCTTCAAACAATGCTCTTTCTAATTTAATGATGACGAACAGCAACCAACATCTCAGAAGTTCTTGTGATTGGTAAATGGGAACGAATAGAGTCCCCTATTGAAAGAAAACTGTCGGAAATATTGGCTAATAAAATTAGGAGGACTCTCCATGCAGCCTGGACCATAACCAAACATGCCGAGTTAACACATCCACTGACCGAGAAGGCCAACTCTCACTGCCAGCTTGATGGCCAAGTCTCGAACGGCCAGACATGCTCAACAGGAATGAAGTTTCTCTGTAGCTGGAAGCGTTGACACAAGGAACAGGACAACTCACAACAACAAGACAGAAGATGATGGTGGCTAATAATCATTCTCAGATTATTTAGCCACACATCTGCCCTCAGAATTTAATCTCCAAGAGATTCTTCCAACGAGAAACAAAATGAGCAGAAGTTACCAGGTATTAAGCGTCAACCGTCATAACTGAATGTCACCTTACTGGATGAATACTATGTATAAGAATTGTGGCCTGCGTTATAGACACGTAGAACTTAATCTCCCCACCACTTACCTGAGGCAAGGACCATCCTCTCCATTTTACAGGTAAAGAAACTGACCCAGAAAGGTTACACAATTGGACCTAGAGCCCAGAGCAAATGTCGAAACTCTGGTTGGCACTTTAATTCATTACCCGTATGTAAAAACAATGCTGCAAACCTCCACTAAACAAAAATCATGTAAACCTGGGGAAAACAATGTGTGAGTGGTATAACTGAATAACATAACATTCCAGCACAGGGGAGGGCAGATTACAGCCTATGGACCAAATCCAGTTCGCCATCTGTTTTTGTATGCTCCACAAACCAAGAAAATTTTTTATACCGTTAAATGGTTGAAAGAAAAACCCAAAGAATAGTTCATGAAACATGAAAATTATATGGACTTCAAAATTTTGTATCATATATAATGTTTTATGGAAACGCAGCCATGCTTACTCATTCGCATGGTGTCTACATCTGCATTTGTGCTTCAGTGGAAGAACTGAGTGGTTGCACCAGAAGTTGGAACTGCATGGTCTGCAAAGCCTGGAATACTTCCTATTTGGTTTTTATAGAAGTTTGCTGGCCCTCTTTCTAGCCAACAGACCACTGTCCTAGGAATCATCTCATGCAATGAAGCCTTCATCACACTGATGGCGAATAGCACAGGTCTTCCTTGAATCTTCACTATCGGTATAGCACTAACAGACACACTCAAATACCCAAATCTGTGCCTGGTACTAAGATAAATTTGAGGTCAAGTATTCACTTTCTAAAAGGATTCACTGTAAGATGTCATGTCTCAGCGGTGCCCAGGAGAGTATTTCAGATGTGATCTGAGCTGCCAAACTTGATTTCATTCGCTCTTTCATGGGGTAAAATGAGGTACACCTGTTTAGCCAAACTCGGTCCAATACAAATCTGTCTTGAATCCCATCTAAGGGAGGTTAATTTTCAGAGGACCAGAGGGACCTCATTATAATCACTGCTCCTTCTGCCCCAGATGCCCAGGCCCAGCCTCCCAAGATGCTCAGGCAGGTGAAGCTAGCAAATCAGAATTTGGCTTCAGCCATTTCTCAGCCAGGTTCTGGAGGAAAATTATGTTGGCAGGGGAACTAAAATTGCCAGTTTTTTGTTTGTTTGTTTGTTTGTTTTAATAAAAGGATATAAAATAGGTGAGACAGGGCAGAGGGTAAAACAAGATATTCAAGATACGCCATTTCAAAGCCAGAGGAGATCTAAGACGATTTTAGGGGCACCTTCTATGTTCCGTTTGTTTAACACATGGCAATGTGGTGATAGGTATTCACCCTGGACCACTGAGCGAAGAAAGGTTTCGCCACTAAGACAAATGCAAAACAAGCTGATGGTCTCACGGGCCAAAATCAGGCCGTACGTAGAGTGTTCTCAGATGAGAGGAAGTAACCCAGGGAAAGTAACAACGCGTCAGATTTCCCGAGGGCTGCTGGCTGAGTTCGGTCATCACAACTCAGGGACCTCCCTGGGACCTTCTCGTGCGTGCTGGAGTGTCCCTGACCACGCTATTTAAAGCTGCCATTTCCCCCGGCCACGCCCGCTCCCTCTCCGGCTTTATTCTTCTCCACAGTGCTCACCCAGTGTCCCACGTGTCTGCGTGCTGTCTGCCTCCCACCTCTGAGATGTGAGCCCCCCGAGGGCAAGGATTCCGTGTGTCTCCTGAGTTCTCAGCTCGGAGTCTGGCCCATAGGATGCACGCGGGTATTCCCGCAGGAATAAAATGACTTGAAGAGGCTTCTCATCAAAACGCCAGAAAGAATCCGCTTGCTCTTTGAGAGCTCCCTCATGAGTAGACCTGTTCTTCCCTCCACATACTAGGAAGACCAGGCTGATTTGTAAATCTTTAAGTCAGAGACCGATTTCTCCTGTCCTTCGCTGCAGTATTTGCTCTGTGCCATCGGCCAGAACCAGAAGAATGACTAAGTTCCAAACGTTCCGCGCCTGACACCTCACAGGTACTTGATGCATGCACGTGACCATCTGAATTGCTGAATGAACGAATAAATGAAATAGATAATAAGTAAATGAACTTGCATGCACTGGTAGCTAATCGCCAGCAAGAACGTTCACTCTGCAAATTTAAATACTTAGTATCCTCGATGTGACTCTTTCCAGGTTCTCCTTCCCCCTCTCTGATCTTTTCCTCTTGACTCCTTCTAAAACTTATTTTCCTGTACCTTCCCCTTAAACGAGAATCTAGTCAGTGGTTATATAAAATACGCTAGTATTTCATATGTCTTTCCATGTCAGAAATACTTAGGAGATGATCACACCTGCACAGTACACGAAGAGAAGAATAATAAAGCTGTTTGTGGCCCGAGGTTACCGGTCCTGGGGTTCTGCTGGCCGAAGCCCTGCCCTGTGGTTCCAGAATACCCAGTAGCAGCCCAGTTAAAATAACACGTCTGGATATTTGTACCCCTCCCAAGGCACGCCAGGATACCGCAGCTCCGCAGCGGGGAGCTCCGTCCTGCAGCTCCGCTTCCACACCGCTGGTCAGTCCCATCCACTCACATTTCTGATCGTCATCTAGCGAGCGATGACTCCCACATCTAGACCTCTTCTCCAAACATCCCCCCCTTTCTTGGCTCCCAGGTCAGAATCACATGCGCCACCGCTGACTGAACACATTGGGGTGCTCCTCACCTGACTACCTCCTCTATTTAAAACATGCTCCCTTCCAGATTCAACCTGTGGCGACTAAACCTGTGACCCAAACCGGAAGCATCAAAGTCGTTCTTGACTCATTTCTCATTCTGCTTAGCCAGGCTATCTTCTCTCCTCCGTATCAGCTGACTCTCCTTCTGTTCAAGCCCATGTTATCTTCTGCATGAACTAAACAAGCCTCCTGATGTGTCAAGTTCTTCCGATCTATTTCCTCCCGTCCAGTGCTGGGCTGGAGTGGGCTGTACTGGCTCACGAAAGTCCATTGTGCTCTCCTCTTCCCAACTCTGGGCTCAGTGGCTTCAGGTCAGTGCTTCAAATCTGCCATGTTGGGAGTATTTACACCATGGAGACTGGCAAACAGTATAATTAAGACTTTTAGCTTGCAGATAGGCAGTTGTTAAATATTTACCAGCATATCACTACTCAAATCTATCCTCTACAGAGAAAAATTCATTGAAAACAAAAATTTAGCCACGTCACACATTCGTTTAAATTATCCGGTGGCTCCTAACTTCCTACAGAATGAATCCAAGCTCTTAAAATGTCGTCGGAAGGCCCTTGGAGATCTGCTCCCAACTCCTCCTAAAACGGAATCTGCTGATACCTCACCTCCTAGGGATGCCTTTTGGTGACATTAAACTTGTAACCACCTATATATCAAGATATTCTGGACTCCGTGATTTTGCAGGAACTGTCCCAGAAGCCCTTGGGTTACCCTCTTCTGTATGACTACCTCTTTACTCACCGTTTAATGTGCAGTTGAGACCTTACTTTGTGCAGAAATGTTTTTTCTGATCACCCCTAAGCTATGATGACCATTCACCCTCTTTTAGGCACCGAGAGCTCCCTCTTTCTGTTTCTATCGCTGCACTGACTGCAGTAGTCTACTCTGACCGTGCGTCTAGATGGCCCCTCGTCTATCCCCTAAAAAGAAACAGGGAGATGCTGGAGAGCAGGAAGTGTGTATACTCATCTTTGCGCTCCCAGTTCTTGAACAGTAACCTACACATATTTTAAATTCAGTCTATATTTACTGTACGTACAGGTGAATAAAGAAGTGAATGAATATTGGATCCGAGTGCAGTAACTTACAACATTCAAAATCGTGCCGAAACTGGAATTCATACTTCCTAATTTACTGATTGGGATTCCTTAATCACGTGGGGTGAAGGGGCTGCCGAGATTCCAGCCACACTCACGCCGAGGGCCCTCGAGGGAGGCTAGATTATCAATACGCTCTTGTGAAGGTCACTCTCTTCTCCACGGCGCTCTATTTTCTGTGCATCTGGTCTGCCCAGAGCAGACCTCCACATAAGCTGGCCACTCATTTACTATTTTACTATTAGAAAATGTGTGTGAGAGTGTGTGTGTTGGGGAAATGAGCAGGGGGGTGCGGGGTGGGGGTGCAAGAGAGCGGGCTGTGAAACAGACAGAGGGTGTTGGTAAACTTCTGGTTACCAAGGTCAACAACGTTTGTTTTCTTTCTTCCTGATAGAAAGCCAAACTACCAAGAGGAGTCTGTTTAAAAATGCATTATACAATGTTGTCCTGAGCAGGTTTTTAGAATTGGTTTTCTCTTCTGTTATTTTTACATTAAAATACAGTGAGACTCCTGTACATTAAGTGTCCCTGTGAGTTTTAAAATGCAGTACTGTGTGTGGTTAGCAAAGGAGGCAAAACATTTACTTCTAAGAGACAACATTTCTTGAATAAATTTGTCTAAAAGGAGAGATGAGTGCTTTCTGAGCTGTAGCTCAACCAGCAGCAGCTAAGACACTTAACGATATTCTTTTCCTTTCTGGAAAAAAAAAAAAAGGCTTTTAGAATACTTAGCAATAACAAAAAGAGCTTCTTCTTCTATATCTTTATTTATTCGTTAAAGATCCCAAAGAAAGTATGGAAAGCAGTAATTCCATGAATATTTAATGACTATATTTTTATTAACATGTGTTCAAATATTAGAGAGATTAGATGATTATGCAACCAAGCTCAAAGCCATAAAGAGAAGCCACTAATTAAATTTAGAACTGATAGGAGTTTGCTGATGTCAAGGAATCGTTATTGAAAGCATTCTAAAAAAGTCTGATGGAAGATTTTCTTCATACCACCCCTATAACACCATCACCACCATCGACAGTCCCGGTAACCATCTGTCTACCCACAGCACTACCGAAAAGGTGACATTTATTGCAAACTTGGCATTTTCTAACTCTGTCTTGGACCACAAAAATTATGCTGAACTCCCCAAAAGAAATGAAGTTGTTTTTACTTTTCCTTCATCTTTCTCTTTTTGCCTGACTAGTAACAGGAAGTTCTTGGAAACTTCCCAGAGAATGGCTGGTCTTGTAAGACTCCCAAACCAATCTCGTAGGCGCCAGAGTCTTGGCACGGTAGAAGCAAGGGTTTTAGAAGCACCTGCACTGCCTCTGTCAACCAAACTTCCCATCACTAAGCTCCAGAAATTTCCCTTGTTGTTTATTAGCCATGAGCCTGAGTGAGTGTGGGGTAGGGGTGGGGGGTCATGCAAAAAAAAAAAAAATACACACACACACCCCTACAAGACCTATTTAGCCAATCTTGTGCACTGTACCAGAAAATGTAGAAAATGCCTATGAGATATCTTAAACTTTGTGGTCAAATTAGGACCCTTCCTTGACCTCTGAGGTCAAGTTATAACCTGTTCCCTATTTGGAATTTATCCTCTTGACAAATAAAATGTACAGTAGGAGGCAAAACTGGTGGCATGACACCTCATTAGTCATTCTGAGCAGATCCCTTTTTTCACCTCAGAGGTCCTCAAGAATGATTGGTGAGGCAGCTTGCTCGCATTCCTGCTTTGGTCTATACCAAGCCATCTTAAACCGTTCCTTCTCTTTCTCTATTATGTGGTTAAAGGTCTGAAGGAGCTGGAGACAATGCAAGAACAGTGGTTACCTGCAGGAATACCTTCCCCGGTGCCTGGAGCTCAACGGGCTCCACCTGACGCTGCTATGGACCTGGCAGCTGCATCAGGAAATCAGGAGCGGGAGCGTGGGGGTTGCTGGGAGAAAGGTCTTTGGCATGGGCTGCTATGGCCACGTAGACCAGGAGGCTCACCACACACTGGAAGGAGGAAAGGGGTCGTGCCCAGTTGTGGCTAAGAAACTTAACTCCTGTTACTTTCGTTAACTTTCGGTCCCAACAACAGTTCAAATCCTAAGGATGTAACTCTTCTCATTAAACAGATGCATGGATTTCTGTGAAAGTACCCCAAGCCCATAAAATAGATCCCTGATTCATTAATACCTATAAACCCACCACTATATACTTGCTATTTTGATTTAAAGTCTCTTGGCTTGTAACAAAAACGTTCCCAGAGAAATCTCATATCTATAATTTCACTTTAGTATAAATTAGTAAATTACTCAATAGCTAATAATAGATAACAGTTCACTGAAAGTTTATTTTGTGCCTGGGACTGTGTGAAGCGCTTTATGTGCAGTATCTCATTGAATAGTCAACGAAATCCTTTGTGTACCAGTCCTGGTGGTTGCTTTCCGAAATCGATTCTAAATGACCATCTTAAGATAATCACTGTAATGCCATTCCCTTCTCTAGTACTGATTTAGGCATGGCCATGTGACCAGATCCTATCAGTAAGGTATAAAAGGAAGTCTGGTGAGAGGCTTTGAGGAATGATTTCCTCACTTCTGAAAAGGATATGCAAGAAAGAGACAATCCTTCTCACACACATCAACATTCCTGGGTCTGACATCTGGAGTTAATGCAATCACACTGCCCCCATGAGATGATCAGGCCGAGAGAGGAAAACAATCGAGTCCTGAGTGGCATCACTGAGTCACTGATCATACTTCACCTGGCCCCAAACGATCTTCCTGACTTCCACCTGCGTGAGATAATCAATTTCATTGCTGGGTAGGCGAGTTTGAATCCGGGCTTCCTGTAAGTTTCAGCAGAAGGCATCCCAGCTGACACACACTGAGCTTGATAACAGCGCCTCTGAAGAAACTGAGGCTCATAAACATGAAACAACTTTTCTGTGGTCTGCCAAGCCCCTAAGGTATGAAGCAGTGGTTTGAACTGAGCAGTCAGGCTTCCAACCCCATTCTCAAACCAACGCACTGCACCTGGGTAATAGCAAGGCCAATGATGTTAAGGAAAGCAGCAGCCTGGGACCGGTTTCCTGAGGAACGAGAGCACTAATGGAGAGCCACTGAGGCTCTCGGACATTCAGAATGTCTGATGCTCTCCTACACAACCGTTTCAGTGACTCCCCTCAGCGGTCGGTCCCTGGCCCCACGGGGCACTCTCTCACAGGCTGACGGGTCCCTGCTGCACAGCAAAGCAGACAGATGAAGAGAACTGATGATAAAAAATAAATGAATGAATGAATGAATGAATGAATGAATAAAAATTACTTTCCTTTAGGGGTAAAGAGTAATTAATTCTAACAGAGGATGAACGTCTTCCTTCATTTTCCCCTTTCTCGGCTCAGGCCAGTCAAGAACCTCTCTCTCTGCCACCTCTCTCTGTGTCACTCGATTGCAAGTGTTCTTAACTGGACACAGAAGGGGAAAACAGATTCAGAGATGGCTGTGACACAGAAAGGTTCACATCCGATTGCTAGTGACTGATACTCGCACTCCAGGAGAATGCCTGCCTGAAGGAGAAGATGAGCTGGCCGCATTTTAGCCCCAGGACCCAAGTCCATAAGCAACTTTTCTCATAAGTGGTCACTGAGAAGGATTTCTTCCCACATTATACGTCAAGGAGCTTTTTAAAGAACTGCTCCAAGTGAGAACACTTCGAAACGCACAGGCCCCTGTCCTCGAAAGCCATCAACACTCCTGCAGAACCATACGCCAGCCCTCAAGGGACCCAGAACTATTCCATTATACCAGAAAGTCTGTGGAATGTAAATCCAGGGGTCTGAAATGCTGTATATTTTTTCAAAAAGTATAAAGTGGAAGCCATTGACTCCATGGATCCACCAAATGAATGGATTGTTTCCTCTGCGTAAATGAACTGTCAGAAACAATGGCCATGCAACACATTTGCTCCTGTTCCCCAAAGAGGAAAAACCTACATCCCAAATAAAGCTACGTCTTTTCTATAAAACTTAAGCAAAGAAGCATGGGAAAAAGAAAGCTTGACTTATACTTCAGAATCAGATGTCTGTGTTCAGACAGCAGGGACTATAACCTGGAGGCTCAATTCTCTCTGAATACCCAGACTGGCCTTCAAAATGCAAATGGATGAGCCTTCAACGTCCGTGGTTCTCTGAGCGAATTTGCAAAAGCACTTCCTGAATTATGTCTAGTTTTATTTTCTAATCACTCTTTTTCTTAAGTTCTTTTCTCCAAAGTTTTTACCCCTAAAACTTTCAGAACACTTCATCCTCCACCTTGACTCTCTCCTTTCTTTCTGAATGTGGTCTTTCATTAAGAAATATTAAAAACACTCAAGAAGTTACAATGAATAACCAGAGAAACAGCATTTTGTCTTTACTTACCATTATTATCAAATCTTAGCATTTTTACGAACTGGTCTAAATTTATTTTTAGAAGTTACTGTAAAATTATTTTGAGACGCTTCCTATTCATCCGTCTCCAAAATTATTACACTTCTCTCTGAGGTCACTACTGTCCAAAATTGGGAATTTTTATTTTTTCATACGTATTTACATAGTATTTTTAAATAATATCCTATAGTACATATCAACTTCTTTCTTTGGTTGGTCGTTTACATAAAACATTCTTTTGAGCCTCAGCAATATGTTACATGTAACCCTAAGTTATTCATCGTTCAACCGTATTGTACTCCACTGAATAAATATATGAGTTTGTCTAATTTCTTTCTGATGGACACTGCATTTCTTTACCATCAGTTTTCTGTTTCTTTGTTTTCATCTATACTCACTTAGGACTTTTACAGACTGGTCGTATTGCTTCCTCTTAATGGGATGTCCCTTTCATCTTAGGCAGCACCAGAATGTCATCTGCACCTGCCTGCTTTGGCTAATTATTCAGGTTTTGTTTCCTTTTGGTTTATTTGGCTTTAATGGTGCATCTTCCCTCTTAAGTCAGTTGGTTTTGCTTGTCAATCTTCAAATCTTTTCCTAGTACCTCAGCTTAGGTAAACTTATTCTCTCCTCTTGTTTATTATTGAGAAGAGTATGTCGTCTGTCTATAATTTCAAAACACCTACGCGTTAACACTATCTTATGAGGGTAGAAAGGGAAAAGACAAGGCGTCCAGGAACTTGAAGTGAAGAGGAAAAAACGGAGAAGGCGACACGTCATCTGACTTCATCGTAGAAGCCCGACTTAAACCTCTGCCCCGCGCGCACACGCATGTCCCTACTGTCAATCTCAGCAGATCTTCTGCTTCTTTCCACTTTCGCTCACACGGGCTACGTCCCAAGAGTTCTTTCTTGATCTCAACACAATTAACATCAAGCATATCTAACTTCTGACTGGTTTCTCTCAGCCGTTTATCTTTGCTCTTCCACTAAATGCCCAGGTCTACTGGTTATTTCAAATCATCTGCACTGTTTTTCTTAAATTCCATGCACACCCATTCGGTGATTAGGATGACGATGTCCTGATATGACATTGGCTGTTCTAACAGTAAAGTTTAAACACACACACACGCACACGCCACAAAATTCTCCCTTGCTGACATTCACAGAGGAGGTCAGAATCCCATGCTTATTTCATTCCAAACTTTATGGGCATGCAGAGGGCTTTCTTGAGGTATGAAGATGAGAGAAATAAAACAGGACAAGCCTCACTCTAGTCCTAAGTGCTTGAAATACAGTTCCAAAAAAAACCTTCAAATCTCCCAAACATCTACAAAGTAACTTCTGTATAAAGTTAATCTGACTGGTGTTTCCTTACCTGTCCATGTCTGGTATCAAATTTCTAAAAACTAATATACTTCACGCTTCCTACACACAAGCAAATTCCAGACAGAGCGGTCAGTGGGATGGATGCCCAGCAGGGTGTGTGTCTTGCAGTTCGTTCTCTCTCTCTCTCTCTCTCTCTCTCTCTCTCACACACACACTTTTTTTTTAATATGTGGGACTTGAAAAAAGAATGTCGAAAATGTCTTTTCCCCCATAACAGTTTAAGATCTTAAGTCACGTAGAAGGGAGACAGCCATGTGCCATGCAATATAAACACTATTACCATGGAGGCTGGTACCCTTCACCAACCATGTGTGCCCTGAACAACCCATTCATGTGGAGATGCTATTATTATCCTGAATTTACTATCCTGAGACTTTTCTGGTAGAGAAACACGCCCTGGCTGCTCTAGGTGGTCTGGCAGACCACCTCAGTTATGGGGACTCGGGCTGCTGAATATTTATTACCAAGGAGATAAGAAGTCTTTTCCAAGTCCTTCTTGTTTTATTAACATACTCTCATTTGATAGCTCTTACAGGAAATTTATTTTAGATAGACATATAGATATAGATCGGACTACCAGACTGTGAGATTCTGAGATCAGTGATCCTATCTTATCCTAATAAAATTATTAGACTTTCTACAAGGTGCTGTACATAGCAGATACTCTATAACTTCTTTTTAGATTCAATGGAATAAAAAATAGAAAAACTCGAATATGCTCTCTAAAATTGTTTTGATGACACCACCATGAGAAGTTCTCTATTTTCCAAATCTAAGTGATAGAAAAATGTTTATAAAACAAGGATGTTCATTGGATAAGAACTTACACTGAACTTTATTTCTGCAAAAATCTTTATTAGTGCACCTTACATATTTTTTCAGCCCAACACAGCACTAAGAATACTGCCTTAAAAAAAAAAAAACACTCTGTGGTTTGATACCTCAGCAATTTTCCAATGGGAAAAAAGAGATTTCGCCAAATACATATTCATACGTGAAAAGTCATTTAAAGTGATTTGATAAATTACATGCCATAAACAGATTTAAAAAGCGAGCCATCAAACCAGATACTAATAATATGTTGCAATTCCAAAATAATACTGATGACCAGGAATAACATCCGTCCATGGATTCCTAATAACGGGATTTCTGAAATATGCTCCTAGGAAAAAATACTAGAGGTCAAATATTTTTAGAAAGCAATATTTACTACGGCTTCCTACTGGAGATTCGCAGTGCACATTTTCATGTGACAGGATTTAAAACTCGCTTATTTAACTCAGGATTGCCGATAATTTTCTTTCGTAAGGCGATGTGAAAAGAGAAGATGGAATTAGCCTTCAGGCGGAGCAGCTTCTAACCCTGGCTCAGCGGCTTGAATAAATCTAAGCCACGGACTTAGTCTCGGGGATCACTACAACCGGGGCTTGGAACTATCCGAGTTGTGAGGGTCTCTCTAGCCACTGTGTGGACTCCATCGAGGAGCATGCCCTCATGCCACGTGCGATGCTGCTCCTGCAGATTCACCCAAATTCCCACAGGCATCCCCTGCACTCTACGCCCTTCACCCACACCTCTCGTGGACAAGCATACCCTGTGCATACCCACATAAACAGGGGCGTGGCCTTTACAGGTGACTCATAAGCTCGCTCAGAAAGGTGGCCCAGCTCTGCATGATTGCAGGAAGACGTACAAACATCACCATGTTAGGGCAGTTCCCTAGGAAAAACAAACAGAATGCTAGCAGCGCTCGCTCATCCTGGCTTTGCAGGACTGAGAGAAGGCATACAATCTTAAGAATTCCCCCTAAAGAATCCCGCCCCCAAAGAGGGAACAAGAGGTGAAGTGGATGCAGCCATAGAAAAGAACTGAGAGAACCTCAAAATCTCTACAGATCCAACTCAATGTTGTCAAAATTCTAATGGCATTGTTCACACAAGTTTAAAAGATAATCCTAAAATGCACATGGAACCAAAAAAGGCCCCACAGAGCTAAAACAATCTTGAGCAAAAAGAACAAAGCTGAAGACATCACACTTCCCCATTTCAAATTACATTACAATGCTATAGTAATCGAAACGGTATGGTACCCGCATAAAAACAGGCGCACGGACCAATGGAACAGATTAGAGCACCCAAGCACGTGCAGCAACTAATCTTTGACGAAAGAGCCAAGAATACACAATGAAGAAAGGACAGTCTCTTCAATAATGATGTTGGGGAAACTGAATATTCACATGCAAAAAGAAAAGAAATTGAACCTTTATCTTAAACCATACGTAAACATCAACTCGAAATGAATTACGGATTTAAACGTAAGATATGAAACCATAAAATTCCTTGAAGAAAGCATAGGAGAGAAACTTTCTGACAATGGTCTTGGCGATGATTTTTTTGGACGTGACATCAAAAGCACAGGCAACAACAAAAAATAAAAATAAGAAAGACTATATCAAACGAAAATGTTTCTACACAGCGAAAGAAACAATCGACGAAATGAAAAGCTACAAAATGGAAGAAAACATTTGCAAACCATATATTCAGAAAGGGATTAATATCCAAATTACATGAGGAACTCACAACTCAATAGCAAAAATCCCTAATAACCCAATTTTAAAAAGGGTAAAGGATAGACATTCTCCCAAAGATAAATAGCCAACAGGTATATGAAAAGATGCTCAACGTCACTAATCCTGAGGGAAATGCAAATCAAAACCACGATGAAATATCACCTCATCCGTGTTAGGACGGCGAAGTCTAAAGATACAAGTGGGGGCCAGTGTATGAAGCAAAGGGCAGCCTTTATGCACTGTTGGTGGAACTGTAAATCGGTACAGCCATTACAGAAAATTAAAAACAGAACTACCGCATGACCCAGGAATCCCACTTCTGGAAATACAGCCAAAGGAAATAAAATCACTATCACAAAGAGATACCTATCGCAAAGAGATATCTGTACTCCCATATTCATTGAAACATTATTCACAGTAGTCAAGCTATTGAAACAACCTAAGTGTCCACGGATAAATAAAGACAACGTGAATTACATAAATTTCATAATATAAAGCCAGACACAGAAATAAGCCAGACATAGACAGACAAATACTGCATGATCTCACTTACATGTGGAATCTGAAAAAACTGAATTCCTGGTAACAGAGCAGAATGGCAGTTACCAGGGGCTGAGGGTGTGGGGAAATGGGGAGATGTTGGTCAAAGTGTACAAACTTTAAGTTATAAGATGAATAAATTCTGGATACCTAAGGTACAACATGATGACAGTAATTAATAATAACGTATCGCATACTTGAAATTTGCCACAAGAACAGATCTCAAGGATTTTCAGCAAAAGGTAATTGTGTGAGATGGTGGATAAGTTCATTAGCCTGACTGTGGTAATTTCACTTATAAATCAAAACATCACGTTGCACACCTTAAAATTCACATTTTTTATCTGTCGACTATACCTCAATAAAACTATGATAAAAAGAAACAGGAAGAAATGATGCACAGAAATTACTATAATTTATGCAGGAAAGTAACATATACTAACGAGAGAAAGAGAAGAAAAAACGAAGGTACTAACAGCTAAGAGAACTAGGTGAGACGTGACAGGAAATTTTGTTTCTTCTTTATAGACAGGATTTAGATACACATGTATTGAGAGGGTTGTTATGGGCTGAATTGTGTCTGCCCCCCCCCAAAAAAATTCATGTTTACATACCAACCCTTAGTACCTCAGGATGTAACCATATTTACAGATGAAGTTTTAAGGAAGTGATTTAGAATGAGGTCATTAGGATGGAAGCCCTAATCCACTACGACTGGTGTTTTTACAGGAAGAGGTAGAAACGCCAGGCATGAGGGTGCACAGAGGAAGAGCCACGGGAGGACCCTGACAAAAGGTGACTGACTGTCTTCAAGCCAAGGAAAGAGCTCTCGCCCCAAAGCAAACCTGATGGCACCTTGATCTTGGACATCCAGCTTCCAGAACTAAGAGAAACATACATTTCTGTTGTTTAAGCCAGCGGTCCCCAACCTTTCCGGCACCAGGGACCGGTGCTCCTATGAGAATCTGATGCCTGATGACCTGAGGTGGAGCTGAGGCGGTGATGCTGGCGCTGGGGAGCGGCTGCAAACACAGATGAATCTTCACTCTCTCAACTGCCACTCACCTCCTGCTGTGCAGCCCGGTTCCTAACAGGCCACGGACCAGTCCCAGTCTGCAGCCCAGGGGTGAGAACCCCTAGTTTAAGCCACTCAGTCTGTGGTATTTTATTATGGCAGTCCTAGCAAACTGATACAGAGGGCTTGTCAGATCAATGAAGTGACAACTGTGACCAAAAAGACATCAGAAAGAAACCAAAGGGAGGGGAAAAAAAAAAAAGCCTACAGTGGTGTCAATCTATTAATATTTAACAGGACTATTAAGAATGTGGTGGGAAATAAGCTGAACTGATATAGTTTGGGTCTAAATGATGAAGGACATACATTTAAGATGGAGGGATATGGACTTTACCCAGTAGACAACAGGGAGCCACTACAAAGTTTCTGAGGAGTAGAATGACATGATCCACCTAAGATTTAAGTAATTACTTTAGGAGCAGCGCATGGGAGGGTTTGTAGTGGAAGAGAGGAGGTACCGAAGCGAGTTAGAAAGCTGTAACAAAAATACGGCGGAGTCAAGGGACCCTGAGTGACAACGAGAATTAGCATGAGGAGACAGAGACAAAGAAATACCATGGAAACAGCAGTAATAGAACTTGACGTTAAAAAAAAAAAAAATTCCTAAACCATTCCAATTGGCTGAACTTAACTTTTAAAGACATTTTTTTTTCATTTTAAATTACACAAATCCTTAAAACACGGGATTGGTTTCAACCTGCTGTAGTTAAGTCCTCTGGCAGGGTCATTACGTGGGTATAATTTTCCCTCCTCGAATTGTTTCTGAGGGGGAACAAAAGAGAAAGGGTGTCTGCATCCTCGGTTCCCTGTTTCTGAACGCTCGCTCCCTGCAAAGTTAGACATCTGCTTCCCATCAGTCACAGCTGTGGCCGGGCCTACAGCGCGGGATGGGCCGGGGACGAAAGGCAGCAGGTGAAGTTTAGCATCTCATTCATCAGGAGCTTCTCGACAATCTTCCGACTATAGTCGAGGTACATAGTCAAATGACACCGCCCACTCTCCCTCCTCTCCATGTGGGCCTGACAGGGACTGGGTTCTGAGACCTGGAGTATTATTCTTGTCCACCTTCCAAGTGGTTCCTTGGAGAGCTCATCAACTTCCAGGCCCTCTCTTCAAACTAGAGGAGTAGATCTTGAGGGTGAGAAAGAGGAAGAATTCCATTGCGACGTAATGTAAATCTAGCATCTCTAGCTAGCCTCCTCCCAGAGCAATTAACGCAAACCTGCTGTGCAAAATAATGAGAGAATAGCACGGGAGAGATAAACTAACACTTTAGGAGAAATCGCAGTAGAACAAAGTGAATTTTATTCACTTTCTCAGCAGCAACAGCAGTCACAAAGTTGAAAGGTCATTTACTCCCTACCATTCACATCAAAGTATTCCACACTGGAGGGGGTCTGTTAACCCATTACCACTGCACCTTTGTGGATAGCTAGCTACTTCTATCCATCACAGGATCTCTCCCACAGTCCACGCTGTTCCACAGGGAATTGGGGGAAAAAAATGCTTCTCCCTGACACCTCTTGGCTGAACAGATGATTACTAAACCAATTCAATCTGCAAATATTTACTGAGTGCCTACTAAGAGCAATTTAAGTGGTAAGAATACAGTGGGAGAACAAAACAGAAAAACAATTCTGGCCATCTTAACATTATATTTCAAAGGGTGACGCAGGCAAAAATAAAACAAAATACATAGCATGTTAAATGGTGACAAGCGATATATGAAAAAATAAAGCGGCTATCGGGTGACGGAGTGTTGACGGAGGGGTTGCATTTTTATACGTGGGATTCAGAGAAGTCTTCGCTGAGAGATAACAGGGCAAAGGATTGAGCAAGACAAGTATCTGGGAAAAGAGAACTCTAAGAAGATGGAGGAGCAAAGATGAAAGACAAAAGCATGCCTGATAGGCTCAGGAAGGGTAACGAAGGGCGGCTGGGGCCGAGGGAGGGAGAGGCAGAAGAGTGGGTGGGAAGGTACCAGGAGACCAGAGCATGAGGACCTCACCAGGCGCCGGCCTTTTACACTGGAGACGAGGAGCCTTCCTGGGTGTGAGCACGCACGACAGGGGTGCGATGCTCCCAAGCTCTGACCGGGCTGTGCTGTGCTGAAGATAGACTGAGGATTCATATTGGCAAAAATCTAAAATTCATGGCAGGTATGTAAGCAGATGCACCAAAAGCAACGCAAAAGATTTCGTCCAAGTAGAATTCTCAAGGCACGAAAGTGCGATCTATCTCGGCACTTCAGCATGGCCTCTTACTACTCCGTGTCCTAACCCCGGTGAGCCATACCTCTCTCCGTTAACTACTAAATGGTCCGCTCCCCTTTCCATTTTGCTTAGCTTCTGGAAAGGAGTTTGCATTTTTTTTCGAAAGTCGATAGCCTTATTTTTTTTTCCCCCACAGTAAACACTGAGTAACAGACTTTGGCACATCTGGACGATGCTGATCATGCTACGATCGCGTACCCCACAGGCTTGCAGAGACTGGGGAAAACACGGGGAACCCATGCGTCCCCAGTACATGGGCTATACCTAATTTTGAAGGAAAAAAGAAAAAGCGTTCTATCATCGCATGGAACATCTGGCGGAATTCAAGATTAAGTTACAAATGGTTACGAAGGCCAATTATTAGCCAAATGATGCCTGCTGAAACGAGGCTGTGGTTTCACTACCTGGTAACATTTTACTGATTGCTCTGAGACTGACTCATCACGGGATCCTCAAAATGTATCACATTTACACTTAACGAACAGGGCAGAGGGTGGTTTCTTGTTTCGAGTGAAATGCAAGCACAATGTCTAGGAGAAATGATAGAAGGGTGACAATTACTTCCTATATTTATCTTAATCTCCCATGAGGAACATGTCATGTGTCATATTTGAAACCCAGCTATTAAGATAAGATCACTAACAGTGGTACTAGTAATAGCTCTTCTTTATTGTGCCAAGCATTTGATAGACTCACTCATTCCTCGGATATTATTATCATCCCCCTTTATCAGTCAACTGAGGCTCAGAGAAGCTGAGGTAACTTGCTGGGATTCAAACAAACTGAAATGTGGCGATGAAGTTCAAACCCAGCACCTTCACTCCTTGCTGTCACTTTCAACCCCGATGCGATGCTGCGCTAACCTGCACTCCGCCACAACGTGCACGCCGCCAGCGACGCCACAGTAACCCCGATGTGATGCGGGTCTGCAACCCTAACAGCTTGCTCTTCTCTATCTTGACATTTTGTGCATTTCCCAGCTACGGTCTGGGGCAAACAACTCACCCATTTCCTCATACTTGGATGAAAACTTGACCTATGCTGTGTGTGCTGGAGATTCCTGATTCAAAGAGATCTTTCCACTACTAAACTGACCTTCATCAAAAAATGTACGGTTACATAAAGAATTTTAAAGAGTGGCAATTCATCTCTGCCTAGACTCTTACATTTTGAGTGTGGAACATGTACCAAAAATGAATAGAAAACACTGAAATAGAGATAATTATTTTGCATTCCTTTTTGGTAATGACTACTATCTTCAAGAAGCTATGAATCAACGACAAGACAAGTAGCTAACTATAATTCATCTACTTCCTGATATTTGTAGATCTGAATTTCAATTACTGAATATCAATGATTTCCAAAATACGTTAGATTCTGTTATTCCATATTTCAGCAGGTAGCCATCAAAGCAAAAGGTTGAAATACTTTTTCTTTGTATCTGGGACTCTTTAAGAGGTAATACAACGTTTTTAATGTAGTAGTCTCAGTCTTCAAACCTTATCATAAATCAGCTATGATTCAGAAGCCATTGAAGAGGTTTTGGTATTTTAAGAAACTCCACCGTAACTGTCTTTTTCAAAAGTATAAAGAACATTTGCAAAGAACATAACCACTTCTTAGTGGAACGTGAACATATTATGCAATTTGCATATTTATCCAAAATGCTAGGTTTGACTTCCGATTCCACATTTACTGCCTGTCTGGGGTGGGGGGCAGAGGATGTCACAATCATATCTATGTCATACGGCTATTGGAAGGCTGATATGAAGTGATGAATCTGAAAAGATTTTTGGAACTCTAAAGCTCATTTTAAATGCTACTATAATAATTTAGATTTCAACCTCATTGTCTCTTGGAATTACATATTTTAAATGAAGTTTCCTTATCGCGAGACACAGCTCAATACAACACCTTCAGCCAAGTAGAAAGAGCTTGGCCGAGAACTAAACCATACTCATTACGACTGACATCCACTCTTCTTGGCAATGAAGTTCTCATTTCTTATCTCTACCATGTTGTCATACTGTGACTTATAATAAGAAATATATATTTGGTTTTTGTCCCTGTTTCCAGCACGGAGCTCCTAGAACCTTTGGAATTTTTTAAGTGATGAGAGTGAAGAATATGTCACTTCATTCATAACAAGCCCCTTCCGATGGCACTGAGTTTATGTTAATGAGGTGACTTTTGGGAAGCTCCTCAGGATGAGGGCTGGTTGTCAGGGGAACCAACGGTGATTAGAAGATTGGAACTTTCAGGGGTGGGTAGAGAGGCTGGAGGCTGAATCAGTCGTCAATGATTTAATCAGTTATGCTATGTAATGAAGGCTGCAAAAAAAAAAAAAGCCGAAAAGACTGGCTGGGAAACACGGCCACGTGCCAGGAGGGCAGTGCACCGCAGTTCACGAGAACAGAAGCATCTGCACAGGACCCTTCCAGACTCTATGCTCTCATCTGACTGTCCAAACGTATACTCTGTAATATGCTTTACAATAAACTTATAAATTAAGTGTTCCTCTGGGTTCTATGAGCCATACTAGCAAACTAATAGAGCCTGAGGAGGGGGTAGTGGGAACCTCCTATTTAGAGCCAGTCGGTCAGAAGCACAAGTGACAACTTGGACTTGAGAGTGGCAAGTGAAGTGTGTGAAGTCTTGTAAGACGCAGCCCTTGCCTGTGGGATCTGCTGCTATTCTCAGGGAGTGTCAGAAGTGAGTTAGATCGTAGCACGCCCATCCGTGTTATCGGAGAATTGGAGAATTGCTTGGTGGTGTTGGAAAAACACATCACGCATGTCATTATCATAATCAAAATAATTTTCAAGTAATTATGTGTGCTCAGTGTTATTTAATTTGGGCCTTTTCCATTAGAAATATGCAAAAAAAAATTTAATAAAAAAGGAAATCAAATTGGAAACACCAACCCATGACACATTTACCAAACCAGGACATGGAGAGTACAACTTCAATAAAAATTGAAATAACTCATTTACGTAATATAATTTACATATCTTCCCAAGGGTAGAGCTTCCCTAGAATCTTCCCTTAATACAATTTATTATCAAAAACTCTCAAAATAGCCCTAAAGAAAAATAGAAAAATGTTTTCCAAGCTAACCTTTGCAGTTTCTATAGTGATAGGTATCTCTTCATCCATTAACTCTCCCGTAATGTTATTTCATATCTATTTATTAAATGTTCTGCTGAGTTCTGAGAACACATACGTGAAGAAGACACCATGTCTGCAACAAATGCTCTGTCTTCCAGGAGAGACAGTGAAACAACTCAACAACTCGACGACACAAAACGTCCTAAGTATAATGAAATAAGCATATGCAAAAAGAACCTGCATATAAATGAGCTACTCTGCTTTCTACTTTGGTGTCTTTGACGCATGTGTCTTTAGTGATACTGTAATGTTTTTGTTATTTTGTACCTGTTGGAAAAATTGTGATGATTAGACAGAGGTTGGAAAGATCCATAACTATAATTCTATTTAGGATTTGACTTATGCTTAATCATGACTGCATTCAAATGTGGTTATCATTTCTCTTATTAAACCATTAATATCACTTACTTTGCATGTTTAGATGAACTTCTGTTCCTCTAAAAAGTCATTTGTACAAAATATTAAAAAAGGATGAGTGTAGATTAATGATTATGAGACTGTGAGTCATGGTTTCTGTGTGTGTAGATTTAGTGGGGTCAGGTGTCTTGGATAAAGGTCACCTCCCCTTGAACCCCACTGCCATCTAATCACCAGGAAGACCATGTTTTCTATTGTGGTTTCTATGGTAACAGCGATACAACTTGATTACTACCCTTCCAACAGTGCTATGTATGGTAAGAGACTGGGGTTTGTGACGCTTAATTGAGAAGTAATTTAATGACTCATATGCTCACGAGTATCTTATACATTTTGGTGTTGCTTAGACTCCCTTCGTAAACTGCACAGGTATGAGTACACGTCAAGAGCTCAGGAGAAGCAGTGGGAAATCGGTCCAGATTGGATTTAGAGCTCCTCTACAACAGCGGGCTCGCTCTCAGTTCTCAGTTACTTCAGCATCACTGAGTAGCGGCCAGTGTGTGTGTGCATGTGTGTGTGTGCATGTGTACGTGTGTGCGCACTGCTGACTTAGAACCTCAGGAGAATCCAGAGAGTAGGTCATTAACTCTGGCGGGTGACTTCTCCCTGTTTCTACTCTGAATGTAGAAACTAGATATAACTTCTTGAGTTCCATTAGGGGTTCTGTGAGTCACCATAGTGAACTCAGAGTGACACTGTGTCACGCATTTATTCGCATGGTATTTTGTCTCGAAACGCAAGATCATTACTCTGCAAAAGTCCCAAGAAAAAGCCACATAGATCACAGAGACTGCTGGAGCTAAACGTACTCCTGCTTTTCGGTATGCACCAAGCAAACGGAAGGGTAGGACTTCGCTTGGGCTTCCTATTTTCCTCGGACAGCAGTCGACATTTAGTATTTTGAGTCGGGGGTTAGAAAGAAGAGTTGCTTCTCTTTTGAGTCCTATTCCCAGGTTCCTATCGGTTCAAAATCCCAGTTTCAGTCTACATAAAAAGGATCGTTATTTTTCTTAACCTGTTTGCCAACGACATAAACCAGTCTGAGAAAGGGTTGTAATTATTACACAGGACTTCATATTTTAATTTTCGAATTACCTACTTTTTGTGAACAACATGATAAGATTCTTTTATATCTATTTTGGTTCGTGAATCTATAAGATTTCTTGACCTCTTCAATTACTGAAACTTTCAAAGACCCAAGAACATGGAAAGTAGTATGTTGATATCAAAGTGTGCTATCTCTCTCTGGGAGCTGCCCTCAAAATCAGAGGTCTTGAATTATGGCAAATAGAAAAGTCAGGAGCTGGCTTTCAGGAGAACAAACAGGGAAGACTGATAGCCAGACTGACTCAAGGCCAAGTTCATTCAGCATCCAGCCCCACTCGCTCATGGCATAGAAGAATGAGTTGAAGACCGCTTTCGCCAGCAAGCTCGTCTGCAAGATGCTCGAAGACCCTGCCAGTCCTGGCGTGCATTCCGAGAGGCACCCTCCTTTTCCCAAGAAGCAGACCCATGAGAATAATCAGGCCAACGCTCTGGGTGGCGCGTGCGCTGCTCTTGTCTGCAGAGGTGATTTACAAGGCGCTGATTGCTCCTGCCTCAGTGACAAATCTCCATAGGCCTTCCTCACCTTGCCTTCACCTCACCTGAAGAAGGCCGGTAATTCCTCAACTCCCTGCTTAAAAAATGCTGACACTTAGTGCTCTATATCTGGTGTTGCAAAGTATTATCCCAGCCTGACTGGCCTGCAGAAAAGGTTTTATCAACCATTTCCAAAATTACCACTTTCAAAATCACTTCCTACAACTCCAAGACCACAAAAACACAAGAAAATTAAGTTTTATGCAATTAATCAAGCCTAAATCATTTGCCTTTGGGAAAGCGGACAAGCAGGATTGATTTAAATAAACTATAAAAGATCTTGGTTAAAAAAAAAAAAAACATACATCTACACTATATGTAGATACACAGATAAATATAGATAAGGACATAAAATTATCTGCTCCAATTATTAATATAGTCTATCTTCTCATAGATCATTGCAATTCTGCTTTAAAGTGTAGAGTAAAATGAAAAGTTATATTTATTAAGGTACTAGAAGCTTTGCTAGTGTAAATTAAATATTTGTTTTATTCTAGGGCCTGGTTATCAGACCTCGGTACGGCTGCGACAATGAGACCTGAGATCCCCTGGGTATGTCCTCGCTTCTAAAATCACAAGAGTCTTTCCCGGAAGCACTCAGCACAGAAGGCCAGCCTCATTGCAGGCTGCTCAGGACCCAGGCCACTGGAAGGCCGGGGGCCAGAAGACACCCATGGGTCGGCCGCGGGCGTGGCGCCAAGGTTGTTTCCAGGCTCGGTGAAGACAGGCCGCCTTGCGGAAGGATCCACAGGGTGACCCTAGAGACCACACACCTCGTCTCCATCTGACCATGGGCTGCGGGCCTAGAACCAATCCCTGGAAAGGGCCTGGACTTGGAAGAGGGAGCAGCTGCCTAGGGGAAGTCAGTCCCTTTGGAGTCCTCGTTTTTATAGAGATCTATGTAGGGCAATTTAAACAGATATTCCAGGAAACTGGGAGATGGAATGGATGATCTCTGGAGCATCCATTCAATTGAAATTCTGGGGATTCCAATCAGTAGCTCTCACAGTAGACACCATAATTTATTTTAGAGGATTATATGATTTAGTTGAAAACACATAGGGTTTTAGTTTCTAAACAACATGTATTCAGCTTGATATCATCTCTACCAACTTTCCAGTAAAAAAAAAAAAAATCTAAAAAGACCCTCCATCCCCTCCTCCACAAACTCGAACATTATTGCATCCACTGGGGCTGTATTTTCAAGGAAATGAGCCCAGACTGGAGGTGGAGAGTGTATGGAGCAGTGATTATCTTATTCACTGCATCCTACAAAACATGCTCATAATCAAAGCAGTGTAGGTATCGACGGGAAAGATGCCTACTTCAAGGGCACTAGATTTCGTGTCTCCTCGAGTCTCTTATCTCAGCGCAGCAGAGCTGTGCCGATAAAAGCTACCAAGTGCAGGGTCCTGGGTGGCAGTTTCCTCTTCCCCGCCGGGGAGAAGAGAACCGAGAGCATTGCCCACACCTTGTGTGTTTGCAAACGCTAACGGGGAATGGACTCTCGTTTAAGGATAGAAAAGAATAAAAAGGAAAACGACTAAATGGGACCTAAGGACGGGGGAACTTGAGAATAATAGAAAAGGTCACGAAAACTCAGGAAAAGAATATTCTTCTGAAAAAGATACAGTCCAGGAATCAGAAGATAATTCTGAAGCGTGTACAAGAATTGTCTCCTATAAAGCAAGGTGAGGATCCATAAGTAGAGCAAACCCATAGAAAAGAATGAGATGTAACAGAAAGATAAAAAGAATTAGCTGCAAAGGCAATAAGCAGAAACAAAATAAAACACAAACACATGCAAAAAAAAAAAAAAAAAACAGGAAAAACAGAAAATGCATCACAACTAAAATGACAGCGGCAAAATTAAAATCTTCGTGGTAGATATTTAACAGCAGAAATGGCATGCAAACTTTCAGTCAGTGATTTCAAAACAAACTGGATAAGCTCTTCCACCATAAAGAGGTAAAGAACAAAGGACCAAAACCAGTAAGAGGACAGATGATAAGTAAAAGAGCTAAAAATTAGTTATTTATTTCCAAGAATAGAAAAAAAATGCATAATTTCACCACTAGAAAGAGAAGCAGTGATCAAATCCATAATAAGCTTTTCTGGAACTCAAAGCTAAACACCTTAAAATGAAAATTAAACAGATTCAATCTGTTCTGAATAATATTAACAGGAAGAAATCCACAGATGAATAAACTCCAACAAAATTCTGAATTATGAAGAAAAATGTCATTTCACAAAAGGCTGATAGCAGCCAAAACCTCAGATAAGAGGCCTGGAAAGAAATAAAAATCCTCAAGAAGACATACGCTGCCAAACTAGTCTTACTAGAAGCTGTTAAGTGTCACAAAGGACCAACATTGCCACTTGTTCTTCTTGGATTATATAGATTAGTTATCGCATTTCAACACAACGGCCAATTCTTGATGTCTTTTCAACTCTATAGACTTGACATTGGGTCCATGACGAATCTCTCTCCGATAATTTTGAGCTGATAAACAGACTAGATGATGGCCAACCTCCAGATAACAGCTCTTCACTTCAGTTTTATTTCATTTAGATATGGTTTTCATACATCAAAACATCACGGATCCCAAATTTCCCCTGTGGATCATAGGTCACAAGATCCGGGATGCAATGTTGGGATTTTCCTCAGACTGTTACGAATTAGCTGGAGACCACATGTTTCAGGGAAATAAAAACCAGAAAGGGCAGGGATTTCTGGTTAGCTTCAGGCAGTGAAGCACTGGATACTTTGTGTGGCATCCTCTATAACAGATACGGTTTAAAATACAGCCCAGTAGGGATAATGAATCTGGAAAGAAGAGTTCAGAGTCATTTGCATTGTTCTAGTAGGAGTAAGGAGAAAGGCCATTAGAGCATTAAAAACTATAAATAGAATTCATCACTAACGTAGAGAGATATGCACACACAGTGTGACAAAAGCTTGAGAAGTGAAATTATAGAATAATCAAAAATATTGAACTTTGCCAAAGTTTGAATTCTATCAAGAATGATGAAACACTGTTGGATCTGGTGATTAGGAGGCCGTTAATAACCATCTATATGTGTGGTTTTCAGAGAGAGGAGGTGTTGGCAGTTGGCAGTAAAGTTATTTTGCAAAAGTACCAGGTACAGACTTCTCTGTTATAAGATTGACACTAATAAATAGGTGAGAGATAGAGCAATCACCTAAAGAGATATCGGAGTAAAATTAAAAAAAAAAAAAAGTCAGGACCAGGCAAACATTTAGCATGCACACAGCTAAAGGAGTCGATGGAAAGAGAAAGTTTAAAGAATTGAGAGAGTCTGAATGTGAATGAAATGAGGCACCATATGATTAGTAAAGATACGGAACTTGATCAAAAGAATGAATGAAGAGACACGCTTTAGCAAGAAGACTATTTCTCAGAAGATTGAGACAAAGGAAGAGAAAATGGACAGACGCAATGTTGAGAACAGGAGAGTTGAAGAAGATCCCATAAACTAGCCACCGACCGTTGCCTTTTATTAAGAATGAATATGAATCCAAATGTCGAAAATGAAGAAACGTGGATTCGACAGCAGCTTAAAGATGTGGAAAAGGTCTTAAAAGACAATAAGTAGTCCCCTAGAGATGAATAATAAGCAATCATCACTTACCCGAAACTGTACAGAATCTCTTTCTTGGATCAAATGAACAGGACGCCATGACAGTGTCCCCACCTGGCAAACCGGGTGGAAGGGGGGATGGTGCACGAGGGACGCGGGGTTCGTAAGGCAAGAACAGGAAGATTCGTGAAGAAAGTTCTGACAGATTCTGAAGAGAGCTAGCATGGTCGTGACATGACAGGCCTCGTGATTCCAACTGACAATGGATGTATGTGGCACCAGAGTGAAAGAAAAATTCAGGGAAGTCCTCAAGAGGCTGGGAAGGGCAGGGACTGCCAGTGCCCACCAAATACCTACAGAGAGAGCTCTGTGAATTCTCAGCCTCCACCACAGTTTTTTTGGGTTTGTTTTTTTTTTTATTTTTTGTTTTTTTTTTAGGGTGGGGGTAAATGATAAGTTCAATTCAACAGACTTCGAGCAGAAATGAAGTGTATCTCTTACAGGGTGAGGCAGTAAAAAGTCACTGTGTCTCCTCCATCCCGTTCCCCCACTACTGAGGTGATGCTGGAAGCCATGGGCTGGGTATGATGACAATATCACAAGGCAAAAGGAGTCTGGATCCCAGATGGAGGCCCCGCTGACCCACATTGGGTTTGTGTGAATGAGAAATGAGCTCCTCTTGTGTTGGGTCACTGAGACTTAATTACTCTCGGGATAAATAGGATGCCTAGCATGAGTGATGAGGTGGAAAATATGAATGGAAAGGAGGTCATGCTCTGAGAGGGGATTTTCACATTCTGAGCCCTTTTAAGTGGGGCAGTTCTGACAATGATGAGATCTAAGATGTGGTCACATTTGGGAATGGTTCATGGAGAGAAAAAAACAGAGATCGCTGGACCCGAGGAAATAAACAGTGAACCCAACATGTTATAAAGGCAACAAAAATTATATTAATAGTTCCGAAGTTACAAAGAGAGGTAAGATACTATTCTCAAGGCTGGAAGAACGCAATATCAATACCGGGAGAAATCTTAAAAAAAAAAAGAGAAGCAGGACAACTGTCTGGAAGTTGTCGTGGAGCCTGAATACACCAATTCCTAGTCTTGCCTAGTAAAACCCAGGACAGTAAATCCTGGAAGGGAAAGTAATGGAGGAAAAGAAACGGAAGCATTAGGAGCCTTAATTCTGGAAGCTATTTAGCATTCTGACATTCACCATAGATCAGTGTCCCCACCCTCTACAGATCAAGGTGACTCAAGAAGATAAGCGAATTGCTCTTAACTCCAGGAAAGGCCCACACAGCTCTGAAAATTCCCTAGACTAAACGGCCTCTTGAGGGAAGTGTCCCATCCTTGTCTTTCTAGACATAACTGCTTAGGATGCTAAATTGTATCCTAGTCTCTAGTTCTAGAGAAGTCCTTTCCACTTGGCTTGTCAGAGCCCTAATTACCTGAACTACCCAAGGCCAAGGTTCTGTGACAAGAACAAGTTAGCAGCACTCAAAAAAATAAATAAATAAATAAATAAAACAAAACAAAACAACAACAACAAAAAAACACTCTCAAACACCACACATAGTAACTAACATATTCTTGTATTTTCCCCTCAGTCAGAAACCTGTTCTTATATTGGGAAGGTCCCTCTGACCTTAACTTATTTTCCTAAGTGAATAAACAAAGAGAACAGGTATGTCTAAACATCTAAAATAAGGATTCTTAACCTGAGGTCATTAAACCATTTAAAATTGACTCAGGACTCAGTAAATTGGGACTTTCTCCATCCCACCTGCCAATCAGGAGAATTCCTTCAGCTCTTACCTGAGAGGTAAATGGGTCTGGGTCCTAAAAATATTTCAAAATAAGTGGTCCAAAAAAAAAAAAAAAAGAACGTAGGTGATGATCTCCAAGAGATTGTTTGAATAAAGATGGGCAAGATATAGTCGATGATCAATTTTCCTATTTCCCAAAGGAGGCAAAATGAATTCACTGATGATGGAGTAAGAAGCCACACAGAGTCTCTCTGGGCTGAGATTTCTCCTTGCATGCAGAGCCCACCGCCATGCCTTACTCTCCCCGGATACACTCTTTTATTCCTAAGCAACTATTTTCCTGTTCTGGGATATCTTTCTCCATCCTGGTCACCCCTCTGATTACTCTCCTGAATGAGGGAATTTTGGTGGCACACAGAATAAATGTTGTAAACTCTGACAAAGTGAAAATACCAAAAACATGGAGGCGGCAGTAACAGCGGGAGAAACTATAAGCACGTTTTTCATAAACTCTGCCTCTTAATCTCAGGAAGTGGTCCACAGCTTCGGAGGCCGCTGGGGTCACCTGAGCACTTTAAGAAACAGTAATGCCTGCATCCCATCCCCTGAGATTCTGACTTAATTTCTCTTAGGTACAAGTCTTTAGATTTTTAAAGGTTCTCAGGTGATCCCAGTGTGAGGTCAAGGTTGAAATCTGCTTTAGAGGGATATTCTAAGAACTCACCTCACTGCTGTTTATGAAACATTTTTCTGTAGCTTAGAAACTCATTCAGCTTTACTTCAGTTTCTCTACTATTAAGCCTAAGAAAAAGTAAAGGTAATTCATGAAGATGCCTTCTACATAGTAATAGTTCTTCTTTTTATCTATATACTATCCAACCATCCATCTCTTTGCATATATTATCCAGCCATACCTACCTTTTGTACATAAGTAGAGAGGGTTGTCAGGAGCATATGTGAAACAGTAATGCTGAATTTGGGGGATTCAGCTTTTGTCTGTTTTGACTTCTCTTTTTGTTTGGAATTTATATAATGAACGTAAGTCACATTTTTAAAAACAATAGAACACTCATAGGAATACGTTTTTAAAATAAAGCTTAAGAAAATGAAAAAAGCAAATAAAAATGTCAAAATCCAACTGCAGAGGCCATGCATATTTCCAGTGTGTGGGACGGACAGCTGATTTAATTCCTAGAAGTGGAAATGGAAAACCCGACTTGTCAGGACCTATTTTATGGCTATTGATTGACAAGTCTACCTCTGTTAACTTCACTGAAGGGTGAGGTGACAGGGCAAACATTAGGTTTAATCTGTCAGAGAATGGAAAATGTTGTTATCCACATGTATGAACAGAATATCTAAGAATACTAATTAGAACAACAAAAAAAATAGAGTTTCACAGTTACTTGAAAATAATCTAAGATGTGTCATCTGACTAGAGACAGAACGAAGGCTGTCATTATCCATTTAATCCTCTAGTTTGTCCTTTAAGTAAATGATTCGTCCCCATGCCTATTCCCACTCTCCCAAGTGTCAATTCAGTGTGCCCTTTTAGAAAGAAAAACAAATCCATCTCATGGCACTGACCCAGATAAAGTCAAATATGTGTACATACATACACACACATATATTCACATACCCATGTATATTTACATCTCTGTACAAATTTATTTCCACCGTGCCCAAGCAAATATATGGAGTCTGAATAAAGAGAATATGCAGAAATATATCTATCAGGAATATTGGTCCAAAGAAGTCACACAGTGGAGAGGTCATCTAGCAGGCTGAGAATCAAGGGTCCCAACCCCGGTACAACTGACATTTTGAGCCAAATAACTCTTTGTCGTGCAGGCTGTCCTGGGCATCGCAGGATGTTGGGCAGCATCCCTGAGCTTGACCCACTAGACGCCAGCAGCAACCCCACCCCCCACACACACATTGTGACAACCAAAAAATGTCACATTGGTAAATGTCTCCTGGGGGACAAAACTGCCCTCTGTTGAGAACTTTTAAGCTAAATGATAATATGAAAAATCTTAAAGGATACAGCATGGCTGCTACGAAGTTGGAAAGAATGGATTTTCCAAAACCGAGTGTCCAAGTGACACGACAGACGTGCATGGATGCTAACTAACCCCCGGCAAACCAACTCAGCTGACACGTGCGATTCTCTCTTTGCCTGACTTCAAAGGTAGTTTCTATTAGTTTACTACATTTTCTTTACTCATTACTTATTGCTTTCCATTTCGGGGTGTGACTCTGTTTTGCTTCCTCCTTTGGCACAGTTGGCAGTCAGTCGAGTGAGGAAAATGCAACCCTGATAGACCGTATGATGTTCTGTGGACCAACAATAAAAAGGATTCGCCTTTCCGAAGTATTTTCATGTTTCCTTTCTGCATAAGCAACGCTTTTAATTGAACACATCGGCTTTTTAAAAACTTAATTAAAATATATACACGGTGATATAATCAAGGCTGAGAGGTCAAGTCTTGCCAAGAAGATGCATTTGTGCTACTTGACTCTGGGAATTTAAACTAAGGATTCTCTCCAAACCCAAGGTTGACGTTCTATGAACAGAAGCAGAAAGAATGGGAAAATTGAAGCCAAAATAGCAACTGGATATCGGAACGAGGAAAGCTGAAAACTTGCAAACTCACTTCTTGGGTCATCTTCCTTTCCACATGAGAGCCATCATCTGCTCCCATTAAGGCTAGCACGATTTCCCAATTCTCCTCAAGTTTAAAGTAAGCTGATACCATCTCTGTGAGGAGAGGGGGAAAGACCAAAAAAAAAAATATATATATATATATATATATATATATATATATATATGGTGGAATCACCTAAGATTTTCCTTAATTCCTAAAAATAAACTCTTTTTCTGGAAAGACTTCGGGTGAATAACTCATGTCTTCATCAACAGAAAAATGTGTCTTTTAAGAAAGAGGGTTCAGTAAGAAAGAAAAACATCGTGGTCCCGCAAATGACGTTCAGGTCTGCAGGGTAACTGCAGCTCCTGGGGCTTAGAGCCATTCATATGGAAAAGGAACACATTTTGATGTCTTTGGAATTTAAGGTAGTTTTTGCGGGTTTCATTTTCCTCACTTTGTATATCTTTTCTTTTCCCGGAGCTATTGTGTGCACTTGGCCCAGACTTTCGGAGACACTTAAAATATTATATGAAATAAGACTACTGCAAATATAAGTCAGGAACTGGAGAAGAATAAAGGGTTAAGGGGTAACGCACACCACCGCATTCGAGTGGAAGGGAAGGACTGGAGATCCGGCACGGGAAGCTGCATTTCGGTGGCTACCTAAATAGCCACAGAGCACGCACGTTTAAAAGCCGAGTCTCCTTTTAACATGTTGGACCCACGCCTGTAGTGTGAAAGTGTTCATTTCTCTCGACACCATTCACAAACTTTGTACCTGAACATGTAACTGTCATAAGGCACATATACGAAACACCCAGAATTCAGTACCCAGCATGGGTGATAGGATGTGAAATGACAGAGGGATCACACGTTGCTGTGTTAAATAAATCACCCTGAGGGTTAGCCGTTAACCTCTGTGCAAAGCAAGGTAAGTAGAAGCTTGTATTTATTTCCCAGTGTCTTATTGTCTATCTTTGTGGTTCCTTTGTGATAAACACAGTAAACAAGAGAATGACCTACTCATTGATCTGAAGATAATTCCAAAGGCAGACAGACTGGGTGAGGTTGGCTTGCAAATGCACAGGATTCCACAACAGAAGGTAGAACTCAGACGTGCTCTGTATGTTCTTGCTCCCTCTTCCCTAACAAAAATGCCCATATCCTCAGAGACTCAAGATGCATCTGGGCATTTAAGTATGATGACTGCTAATGAAAAATACTCCTTCCTGGACACCGAGGCTGGTTATGTAGAATAGAAGTAGGCAACGGCCAAGAACACTTAACAAAATCCTTGACCTGGACTTCTGAGGTCCTGACGAGAACTGGACTGGCCTTACCTAATTGTCAGAGCTGGTTGAATAGTCCCCGTAAGTCTGTTGTCTCTGGGTCTGTTGCTGGGGCTTGGAGTTGGGCAGAGTTGGGCAGAGAGTTGGCGCACGGGACAATGAGTGTAAATTGGGAGAGGTCAAGATCAGGTGAGAACTCACAAGCATGAAGTGGAACCTCAAGAGGATGGACTGTAGCCCATAGCAGTTTTTGTTGCCTCTGACCTTGGTGCTGAGGTTATCCTGGAGCACACGGGGCCCTTCGCTGTGGAGTTAAACACGGAACCCTGGTCCAGCAGTTGGGGAAGCTGGAGGAGGATCCAGGGAGAAGGCAGGGCAGTGTCAGTTCCCTCTGGTGCTTCACACCAAGGAGACAAGTCAGCAGAGTGTTATTGACAAAATGGCCGCTGCTGCCTTTCCACCCTCCGAGTCCTCCAAGAGTCTCTCTCGTGGTCCACCCTAACCAGAGGCATACAAAAAAGTAGGGTTGCCAGAAAACATACGGAACGCCCAGTTAAATTCAAGTTTCAGAGAAACAAAAGAAAATTTTAGTATAAGTATGTCTCAAAGATTGCATGGGATATCTACTGAAAAAAAGTATCCATCGTTTATATAAAATTCAAATTTCACTCAGTGCTCTGCCTTTTTATTTGCTTTATCTTGTACCTTAAAAGAAATGGAATTCTGGGAAATGTAGTTCAGCCTAGCCGAGCCGATACATTACGAACGAAGCCATCGATCATGTCGCGACATAGGAGATTTGTAAAATGAGGTGATACTGGTCAACTCTGGAGCTTATATCTCTGCCAGGGATACGAGGTAGAACATGATAAAGTGTGGCTGTTGAGGGACTGGTGGAGAAGTCTCCCTTCTAACGAGATGTAGGTACACAGTCACAGGACACGAGTCACATGCTCAGTAAAGGGTCCCACGTTTCAGAAAGGTTTCCCTTTGAAAGACTGGTCCTTAGCCAAGGAACACACAAGTACCAGAGGAGCTTTTCCGAAAGCATAGATATCCAGGCCTGACCCCAAGACCCACGAAATGAGAATCTTCAGGGTTGAGAATAATGCCTGTTTGGGGGGTTTTTCCCCCCCCAAACTATAAGTTGTCTGGGTGTGCACTCTTCAGAACTCCTGCTTTAGAGGCACAATTAGAAGTGAATAAATGGAAGATGAATCTTAATGATTCATGCCAGGTTGCTACATCACACATTTTCCCCAAGCCCCGCAGAAAATTCCAACCACACCAACCTTCAATACAACTGACTGAGTGTTCAAAATGTCCTACGTAGCCACTGTGCCTCTTGCTGGTGTTAAGTTTGGGTTTTATAGCTGATGTGCCTGACCATATTCCATCTACGCTCTGGCACACGTGGCATACCTCTACGGTCACCTTTGTCACTTTGAACCCCGTGTGGTTCCTTGAAGCTGGAAGCCAGACAGGGCTCTTTTTGGCATCTCCGACAGCCCGCAGAAGTCACAGACGCACCGGAAGCACTCGCGCATCGAATGAGACAAAAGTGGATGCACATTCCCCTCTTGCTCACCTTTTTGTCATTTTATTAGTCCTCATCAAGACTTTCAGAAATCGGAAAATAACAACTAATAGTTATTGAGGGTTTGTTATGAACCAGGCTCTATTGTAAGTTCTTTACATTACTAACTTAATCTCCAAAGTATTTTTTACGAAATACATGACTGGGGAAACATGCGCATAGGAATGAGCAGGCTGGCTCTTCGTCACACAGCTGAGTGAAGAACTGGGGACAGAGTGCCTTCTCCTAACTCCCGTGCTTCCCTGGAGAGCCTGCACAGGACAGGACTGCGTTAGGCCTCGCCCTTAAGACCTCAGCGAAGGGAACCTATTAGAATAAAACCTGAAACCACTGTTGCAGTCAGCTTTCTCCCCTGTGTGTAAAGTGGTCTCCCAGGAAAATCTGCCCTCCATGGAAGAACAAGGAAAGTGATCTATAACTCACATTTCATAAAGTGAGTCATAAATCAAATCATTGGCTCCTGAAATCCCGCTGCTCCAACATGCAGAAAGATGTCACTCAGGGTCACAGGGTCAGAGCGAGGCAGATCCAGAATTGGGATCTGACGGTCCTCACTCACAGTTGAGTGCCTGCCCCTCTCCATTCTCATCCTTCACGGGGGGGTGCCAACCCCAGTGTGTGATCACTTGGTCACAATTGGGCTTAAGAATGGACGAGGTAAAGCTCTACGCCACCTCAAAAAGGGTCTCACATCGTCCCTCCAGGCGCCTTTCCCTTCCTCCCTGAAGGGACTTTCTTTCTCTCTTCCAGGACCTACGGTCTTAGAGGGTAAGGGCATGAGTGTGTCAACCCTAAGACCGAACAAAACTGACCCAGAGAGAATGCTGCCAGGAGCAGGAGAGAGGCAGGTCCCCCGATCTCTGAGGAGAGAATGGGAAGGTGGGGTCCTCTTTTGGGTAAACCAGGTGAGGGGCTTCTGGAATCGTCCTTAGGAACACCAACATGTGCCTCTGGCCTGACAGATATAAAAATTAGGGAATTTTATGATACGGGGGCCTCATTCCATCCCAGACTCCAAGAATCGAGACATATTCAGAAGTTGTGCGTTTTTGAGTTTCCTCACTAGTTTCTGTCCTCTCCTTTTCTGCAAAAGAGCAATAGCCACACAAAGACAACCTCAGAGCTGAGGACTGCTAACTAGAAAAAGAGCCATAAAAAAACCGAACAGCAAGATAGGATATGGAAAGAAGCTATTTAAGGAGATGAGAGAAGCCATGATTTCCTGCCATAAACAAACTAAAGGACATTAAACACGGAGATGCCCTTTCAAGAGCTAAAATG
>NW_024355990.1:7288130-7311813 GCF_902729225.1 Pteropus medius | reverse complement strand
CACTATTACTCCCTTGAACCCGGTGACAAATTCTGGGTCTCCAAGATGTCTCGACCCTTTACTGTGGAGAATCGAGGTCATGGATGAGGGGATAATAGAGAGAAGCCCAGTTAATTCACAGTGGGAAGAGAAAAGAATCATTCGGTAAAAAGAACAGACTCTATCTAGAAAGTCAGAGGGAGACAGAGTTAGGAAAAAGAGCTTTAGGAGTAATTTGAGGGGGCGTGAGAGGGAATTTGATTGGTGGGCGGAGTATCTGCATGAGGTGGGAGCAGAGCATTTTAGAAAATCCTAGAGCGTGGAGTAAGAAAAAGAAAAAGATACCATTTTTTTAAAAAAACGTAATCAGTAGAGATAAAAAATGTCTTCCCAATGACTGTCAGTTTCAGCGGGTGTTCATTTGAATCTGACACTGTGGTCGTAGCAGAGTAGGAGCCGTGCTTTGTGTGGGTTACAGATATTTCATGATCTGCTTCAAATGTGCCCCCCTTGTCCCCGACGACGCCCTTTTGAGAGGGAAAAAATGCTTTGTGAGGATGATTACGAATGGATTACGTGAAGATTCCACTATTAAGTCATTTAAAATCCTAAGGGTCATATGACAGGAAACGTGCTGGAATAGCAATTTAAAAACTCAGGCTCTAGAGTTTACGACTGCTAGAAAATGTGAGGGAACCTCTCCTTATTCGTTAATTAAAGAAACAGACCTCATGTACCCTCTTGTGTCTCGCCCTCGTCCACGTAACATGATTACAGCAGTGAATGAGAGATTCAACAGTCCTTTGACTGTGGAGCCTTCCAGTGGGGAAAGCTAGGCTATCCATACACAAATAAGCATAATGTATAGAATGTCATCTGGGGGGAAGATGTGAAAATACA
Organism: Pteropus medius; assembly: GCF_902729225.1. Lineage (NCBI taxonomy): Eukaryota > Metazoa > Chordata > Mammalia > Chiroptera > Pteropodidae > Pteropus > Pteropus medius. The sequence goes on along the minus strand of NW_024355990.1, from coordinate 7,310,934 downwards.
GTAAAGCGACAAAGGAGTTTAGGAACTGAAAATGGCAGGGATGGCGTCTGTCACTGAAATAGGACAATCGAGGAAGACCACACCAATTTGAAGTAGCTGAGGCTACAAGCCGTGTCGCTGCCGGAAGAGAAAACACTTCGGGCAGTAAGTGCAAAGGTTCTGAGGCCGGAACCTGACAGCCATGCTTGAGAAAGCTACGCTTTGTAGAGTGCTGTATAGTTTTCAAACGTTTACTTCTTCCTGTGGTCCCAAATGGGACGAGAATGTCAACTCCATAGGACGGTTGTGAAATTAGAAATACTGGATGCAAAGTCCTTGGCTTTTCAGCAACTCGTTCATGTGAGGAAGCAGGTAACATCCTTCTTGCCGGAGTGCTCATTTGCCAAGAGACGTGAGCTGCCTTCCAAAGTCAGATCACAGGAGAGGAGGCCAGATAGGGTGGTCGAGCCTTGTGGCGAAAAGCCACTGTGTCACGGATGCAGATAAAAACCCCAATTCCCTTACTTACGAGATGCGAAGACTTAGATGAGTGACTCAGCATCTCGAAGTCTCCGTTTCACGATGTGTAAAACACGGATAATGATATCTATCCTTCGATAATAAGTTAAATAAACACTGAGAGTAAAGAAAAATAGTAATAATCGCTAACAGGCATTAAGTCTCGCCATGTGCCTGAATCATTTTAGTCATCCTCATAAAACCAGAAAGTAATATTAGTTCACCCGTTTTACAGTTGAAGAGACCATTGGGTCCAAAACTAGCAAGTCATGGGCTCGGGATCTGGATCCGCCGGTCTGAAGACGGGCCGGGTTGCTGCCTTTCATGTCAAGCCTCCTCACACTGTGCCCGGTCCGGAATTAAACCTCGGTAAATGGCAGCAGATGTGACTGTCGCTGATGTTCTTGTTGTTGTTGTTGTTGTTGTTGTTGCTATGATGCCATTTAGAAGAAGCACCTCTTTTGGAAGGGGACAAAGCAAATTGAAAATAATACTGCTAGCAGGGTTAGAGACAAATACACCCATCAGCGGGGATAAATAATGAAAAGACCTTCCAGCCAGAGCCCCGATTTGCGATAGTTAAAGGAATGAATCACAGATATGAGTCATTGGGTAAAAAAACCTGGGAAGACACACAGCTTTACGCAAGTCCCAGATGTTCTAAACTTGGGAACACCAAGTCTTGAAAACTGGCATTGGGGCTTTTCTCTCAATGTGGCTTAAGTCTGCTTTTTCTCACCGCCCCCAACAGACATGCGTGGAGAGCAGTCGGATGGCCCAGCCTTCCTCTCTGGACCACGGGCGGACTAAAAGTAACCCAGACAGGCGGCTGTATTTCCCCCAGTTCCTAGGATGGCTCCTCATTCCAGCCCCGCCACACACACATATACACACACACACACCATGTGCTTGCTGCTTGTCTTTCTTTTCATTGCTCAAGTAAATTTGTACAGATGGTTTTCTGAATTGACTCCTTTTTAAATCCCTCACACTGAAAAGGTGATTCTTCTCTTCCCCTGCCAACCTTAACTTGGACTGCTTCTGTGCGCTTGCTCAGTACCTTCTGTCGCAAGGGGACATTTATCCCTGTAAACTTCTACTCCTTCAGGGGATCAAGAAGAACCTATATTGTGACCTTTATATAAAAATATCATTCCAGTGCTTTAAAAATCCTGAGTTTCCTCTCAAGGAAGAGAGAGAATAAGACCCCTCCTGTGGGTAGTATATTTTGTGGCAACACCTTGTAATATATAAGTAAATCGTGTGCCGTGTAATGAGTTCCCTAATGAGAAAAATCTACGTGTGAGGAGTCACGTTGGAAGAGAGGACATTGCGATTGGACAGAATGAAGTGTTGTAGGTGGACGCTCCAGCTCCTGGGAGTTTCCTGCTGCGTGGAAAGATCTCCAGAGCCGCTCGGCCTGTTTCACCGTGGATTCCCCGATCTCCCTGGACTGCTAAACCAACAAAGATTCAGCTCATTGCAGCTGGTACTCGATAGCATACTATTAGTGCACATCTGCATACGTGCACACTTTCAGCCTCGGGCAGAGTTATCTGTGAAGACATCCAACTTCCAATCAGGTGTGTAGCTTATAGTCAAATAAACATACCCTTGTTTTAAAAAAAAAAAAAAAAAAATCCCTTCTTAAAACCAGAAAGCAAAGCCTTTTGTTTTCAACTTAGCTTCCAATATCTCTACATCTCCATGATCTTAACCAAAAAGGATAACAAGATAAAAAGTCTCCAAGTCAAGCGAAAACCAAGAGCATGTTAGGATTTAACAGACCTCCAGAGAGAACAGCACAGATGCCTAGACAGGACTCAGGGTTCGATACGCTGTGACGAGCAGCTGCTCCAAACCACTGAGCTCTGTCGGTCCTGAGCATCTGACCCTCCTGCTTCCCTCCTTCCAGGTACAGGCGCTGATCTTTATTGCATTTTCGTTTCCCCTGTCACACTCATCTTGCAAGCTATGCAGTGCTGGGCCCCGCTCCCATCGAACCTTGACAAGCTTTTTGTGGGCAAGTTAATAAAGAGTGAACCAGCTACCAAATCAGAGGCAGTGAAGGCTCTCAATGAGGAACCTTTGTTCAAATAGAGGTTTCTTTCTCCGAGGCGGAGGCCCTGCCAACCTTTCCTCTTCCCCTCATTTCCCTCCTACGTCAGGAAGGTGAGAAATGGAAAGAAAAGTAGAAGCGGAGCATTCAGCGGTGTCAGAAGTCAGGACCCACTGCCCCTTCGCTGTCCCGAGGCTTTCTACATGGAGTCGGAGCGACCCAGCACGTTTCCTCTCGCCCAGCCTCCTGCGTCTTGCTGAGTGCGCTGAGCGAGGCAGCGAGTGAGCTGTGGTTTTCTCAGCCAGGCCAAGGCAAGCAAGCCGGTTGCCACTTGGAGTGCTGAAAGGCCCCTGGGTCACTTCATGGTATGCAATGAATCAGGAACTTACTAAGGTATTGATTCACGTTCGGGACATATTAAATGCACAAGCAATCTCTGTTGTGATTTTCATTTCTGGGTTTTTTTTGTTTTTTGTTTTGTTTTAAATGTCTGTGTCTATATCTTATGTGTGGGCAAGATAGTCAAGCGAATGCTAACCGATGACAAATAATTTCAATCATCTTGTGTTTCGATTCTATCCTGTTTGTGAGTTCCTTTCTCATTCAGATTATTCTTCCAGGAAAAAAAAAACAAAAAACAAAAAACGCTTATTTACTTTTAGCTCTCATGTTTTTTTGCTTTGCTTCTACTATGTTAATGCATCATATGTGTATAAGTGTGTGTGTGTGTGTTGAGGAAGTGTTACAAAGAAGCATATTCATATATAATGGCACAAGCGTGGAGCTGGAGATGAAGTATGATGATTAACTGGTTAATTTTTTGTGTAACATAACTGGGCCGAGGGGTACCCAGTCAAGTTGGTCAAACATTATTCCGGGTGGGTCTCTGAGGCTGTTTTGGGTGATAACAGTAGTGAGCTTTTAAAGAGCCAATGCATTTCATGCAATGCGCTTAGCAATATGCGTGGCACATAGTTCGTCTTCAATAAACATTAGCCCTGACTTTAGGAGGATGACCTATAAATCGATCGGAGATGTCAGAAGTAACACTGTTCCCATCTCCATCCACATTCCTACTGAAGGAGAAGAATAACTGCCTTCTCAGATCGGTGCTCTTTTTTCCCAAGCAAAGGTATGGCAGGCAGGGCAAAACGACAGAGTGCAAACCGACCGTCATGAAGAACATTTCCTCTCTGAAGCTTTCCCTGCGTGTTCTCCTAGGTTGAGAAACCAAGTCGTGGACAACCTCAAATATGGTGTGAAACACTGAAGAGGACACAGGCTTATTTTTCTTACATAGATCACTGAAATAAATGAACCTTCTTGATTCAACTGAATTGCTTGGCAGAAATATTAATTCATGAGCCAATCAGAACGGGGAAAAGGAGGAGATGGGAAGGAAGAGGATGAGGAAAAAGCTAGAAGAAGCTGCCTCTTTAGGTAAAATTAACACTTCGTCTGCTTGTTTCTTTAAAAACTAAATATTACTATTCAATGAAAAAGGTAGAAGATTCTACTATGAGAATAGGCTTTATTTTCTGAGTCCTAATCTTCTCCGTGACTGATCTTTTTTAATTGAGTTTACTGCCACATCCCAAATGGGTTCCCAAAAATAATTCTCAATAGTTATATTTCATCATGTCTCTTATCCACTCAAAATCTGCTGAGGACTTCACATCCAACTCAGAGTAAACCCCAGTGTCCGTGGCCCCCTCGCTGTGCCTCCAACGGGTCTGTTCCCTCTGCTGAATGCTCTTCCCCCGAATCAGATGCCTCCCTTCCTCGTCTCCTGCCCTGGTTTCTGCTCAAATGCTCCTTCGTCAGAAACGTCTTCCCTGGCTCAATCCTCCCATCAGCTTCTATCTATTATCCAGTGCCATATTTTACCCCAACACTTACTGCCACCTCTTTGTACATCATGTTTATTTGGTTCTATGTCATTACTCCCTGTCCACTTGTACTACCTGCTCTGTGGGAGCAGGGACAGCATGCAGTGTACTGCTGTTACATATAAAGTCTCAGCAAGTGACTGATTCATAATTATTACACAAACATATCAATGAAACGATATTCCAGAGAAGCTCAGGGTTTCTTATCCTAGAAGTAACATGGGGAGGTGGAAGAGATAAATGAGTAGGAGAGATGGACTTTACATTTCCTTATAGACAGAAACAACGTTTCTAGAACGTAGCCCATCATAGATGAAAAGCTAAGTGGTTACATATATATTACTTCATTCGATTTTCATGACACTCTGAAAAAGGTATTGTAATAACTGTTTACTGTTGAAGAAAGTGAAGGTCAGAGGAATTAAGTGATTCCCTTGAAGGTCACATTGTTTTTAAGTGGCAGAATGTTTGGACCAAAAAGGCGACGTCTTGCCTTTTTTTCCTACTGCCTCAAATAGATGTAGCATGTTACCTCTTAGACAGCACGTGCGTGAGCCTTACACAATCACAAACTACAGGGGTACCAACCCCCAAAGCTTATGAGTGACAAAACATACGGGCAGCTTTTCTACATTTTAGCATTCTCTAAAGGAACAAGCAACCAACCAAACACACCAAAAAGTCCATCGGCCATTGTGAGGGCCTTTTCAGGTTTTAGGCCGGATCAGAATCCTCTAATCGGCCACTTCCCCTCTGTCCTCTAGAGAGTTCCAAATTGGATTAATATCTTATCTGCTCTCTAAGCGCTTTTCCGTCTTTCTGAGCAAATTTATCCGGGTTTTCCCAGCTTAAAGACTGCCAATCTCTTGGTGAAGTCAAAGTAGTAATTTTCTTATTGTGTTACTAGCTCTACTGGGTTAACTCAGATTAGGAAAAATTATCACCTTGTTTTTCAAGAACTTCGATTTCACAGGGGCCATTGTTTTGTTGGTTTCAGGAGCTCTGCCCTCTGAGGTCATGGAATACAGGAGCCATGGGGTGGAAGCAATGGATTAGGAGAGAAAAAACAAGCTCTCCCTCCTCTTCCTCCTCATTAATATCCCCAAAGGTCTCTGAGCCCTTGCCAAAAATGTGAGTGAGCCTTCACATGGGTTTTCCAGTCAGGTTCAATGTTTGCTTAAATTGGATGGCAGTTTGTATCAGTTCGGCTTCACGCACCCATTGGAGTTCAGCTTGATTTTAGGTTTCTGAAGCCGACTTGGTAATTTCTAATGGATGTCAAATATTACAAAGGTTCAGATGTGGAGCCAAAGATATTTGGGCTGCAAGTTTTTGGAAAGCTGGAACTGACTCTCTGGAGAGATTTCCAATAGGGATGGGCTGGTGCTTTTTTGCCAAGTTTAGAACCCATTCCAAATCTAAGGGGGTTAGAACTCAGGCTTGGCTGGAATCTTCTGGAAGTTGAGGGGAGTTGTTCTGTTTTATTTTCCTCTAATTTAGCAAAAGCCTTCCTAGCTCTCAGAATTATGTCCCAAGGGAACTGTGTATGGATATTCGGTGGCTCAGAAAACCTCCTTTAAACGACTTGATGTGATTTTTAACGTTGTCCTGTATTTGATCCTCCACAGGCAAATCCATCTGTATTTCTTACTTTTCATTGTCTCTGCATGATGACAGAGCTCTATTCATTGGAGAAAACTCACCTCTAAACATGCCTTGGGAAATAATTTCTTCTCTCCTCACCCCGAGAGGTAAACCATTCCTCCAGGACCAATGGTTTGTGCCCAAAGTTAATGCGGCCAAGAAAGCAAAAGTTGTTCCTTGGCTCCAAGTGATTTATACAAATATGAGTGTGTCTAGGTTCTCTCTCCCCCTGTTTATGGAGAATATGTCATAGCCAGGGCCGAACCTATTAATGGAATGAGTACTGGAAAGCAAGGAGCGGCCCACGTGGGCTGGACAGGACCTGCGCAGAAAACAGAGGGGCCTGGCATCGGGAGACGCAGATCCAAGCCCCCATTCTGCCACTCACCTCCTGCGATCTATCATTTGTAAGTTATTTAAGTGCTGATCTTGCCTGTAAAACAGGAAAGACAATACCTGCTTTATTTACCTTGAGGGAAGATGATCTATATGAAAGTATTATGTAAACACCCAAACAGACAAAATTCTAGGAACTGTAAAAAGTGCTTATCCTAAATATTGTAATGTGCATCTGTTTTAGAGGATACGAAATAGGATCTGCTCAGATAATCCAATGCCATTACAGGCCTTTAACATGATGCAACTTTAAGGGAAGAAAATAACTGAGGGCTGTGGAACATTTAAAAAAATTATCTCCCTCCCAAGTCTAACTCTCTGAGTTTCTCCCCCACTGAAAAGACCTCCTTTCAAACAAAGAATCTAGGAAAAACCCAGTGATGGTGACTGTCCCAGACTGGCAATGAGCTAGGCCTTACTCTTCTTGTTCGGGACCAATTAATATTCATGTAGCCCCAACCTTGAAGGGACTTAGCCCCAGCCTTTCACAAAACTGAAGCGATCCATCAGCCAAAAGGGCAAAGAGGCAAATTTCTGAGCACTTTTCCCCAAACTCTGTCAGAGAGTATAAGCTCACGTTACTTCCCCTCCCCAGATCTTTCCTTCTTTATGAAGTGAGACTATTGTGGATAACTGTGGTCTCGTCATGCATTTTTGGCTGGCCAAGGCAATACCGTGGCTTCAGAAACTCTCTTTAGTAGAAGTTGGCCAGGGTTTCCATTGTTTGCATCTGGGACGTGGCCAGTAGAGTTCGGACATCTGCCCATTGTGTTAGCTCCTTGGGCGCCAGTGGGCTGAAGCTCATTATTCCACTGGGAACTAATGCCTCTATTCCTTGAAAAAAGGAGTGACTCACCAACTACCCTCTGTCACATCTGACACTTGGAAGACGAAAATCCCTTAAGCTCCAAGTTTCACTGTGAGCTTCTTATTCTGACCAAGCTGATCCTAAAGGTACCGCCTGACCAACCTCATGCTTGGTCATTTCACTGGAGTTGCGATTTAGAAGGAAATTTGGGAATCCCATTTCTACACATGCCTAGGACTGTACCCTCCAAGTGGTCAGCCCTTCTGGCTGCAAAACCGGATTAAAAGAGAGAACAGTTGCTAGGAAGCGGAGGGATGAGGCCGGCATGGTCAAGTCGGCAAATTTCTCGGTCCTCTCAGTAATTTTGCTCTTTTCCTGCCCCGTCTTTTTAATCCTATTTCGACGGATTTCTTTCAGAATTTCAATAAACATTTCCATTCTAGGTCCCCACTTCTGTCATTAACTAATTATGGCACATTGGTACAGTTAGTCTCTCTTAGGTTCAATTTCTTTATCTCAAAAATGAGTCTGTTAGCATTTACCTTACAGAGCGGTGAAGCGTAAAGCGCTTAGTACGAGAACACGGTACATGACAAGGGTTCGGTAAATGTTAGAGATAAAAACGGTGATACTGGTGTTTATAAACATCTTTGCACAATGCTTCGCATGTCATAATAATTGAATAAGTGATGAGAATGAGTTGCTATATTATTATAAGTAAAGGGCGAGCTGAATCCAGCTGGCTTCTTTGTTAGGTTCCATTTACGGTCTATTTCCCGTTAGGGTCACCACGTGGCTCTAGCCAGCCCTGAAACTGAGGCTTGGTCTTCAAATACCGTCATCACCACTGCTCCATGAACTTGCTCCCCCCAGTACCCACTGACCAAATTTTTTAGTTCTTTAAGGGGTTCCGACCTGGCCCACATGGTTAACAATAGCCAATAACTCCCAGGAAAGCAAAGAGCAGGATATTGGGGTCTTTTGGCCTCTGCATCAAAGAACAGCTGGATCCAATTCAGAGCCTTAACTGAGGAAAGAAAGAAAAATGGACACCCTTCCACTGGTCATGCGTCAGCCATCACAGGCCGTCTCTACCACCTGCAGGAACAGTCCAAATGGAGCATTTTTATTAAGGAAAGTCTTCCAGCAGATTACAAGCATCGACCAGTGAGGAACCAACCCTATCAGGAACAGTATGACAATGCACTCCCCAGACGCTGCAGCCAGGCGTGGCCTCTGGAGTCCGAGTTCTGGGTTCGAAGCTGGAGGCTGCCCCTTTCTTTGAGCAGCTGCATTTGTCCTTTGCTCATTTCATACAAAGGAGGGATTAGGACAATTACACAATATGTACTTGGGAAGGATGCTCGATGAGGTCGTGTTTGCTAAAACACACAGCACAGCTCCGCCCGCAGGGCCTACTAAGCGTACGATGTGTGTCAGCTTGTGTCCGTGTCCTTCCTCCTCCTCAGAGCTTCCCTGAGTGTCCAGAGTACAGTGAGACCAAACATACAATAGCTGGTCGGTATACATGGTAGTTCCCTAAAGGACAGCGAGGAACCCCGAGCCCTGACCTCCCCGGGAGTGGCACTCCCCTGCCGAGCGCCAGCGGGCAGCTGGAAACCGGTACGACAGCATCGGGTCTGAGCCCACTGTTCCCCACTTCGGCCTGCTTATTACTTCGACTCTCCCTTCGTCTTCCACAACCGAATGGCTCGCTCGCCTGCCCTGAGCGTCTCGGAGAAGCCCTTCCCCACCCCTCCAGGGAGTCTGCAATACAGCCCAGATGCTCTCGAAGATTAGAAAGGCTTTTTAAGTCTACTCTAAAAAACAGTCCCGTCCTTTGTCTCAGGCCATTATTTCTTCTCTTACGAATTCTGGAGGATGCAATTTCCCATTCTTCATTTATAAGATTTTGCTGGGGATATCTGTAGATTGTCAGCCTATATATCAAGTCTCCTGCTTGATGACACCATATAAATTCAGTTCTATTTATAAGCTGAAGTGACTACTACTAGAATAGGAATTAAATACATTTCTAGTCTTGGAGGCAAACAAAACTCATTTTTCTAACCCAGTATCTCTTTGGATGAAGCATCATCCTCAATCTATAAATTAGAATTTTAGTGCTGCGGGAGCTGCCTCATTTTGGAGACAAGAAAAGTAAAGAACTTTCTTCAAGCGATTCTAGCTTATGGCAGAATCAGGGCTTGCACACAGGTGGTTTGCTTCTCAGGTCAGGTGTCTCTTCACTGTCCCATCAGACCTGATCTGGTAGGGTCACCCGCAGCTTCATCTACTTCACCTCTACTTCATCTACTCCTGCACAGACCGCCTACTTTCCCTGCACTATGCTCAGTCCAGTATCCATGGACTACTTCCCGTTCCTCCCAACGTGTCCAGGGGACATTTATTTCCACCACTCCTTGGCATGACCTGCCTCAGCTGTCTACCTAGAGAATCGACTTGTCCTCAAATGTCTAACTCGAGGTTCACTTTTTCTTCTATAATGCTCTGAAACCCCCTCTGAAAAATCACTCCTTCACCTATGTTCTAACAGAATCTTTTGTATGTCTCATTTATAGAACATAGTTCATTGAATGAAAGCTTTGTTTATCTTTGTCTCTCCACTAGACTATGAATGGTTCAAGGTTAAAAATCATACTTTATTTGTCTTGTATCTGACAACTCTTCAAAGAATTTGACACATAGAATCGTTAGTAACGGTCGTTTTAGAGTTTTTGTTTTGTTTGCAGACAATTTTCTTGTTAATTGCATTAGGTAAATAAAAATGCACTTACATGGAGTATATAAGTATTTGATTCTGGTCAACAGCTAAATATGTCTGAACTTCTGTAGATACCTTGGGTTTCTAGGAACTAGGGGTACTAAAAAGAATAATTGGAAAAACTTAGTCTGAATAGTTGGGTTAACTTTCTGCAGAGACTGAGAAAAAGTTCATCAGATCTGAGCACCAAACAGACTATCCAGGGAGTTCCTCTTTGTTCTTTAAGGTAGCTTATTTGTTAATCTTAAAAATTCCAGAATTTTTCACCTTTGACCAAGAAAAATACAAAAAAGCCACTTATGATGACATTTATTCCAATGTTTTAATATCAAGAAAGGTTAAGTTATAGCAAAATAAAAACGTACTGTTTTGGAAAGTAAAATAAAGTAATAACTCTAGTACACAAACCTCCAGTGACTTAAAATTGAATCTTTTATACCAAAATGGTGATTAAGCCTCCAACTATAATCAAAATGTCTCAATAGCTCTTATAGTAGAATTCTTTAAAAAGTAATCTGAACTCTAAACTATGTTCCCATTCTTGGGAGATATCATGGAATTTCTCAACTCTGTCATTTTTCTTTAATAATTTCTACTTCATTCGGTTCTTCAGCGGATATAGACAGGTATTCATCCACCTGACAAGTGACTTAGGAGCTGTCAAACACTAACAATGCTGAATGACCAAACCTGCCCTCTACATACAACCTCACTGGGAAATTCTTACTTATGGGACACTGTGTGGAGTCAGCCCACCCCCCACCCATCTCTCCCACGTTCCTGCGGGGTTAAAAGGGCTATGACTTCAGCTGTGTTCATTTCCCAACTTGACTGGTTCTGGGATAATATCAGATTGATATTTTGAGCCACATTTGGTTATTCTTTGCAATGGACAATCACAGTTTCTACCGATCAGGTTATGACATGCTATAATGAAAAGACGTGGTATATTAAGAAAGTAGAAAACAAACAAAAAAAAGTTCTAATGCACAAGATACCCATAATTCTTAGAGTGATAAAGGAAAGAAGAGAGGCTTCAGGTGTGTTTTGTGTTAAGATCAGAGCATGAATATCATTCAATACAAACTAGAAAAAAGGTAGAATACAACCCTTTACTCGAAAGCGTACGAGTGAGAAGCTACAAAGGTAAAAGTTATTTGACATAAATGCTGCCATTTATATTTCCTAAAGTTCAGCGTGAACTTATCTTACCTTAGAGGCTGAGGAGGAGGAGCAATATCAGCTCACGTGTAGAATTGTCCCACGAAATGCACTGATGCCTCAGCTGGAAACAGAAATGTCATATCGATGATGTTTACCGTTAAATACCGTATGTTTTTGTTCAAACTCTATTAAGAATTTCAAATAGTTTGACCCAGATCACCAATTCCTAGCCAGAAAGGCTCTTCATTCAAATGCATCCAGTCTGATTTTTAGGTTTTTTTTTTTTCTTCAACATCTTTCCTAACTTTACCAAGAAGAAATAATGATAAGTCATGTAAATAAAGACCTAAGTTAGCGACTGGGCCCCATGGAGAGCTGAAAGGACAAGTCGAAGGGAACATTTTAAGGTGACTCTTGGAAACTGCTGAGGAGATTGGTATAAGCAGAAGGACACATCTGGAACTCATGGCTTAGCATCTGAGTGGAGACTGAATCTCAGTCCTTTGCTTCTTTATGCCATAGCATCCTCATCTATGAGATTTATAAAAATCAATATTTCAGTTGACGGCAGCTGGCTAGCTCATTGACTGACAGACAGTCAGTAAATACACACATTGTTTTGTATTGTGCTGTTATATACTTGTTTATAAACGTATTATTTTTCTATTTTGTATATACATACTTTTATGTACTTATGCATATAATTGCTGTTTGTTATAATGGGTGTTTTTTTTTTTGAGCTCCACTGATGCATTAAGCAATAAGATGGAGCAATTTAGGAAATGAGCAGAAAACCACATACAAATAAGGCTCTTCCTTTCCTGTAAGTTATAAACAGTGGGGGAAGTATGCAATTCGACAAAAAAAAATTCCAAAAGAGTTGACCAGACAGACAGGTTTTCCCTGGACAGTCCTGATTTATGTATGTTGTCCCAGCATGCTTATTAATATCCCCCTCCTTCAGAAGAGTGTCCTGACTTGATCAATCAAATGCTCACACAAATGGTCACCTGTAGTGAGATAAACCTGCTCAGAGGGAAACACGCTCAAGGGTGCCAGGTTCACGTAGGGAAGCAGGATGGAGAAGCTTCCCAGAGTTAGGGGAGATCGAGGCTGATGAGGAGAAGCAGCTGTGTGAAAACGAAGACGAAGCATAGCAAGGAGCACTAAGCCCAAAAGGACAGGGCAGTGAGTGCAAACGTAAAAGCTCAGAGGGGTACGAAGAAACAGGGAATAATTAAAATATACAGTAGGATTATGCCGTTCAAAGGAGAAAATGGCCAAGGATGACACGAGGTGGATCAGTAGGGCCCAGATCACGAGGGTTCAGTCTAAAAATGGACCGACCTATTTTTTAAAAAAGCAATAAAAAGCCAAGGAAGATGTTCTGTTTGCTTGAGGGCACACAATGGCAGAATGCAGGAAGCCGGAGAATAAAGGGCTCGTTTGATTTGGAAGCCCTCGGGGAACTGTTGATTTTACAACAAACCAATATCACTTTGCCGATGGCATTCTTCCAGACCATAGGTGTGATCTGGCCGAGAAACCCCAAAGCACGCAGCGTCCATTTCACCCCCAAGTTTACACTTCAGCAGAACGACTCCGGGATGAATCATTGCGCGCACGGGTTGTTGGTTATGCCCGGCTTAAATCCCATTTTCAGAGCTCTTTTCTGCTTTGTGTTCAAGGCGGAGTCTGCGGAAATTTATGTGGAGATTTCTTGTTCTCCTTGAAAAATATAAAATCTTTCACCAGAGTATTTTTCTCACTCAGTGAGGCAATACCGGGCCTCCATTAGGCCTTTTCTACCTCCGCTCAAATCTCTTATCATTTCTAGTTAAGAAAGGAAGGGAGTAGTTGAGAAGAGAGAAATTAGCCCCTGACGTGCTCTCAAAGATGGAATGGAAAGTGCACGGAGCCCTTTGAAATCGGGAGAACGTGAGAGAGAAACCAGGCATTCCGTGAGACAAACTGTGTGCTGTGAAATAATAGGGAGTTGATTTGGAGAGGATTCCATTCCTCAAACTCCCCTACTCCTGAGACTCAGCCTGATGTGGAGCAGAGTCTGAGGAATGGGTGGTGGCCTACAGGCGTGACAGTAACTCAATGCAGGGAAATACACCTTCTTAAGGAAAGACTGAGATCCAAAATGTGTTGTTTAAAAAAAAAAATGTGTTGTTTACGAAGGAGAAAAATGATGCCTCGTTTATAAAGATGGAGTTTCATGAGGAAAAGAATATGAGAAATGAGCAAATGGTGGGGGACAGCCACACCATCTGGGCTTCAATCGGGCTCTTCCATTACACAGTGGCCCTGGACAAGTGTCTGACACTATGGGAGCCTCGGGCTCCTCATCTGTAAAACGGGGACAATAATGGTTCCTATCTCATAGGATTGTTATGAGGGGTAAATGTTTTAATACTCATGAAGTACTTAGCAATCCCTGGCACAAAGTGCTTGTTAACAACAGTAACAACAACAAAAACATCTATCAATAATTGTTACTCAGGGATAATGGCATCTAAGATCTCTGGGAACTCATAGTTTCTGTTGCTATGAAATGATTTCATCTTCTGCTATGTTCCTTCCACCTACTTCAAATCTTCCTAAAACCACGTAGAATTTGCAGCTCTTAGAGCACAAACTAACAATTCACAATATTCTTTCTAAATCTTCGGGGAAATACCTGCACGTACACCAAGCCCCTCGGTGATAAGGACATTTGCTCCGGTGGAGAGGTGAAGGCCAAGACATTACGGGGTCAGAGTTTATCTTTATATCTTTTTGTCTCAGTTTAGAGAAAAAGAAAGGTCCCAGCTTCCAGACAGCCATGAAAACAAAATAAACAGGCATGTAAATGAGATGTGTTTTGGATGTGGGTTTGTATATATTGGCGGGCAGAGCAGTGAAACTTATGACTCTACTTTCTTATCCTTTTTTCTCTCTTCTGTCCCTCTCAGTGCCAAAGGAGTTATTTTTAAAAGCATGGGTTTGTGTTTTTGATCATAATGTTACGGCAAAAAAAGGGAGATGACCTTTACATTTAGTTAGTAGCTAGCTGTTAGACAATCAGCAAGCTCCAGGTGACAGTATTTCATATTTGGTCACCAATAATTTGCGGAGTCTCCTCAACAGCAGCACTTACTGAGCCAGAATATGTTGAGATAGTAATTTATTCATTAATTCATTAAAAGAACATCTATTCGCTACCAAGTTCTACCAAAGCACCTTCCAAGGTCCAGTCCCATATGGAATAACACGTAGAGGTGAGTGAGTGTCCTAAATCTTTACTAATACATGCAGGTGTTGATCCAACTTTGTGTACCAGGCCTGAGAGGATAGAGCAGCTGAAATGTTTCTATGTAAAATCTAAATAGACAACCTAGAGAAGCGGCCGTGTGAGATGCAATCCCACTTAACTAGGACACCTGCGCTTTTAATTCAGTGGGTTCTCATCAACAAGAGGAGATTGGAATCCCATGACTTATGTAGTGTCCTAATTCTTTAGCATTTTAATTCTTATTTTTGGCCATTCTGGGGGGTATCGAGTTCTGGGCCAACTTTCCTAGAGGGAAGAATGATAATTCTGGCAAACAACAATAACAACAAATGCTGACTATGTATGTTTTATTCACAAATGTTTTTCCTGGGGAAAGGGGAAAAAGAACTGAATTACTTTTGTGGCCTAATATTTTTTTGACTTTACTTGAGACTAGCAAAAGCATTTTCTATATTATTCAAAAATTTTGACAGAAAACTGAAAAATTAAGTAAATATTCCAAACATTTTTCTTTATACATAATTAAACAACTTGGAAAAATCTCACCAGGCCACTGTGTGAATTTCTCTGTTTTCTTTGGATATTTAGTGATAGCCTAAAACTATTCATTAAAATATATTATTAAATACGTACCAGGGGAAAAGATTTATCTGACTTTCATTGCTAACTTTTTGTTGTAAAATAAACTTAACTTTTCAGTTCCCCAATCTCTGATGATCTAACGGTATTCTGTAGCGAGAACTGTATCTAACAAAATTGGTATCAAATTAAACTTGATTCATCCAAAGAACCAAATAATACCTCAAAGGAGAGGGTGAGGCAAAGGGATCTCATTATATTCCTATATAAAGAGAATAAAAATTTAATTCTGAAAATTAGTTGTTTAAAATTCTATTTCTTTATCTGCATCAACAGAAAGATCAAGTAAGTTTTGAGACCTATGTTAAAATAACTAATACTAGCTTCTGAAATAAATAACCTCTGACTATTAGTGGCTTAGCCCTACAAAGATTTACTTCTCACACATGTAAAGTCCACTGTCGGTGGCCCTGGGCACCTCTCTCCGCTCCAAACAGTTTGTGCATCTATGGATACCCTCTGTCCTACGGCCCTGCTGTCTTGGAGCCCTCTGCTTCCAGTTGCACAGATGGTGGCGACAGAGAGAGATAAAGAATGGGAGATCATGTAGAACAGTCTGGAAGAAGGTAATAGACATTCGAATTGGTTTAAATGACACCTGCCTTGCTAGGGGCCATGAACTCTGAGCCTTGCTGGCTTCAGTATTTTATCTACAAACAACCTGTTACACAATTGCTGGATCTTTATAAATCACACACACTCCCTCCAAAGGGTAAAAAATTAGACAAGCAGACAGGCCAAAACACAACTGCCAAAGCCTGATTTACTGGTGAAGAGTTAGTATAAATCATCTGTAGACAAAGCAACAATCACATTTCTAGCAAACGACAAAGTACTCTCTTTTAATGTCTCCTCTCCACCCTTCAAAGACCTAAGCTAAATGAATATGCATGGCTTTTAAATGATCCTTGTAATATAATTAAGTGATGGAGTTTGTTAAAAACAAAACAGGCCCAAAATGGATTCGCTTATGCTAAGCCCCGCCATCACCAAATATAAACTTACAGTTTCGACCCTCCCTGATAATGAAATCTTAAACCGGAAATAGAATCTTAAATCCGTCAATCAGGAACTGCCTAATCAGCAGGTTAGGTAATCTGCCTGACAGACCCCGGCCAGTCCCCTCAAGGCAAGTAACTACAATAATCCCGCCTTTTAGCCTAATACAACTTCCTTGTTCCCGCTCTTTCTGCCTATACAAAGTCTTTCATTCATACAGCTTCTTTCTATCTGCTAGATTGGATACAGCCCAGTTTGAATCGATAGTTGTTCAAATAAACTCTTAAAACTTTTACTATGCCCCAGTTTATCTTTTAATACTCTGGTGTCAGAATTGAGGACCAGAGGGGAGACCCCCACTCACTCCCCGACAGCCCCTAAGATCAACAAGAAACAAGGTGTCTGTACCTGTCGAGCCCCTTGAGCTCGCAGCTGCCTTGCTGCCTCTGGAGCTGCAGCTAAGCATCTCTCGAACCCTAGTTCTGCAGTTTCTGTGTTAGGAAACAGCGATTCTTTACCCGACCCTGCTCCGTCTGGAAACTGATGGGAGCGGAATTGGGTCTGACGAAAACCAACTGGCGGGCGGGGCCGACGTCGTGGGCTGGGCCGACGTCTGCGCGGCCTGGGTCGCCCTGAAGGTGCTCTGGGGCCAGCCTTAGGCTTCAGGTGAAAAAAATTTTAGAGCTTCACAGGTAAATTAGTCTGACCAAAGTTAATCTTAAATGATAATGGCTACAGAGGAGAACTTTTAACTGTCTTAGATAAGCAGATCTGTTTGTGAGGTTCCCTAGAGGAAAAGGGGTCTCAGCCAAGCACTCAGGATGAAGGGATAAATATTTTTTCTCCTCTACAGTTCCTGGGGACGGAACGAAACCTGCTAGGACACCCCACCTTGTTCCAGAGCCTGCAGACTAGACCCTGGAAACACTGACAGGAGCTGGAGAAAATGACAGAATTATCGAAACCATCTCTCCGACATTGCTCTCTGGTGCCGGGTCAAGAGAGGAAGGTGAGACTTTTCATGTTATCTCTTCCTTTCCAAATTCACATTAGCAGGGGGAAAAAACTGTAAGAATTAGAACTTTGAATTCTGACCCGTGATTTTGCTTTCCGAGACCCATTCCTGGTTGTTGACACTTTCTCTTCCTGGGGGAGCTCTTTGCCTGCTTGTCTCTTTTTGTGTCCTGAGAATGTGGCTTAGCATCCATGAGGTCGGGAGCTCCAAAAATATGGCTGGACAGATATGTGGGGGGTTTTTGTTTGTTTGGTTGGTTTTTGTTTGTTTGGTTTTTGTTTGTTTTTTTGGTTTTTGTTTGTTTATTTGGTTTTTGTTTGTTTGTTTTATGTACTTCTAACGTTCCCAGAATAAGTCTAAGTCGTTTTCTCAAAAGTGTACACAAACGGTTTATAGTTTCCATATTTTCATATCTGAGAAAATCCGTTGATTTTGCTCATGAGTGACTATATGGCGTGTTATGGGATAGTTAAATCTTAACATTCCAAACTCTGTAGGAATTTTAAAACTATCTTAGTGTTAAATTTTACTAGGGAGAAAGGGTTTACTTTTGTTCCTTTGTACATAACCTAAATTTTCTGCTCGAATATGTGGATAATTTTTTAAAATCCTTGAATTGCAACCATTTTGTCAATGTACATTCATGGGTAAGCCCTACTCTTTTTAGTGTGTTTCTCAAATTAATCTTGCCTGAAAATTTAAGGGCCTCGTTATTTATAGATTTGGACCTCTTTTTTAAAGCAAGAATTATTTCTTTTATATGTTCAATAATCCAATAACCACTTCTATACCCATTATTTAGTTTCTTCGCCTAGTTGCAAAAGCACTGGTGCTATTACTTTTTATCTGAAAATATAGTGGAAATAAATATTCTTACGCTTCTCGATGTCAGTTTAAAAGTCCTAAGAGCTATTTTGCTGGCCGTACTACTAAGCCCAGCTTTTAAAGCATCATCTTGAAATTGGTCACCCCATTGCTCTCCTTCTATTTCTTACCCAGTCTCAAGCACTCCTCTGGGAAGCAGAAAGAGCCCTCTCAATCATCTGTATTTTATTAAGTGTCTAATAGACTATAGGAGAAAGCCAATTCTCTGTTTTCCTAACATTTCAGCCGAGTACCAGCATTTGGGGCCAAACAAATTACAGCAAACCATTTTCTAATAGGGGAAAAAAAAAAATGCCTCAGGAGTTCTATAATGGCCTAAACAAAGCAAACAAATCTTGGGTGTTTAGAGTTCCTATTTAAAAGACTCTCCCACCATAAACCACGCAACTCAATTTATCTCAAAAAAGACGAAAGGGTGACTCATTGTGGCTGTAATTTGAACTTTACGGGTCCAGGGAGTCTCCCCATTTCCAACATGAGACTTAGACCACGAAGTTATCTCTCCCAGTGGATTTAGGGCCTCTTTTATTTCCTTGGTTAAAAATGTCTTAGTCACCGTGAACCAAACACTGTAAGAACATTTACCTGGAAGGAGCCCTGAAACGGCATTGATTGATTTGCTGGAATGTTGGATTACAGAGGCAATGTCATCTTCAACCTCTGGGCCTGAAAACTCTCACCATTGTTCCTCGTGTCCTCCTACATGGACCTTTCTGACTGCCCCTAAAAATGCGTATATATCAAAATACCCGAAAAGACGAAACAACCGAGACTTCACTTACAACGTAGCTAATGAGAGGAGAACACAGTGAGACCAGTACTTTCTGTACTGGGGATAACATTTATTCATTTATTTATTCACTTATTCATCATTTATTGAGTGTCTGCTGTCTACTCACTATTCCAAATGCTCATGATACAAAGATGAGGAAGACTCGGGCCCTTTAAAACTATCTAAATATCCTCCTATCATAATAGCAGTTAGGGGGAGAAAGAAGTTAAGCAGGAAAATAAGAGATATATTATTATCCCTATTTTACAGGTGACGAAACCGAGACACGGTCTCTCTCTGTTACTTTTCCGGATCTCTAGGGTGCTTGATAGGTGCTAGTTAGTAGACATTTTTTTCTTGACCCTCAGATTCTGACGTTCCATCTATTTACTGCCCAGCCGAATAATGGAAAATGTAGAGCTAGCACCCTAAGTGTGCGTGTTTTGGCCAAGAAAAGGACACTATAGTAATAGCTTTAGAAAGTTTATTCATTCGACACGCATGAAACAAAATTCTAGCACTTGAAAGGCGTGCTCTTGAATGTGAATAAAGTGCCAATGACTCCCAAGGAGCACACGGCCTGAAGAGAAATAGTTACCCTAATACCAGTCGTGTAGTACAGGCCGAGTGCACTGCGTAGGGTGGCCATAACTTCTGGACCACCAGGGAGAGTGCCAGGTCATATCTGCTGTTGTAATGTAATTACCAGTAGTGCCAACTTTCTCAGAACTCTCCACATTTGGATGGTAAATTATATGGTAAATCATTCTAGCATTAAGAAAGGTGCCTTTAAAGCACTATGGGAAGACGATGAGAGAGCAACAAAATTTACACGGGAGGAGGGACCAGTGCTGTAAATTAGTTTGTTTTGTGGTTTACAAAAAAGAAATCACTGTTTTGCATTTAACCTGCTAATCAAATCATCCTGTGTTCGTGTACTGGCAGACATAGCAATATCCAAAAATGAAAATATCAGAAAACTCTTCTAGTGCATAAACTGTGATCTTTGTATTCAAATGAACAATTCCAAGACATCGTTGAGCACGAACTACAAGCCAGGCACCACGCTAATGAAACACGGATGAGTAGGTCATTGTCATTCAAAGTAGACTAAATACCCTACACGCAGGGACCAAAACACACAAAAATACAATACAACACAGTAAGTGCAAAATAAAGTCTATCTGGAGTGTTCACGGGGAAGAAATTCTTAATCCAAGCTGGGGATTCAAAGAAACCTCTTAGAGGAAACAATTGAACTAAATCTTAAAGAATAAATAACAATTTTTAAAAAATGAATACATAGATGAGTTTTAACTGTTTTATTTAAAAGTTTAACTAATTAAATTTAAAAAGTTAAAAAGTCAAAATTGGAGTGACATTCAAGGCAGAGAGAACAGTCACCCAACCACCATCAGACACATAAATTGCTCCCCTCTGTGGGAAAGTGTGCCCTCTGCAAACAACAGGATCACACACATCTAGCTGAGATGGATCTAGATGATAAATCTAGCTGGGCAATAAACGTTTAGGCCTAAATGGAGCTAAGCTCTAGGTATACCCAGATGACCACAGTTTGAAGCCAATTCTTAAGGAAACTTACCATGTTACAATAGGAGTCACTCAGTAATTAAATAGAATTTATTTGATTGTTCAAACTATCTTCCCCTAATTTGGGATGATGCCTCTCTATAGTTTCATGCTGTGGTTTTAACTTAATTAATTCAAATAGTATGTTAAAATAGGTCTGAATTCTCATTTCCAGTGGTCGGCCTGACAACAAACAGAAAAGTAATCAGTTATTCGATTGGATGTTGTAAATTCATCTAACAAATATCTTTCCATATCCGTTTCAGTATCTTTTAAGTGTATTAAGTAACATGTTGCTGATACTTTACTGAATTTACTATTTCCTCTACCCCCTGATCTACCAACAGTATCATTAACTACACGTGTATCTTAGTTTGGGAATTATTTATTCCTAATAAGACTATATTGATCACAACCTGGTTTCAAGATATTCACAAACCTAGTGGGCAGGGAGGGGAACAGACTTTCTGACCTGTTCATTTTTTTCTGGCTCATCATTTCATGTCACTTCCGTGTCTTCCCAACTGTTTCACATAAAGTCCCGTGTTTTTTTGGAAGCACATTATCAGTTAAAGTTGGGAAATGAGAGAGTAATGGGATAGGAGAAAAACTGGGACTGCGTTTCGCTGACCACTGCTTCAGTTAGAAGAGCTCCCTTTTTATCTGCTTCCTGATACCAGCGTTCTGTAAAACATCTCGCGTTTTGAAATCTTGCTGGCCAAAAAAGTACAGTCCATAGTCATGATCCTAGCCATGTTTTCTCCCATGCGAACGGTCTCACCGCTGACAGTGGAGCTATCCTAATTTGATTTTTCCTGGTAGTGAAATCACTTTAGAATGCCGTTTTAAGTACGTTAAATTCTATTTAAGTTGGTGTGTCTGTGGCTTGAGTCTGTCTGATGGACTTGACTATTTTACCTCAATACATTTTATATCTAGTTCTTTATGTTCGATGGTTACAGGGAAAGACTCAATTGCATAATCAGAGGAACTCATTTAAGGAAGAAAATGTTAATGTAAACTGGAGCGGCAGCCAAACCTCTGGGCTGAGAATCAGCTTTTTGCCTCTACCTCAATAACTGAGTAGGATTATGAAATGAAGAGTTTGGACTACTCCCTTAATTTCTAGTCCAACCCTAAAATTCTGTGATCTCAGGTCCGGCTGCAAACGTCACTCCCTTTTTGACTGAGAAATCAGGAAGCTATCAATATCATAGGGCTTCCTATTCTGGGAAAAATAAAAATATGCTCCATGAATTCTGTTCCCCTCTCTGCTTCTGTCCACAAATAGATTGGAGAGAAGCGTGAAGGGACTCAGAGCTCTGGAAAACCCAGAGTATGGGAACAGGAGAAGGCAGAGAAGGGACCTGGTGTTGACAGGTCACCTAGTTGATGTCCTCTCCACACTCAGAAGGATGCTTTCTCATAATTTACCCCATGCAGTCCTCACAACAATCTCCCAAGGTAGCTATTAGTAGACCCAATTTAGAGATGCAGAACTTTGGGATCTGAGACAATAATTAGCTAGCCCAAGGCTACACAGCTCATAAGAGACTGAGCTATAACAAGGGGAGAGGTCTGATTCCAGAGCAGCCGGCTTGATGTGCTGTGCTTATTGATTATTCAACATGAACGGGCGAGCAAGTCTCTGTCATTAGAAGTGTGGATAGGAATTCTGCACATGTAGATACCTGGTAAAACTGTTACGATATTAAAGCTCAGGGAAAGGAAAAAAACCTTTGACTGTGGTTTTAAAGACTTTTGATGAGGGGAATAAAATTTTTTACTCAAGCCGTAAGAAAGTCAAGCTTAATTATTTAAGGATTAGTAACTAAGGGACCAAGCTGTATTTAGGACTTCTTAAAGTCTTGATTTAATCGTATATCACTTAAAAATAAGTAGTGATCTATTACACTGAGAATTATTTTATGCCGAGTTATTTGTTCAGTGTTTTGTTACTTTGTTTAAAAATAAGCCCTGACCTAGGAATGTACTAGGATTTCTTATTTGACCATACCATGGGGAGTCTCACAGACAGAATGAGAAGACGGGGCCACTATAATGGCTAGAAGCAGATCCCATACTCAATAGGGAACAAATGGCCCTTTGACAGAGGCCTTGCAAATCGATCCCTCTAGAATGATGATAGTAAGTGTCAAAAACACATCATGATCTCTGAGCTCCTGAAAACTTCACCTGATCATTAAAATTAGGCTAAAAACAAATCATTTCCGGGAAAACTACATCCTATTTCTGGACTTCAGAGGTTCTCTGTGATTTTACTTGAGAATGAAAATAGTGCAAGGGAGGATTCAGCAGGCTACATCTGAGATGTTACTGGGAAGGGAGGGAAGGAAAGAGAGAAGGAGGGAGGGAGGGAG
>NW_024355990.1:7199078-7287971 GCF_902729225.1 Pteropus medius | reverse complement strand
AGGAAGCGGAGACCTGAGATCCACAAAGCCTGACCAGCTCTTCCCACGGTCTCCGCCCAGCCCATGGAGCAGCAGGCTTCATGAGCCCCGGGGGAATGGGAAGGCCTCTCCTGGCTCCACTGACCTCCTCTGTCACAGCCTTCCCCAGAACTCAGATGATGAAGTCTACCAACTGCAGCATCTTTAAAACTTCTGGATTCAATTTTGTCTGATAGACCGTTAAAAACACACTTTTTCCTGTAATAATTAAAGAAACAGCTCAATTCTAAAAAATCAAGCCAATCTCCAATGGCTATGATTTTAAGGAAATTAAAGGCGAGATAATAGGGTGAAAGGGACTGGCCACTACTGAATGCCCACCCAGCCTCTTGATGAAGAAGTTGTAAAGAAACAGAACTAGCCCCAAACTAATAGATTGTTGTTTTAAATCAGGATCTTTCCTTTTTCTCAGTATCAAGAGCACCAGAAACTATTAAAATGTAATAAACAGTGTTCGGAATGAAGCTGAGTTCTCTGCCAGAGTCATAAAATGTATGGAAAGACACTCACTAGGAGAGGAACAAGGCAGAGCAATTGTAGCAGACACTGACATTTGTTTCTTTCCGAAAAACAGGACACCAGCAACCCAGAGATATGGGACCCTATGATACTCTATTTTCAAAACAAGGCAGAACCCAACTGCAGCTCCCTAAAGAGAGCCCTACTTCCCAGAGCCAGAGCGAGGAGCCCTGGCATTTCCCCCTTAGCAGAGAGTCCAGCCAGCACAGCAGTCAAGCTGTGATTGGGAGCTGAGGCAGTAGTTAATTAAGGCTGCATCCTTTATTCTCCGGGGCAATTCAGCCCAGCTTGAATGAGCCCCAGAGCCAGTCTGTGGTGGGAATGTCTCCCCGGGCAGTGGGAGAATCCAGTCTCATCAGCATGACAATAGCCCCCAGGATGCACTTGGACTGATGTAATGGCCAGAGCTGGGGAGGGGGATGAAAGCCTTGTAGCAGAAGCCTGGAGCGTTTGCAGCTGACTGGGGCTATTTCAGTGCATGAAATTCCTTCCCCCTTTCTTTCTTCCTTTTATAAGAGATGTTTGCTAATTGGTAGAGCTCAGAAAACAATATACCATTAAGAATCCCTTTCCTTTCTCCCACACCCTGCCCCCTCCCATTTAAAAAAAAAAATCCTTTCTTGCTTCACTGGAAATCTCAACTTTTGTTCTGTGGTTTGCATCAAGTCCTACTTTTTCTTTCTCTTGAACATGAAACGTATAAACAACAATTTACTAAGAGAGACTCTGCAACTGATTCTTCTGTATCAGGGTTTCCCCAGCGCTCTCTGCCTTCGAGATCTTGGCTGCGGTCCTGCTACAAGTCATATGTTTGCCTTGTACATGATACATTGATATAAAACATTTTGGAAAAGTGAGTCATGGAAAGTTAGTCTGATTTTGTAATTTTTTTTTTTTTTTTAATCACGAGAACCTATTTAAAGCTGGAGCAATTGAATCATTTAAGTTGACAGGGTAATAGTCAAAATGTAGGCAGCGTGGGGAAGTGCCAATTGAGAGTCTGGCAACAAATGTCCTTTGGCTTCGCCACCAACTCAGTAAGTGACCTGGGCGGGACACTGTCCTCTCCTGCCTGTGTCTCAGTTTGCTTATCTGTCCGAGGGGAGAGAGGACCTCAGTGACTTCTAAGGCCCCTCCTGAGCTAGGGGACCATCGGGACTGATTGTCATATTTTCTTGGTCAACACAGGACATAAACTCTCATAATGCCAGAAAGTTTTCAATGTGTTAGTTCTCTAAAAGAACAAGATGTTCATATTCCATCTAAAGCTTTTAAATGGATGCTCTTAATTATTTTGGATGGTATTTCCAAATGATGCAGACCACAAAAGATATCGTGCACTGATTCTGACTCACATGAGACGTTGGCAGCTAATGAGCAGAAATAGGAGCGTTTAGGAGAATGCTCTTTACTTTCCAGAGCTCGGCACCCTGGCCTCCATTTCCTGTTCTGTCGCATGCTTCCCCCTACACAGCATTTGTAGGACCTTTAGAGAGATCTGAGAGGTCTTTTAAGTGTTGTCCTAAAGTCAGATAACTTTTTCAAGTGGTCTCGTGGTCTGGATTTATTCTCGAAATCACAATCTGTCATTCCAGCTTTTCTTACCACTCATCAAATTGTGTGTGTTGATGATGATTTCAAATATGCCACCATCTTTCCTCTAGGACAAGTTTTATTTTTATAGGGACCAGAGTCATGGAGAGGTCCGGGGGAGTGGAGGGGTTCTTTGGGAAGTCAGTAAGCCCCGTGAAACTGTAAACATTTTGAATGTGTATAATGTGTACATATAGAGTGTCCAGGACTTACATTTGGTTACCAAGTTGTTGACAGTCACTGTCTGAAGAGAAGCAATATGAAAGCTAAGGTAGAACTTATGCATGGCTTTTAGGAAAAGATAATAATGAAAGATAGCAGGGCAGGGACACAGGAACCAGACAGGGGACTGATCGACTCCATAAAAGAAGCCAACGGCATGAGTCTGCAGGAGCGGGGCAGGGCCCTTAAGACCGAGGACATTGCAGGCATCTCTCATTCGTAGAGCCACCAGGAGTTGGGAGTCGCCTGAAGGGCGTGTAGCACACATGGATTATGAAGATAGAGAGACCCTACATCTATCTACATGGATGGCTGTCTCTTCTTTTGGCTATTGAGATAAACCCTGTGCTGTCTCTCAAGATATTCCTGTAAAGTTCCTCAGAATTATCTGCAGAACTGACTTCAGTTCTCCCTCTGATTATTTTCTGAGATTCAAGAGAAGAAAAACAAAATAATAAACACTCCGAAGCTATAAAACTACAGCCCCTTAAGTAAAATGCAACGCCCTGGCTGCAAACACCAAGGAACTGTCATCGGATTGTTTCAGCCACGGGTTATTCCAGGTGAGCCATGAGTTCCACTGTAGGATTCCCGCCTTCTCCCCGGGCGGCAGAATTCCAGTGGATCCCGACTCTCCTCTCAGCAAAGATACTGGTCACAGTATCCAGTCGAAAAGCCTCCTTGAACTTGGTAGGGGTCCATTTGATTATCATTATAAAATGTAGAGAATAATGCAGCTCGCTTGGTACTTTTCTCGGGCCCAAGTCTGAGTTTGAGTAAAGAGATCCAAGATTAGTGTCTTTTTTAAAGGTGCCAGATTTATCGTCAGAATTTGTCTTGGCAAGGGAGCATGTGCGCGCGCACGCGCGCGCGCACACACACACACACACATGCACGCACACACTCACATGCAGACAGCCATCATTTTCTTCTCAACAGGGAAAGAGCCAGTCCCCATAGTGTAGGCTGTTTGCAGCTGGGAGCACAATAAGGTAAAATGAAGACTGCACGGCCCCTCCCCCCACCCAGTCCCAGCGAAGCGGCCAAAGAAATCTTTGTCCAGTCCAGGTGTTGGCTGTGTCCTCTTCATCGACATCCTGTCTTGAATTATTCAGGCTCATTCATTATGTATCCCACATAGACACAATTAAATCCTTAACTTTCCCCTCAAGAGAGCAGCAGAGCCCCCCAGGGACTACAGGACAGTAGTGTTCCTCCCAGCCCAGAACCGCCCGGAGAAGTGGATGGCAAGGCGAATGGTTTTTGCAAAGAGGCGCTGGGCTGGCGGGGCCTCTCTGCTCTGAAAGTCAGAACCCCGTTGTCCTGCCAAGTGATTTGACTGCTGAAGCGGCTCCCATGCGGATTACAGGGCAGGCGAGCTAAGGAAGAACTGAGCGATTCGAATTTAGTTTGGGGATCTGCATAATTCCCTGAGGCCCTTCAAAACTGCACGTGGACTTTTTATTTTTATGATGAGCGTGCACTTGGTTCCATTAGGTAGGAAGCTGTGAAGGAACTCCAGATCTCTCTACTAAAGAGATTTGGGGGGCAGGAAGGAGTGAGCAAAGTCTCAGTCTTGTATCTTCTTGAGACCAACAATGAGATAACTACGAGCTTTTTAACTCAAAATGTGCCTCTGTAGTACTTACCGTTCCTCCTCATGGGGCAAACCAGTGATAACATCATACCCAGGTTAGGTTTGTGTTGGGAAAGGGAGTCTTCCTCCCCTTTTGTGTACCCCTTGTCCTGTTTCCTTACCCCTGGGAGCCTACAACTGTATGCTGAAGAGTTCAGACCAGCTCCATGTAACAACCAAGTGAGTTATTTGCCACTGTCCATCCCTGCTGAGAACTGACCAGAGGAATATAACTTTGGGTTGACCTTTTGTTTCTTCTTCAAGGATCTTAAAATCTTTTTTCTGAAAATTATGAGCGCCTATCCGTTGTTAAGTTCCCACAGACAATGAAATCTCAAACTAAAACAAGACACATTTTACATAATAATTTCAACAACTTTTTCCTTCATATTTTTACAAAAACTTCTAAGTGACTGTATACAGAGTTTATGCTGTCTGGCTCTCATTTTCACTTTATATAGATGCCAAAAAATGGTGGTGTTTTTAGCAAGAGAGAGTAGAAGCTCTTGAAAATGCACTTGCTTCATTATATCAGCATATGTACGAAGAAAAAAGGGAGAAAATGTGCTTTAGTTCTATTCTCTGAATGGGAAAATGGCAGATCAGAACGATTAAGGGGTTATTTTCACAGTTCGCTGTCAGCGTAAGATGCAGATTGGTGGGTCCATGTTCGGGGACCCAGGAACTTCCAGGAATGGGCCGTATTGTTCCAGGCGTCTCAAGACAGTGAAAGGTATTACGTCAGGTCACCATATTGTCCGACCTTCTCAAAACGGAATACTGTGAGAGAGGAAGGGTGCTGTGTATAATTGTGCTGGAACAACAAGCATAAATCCAGGCGAAGGGGGACTCGTGGTCACTCTGTGTCCCCCATTCTGAGTCCTCAGTTCTCGAAGGGATGGGAGTGATAGGAGTTCATTGAAAATAAACGCAGACTCCCCAAACAGAGGCCCAGAGGCAGACTCAAAGGCCAGCACTGGATTAGCAGAGAACTGTCCTTGGAGCAGAATGGGGCAGCGGCAAGACGTGGACACGGCCACAGACACCACTGGTATCTCGCGTTGGCCGTGGACCATGAGAATGAGCCCTATTCCTGCCACGTTCATTTTTAATCGTTCGCATTCATTTTTCGTCTCTGATGACTTGCAATAATTAGAAATGAAAGGAAATACTGGTAGTGAGGGAGGGAGAAAGGAGATAAATCTATTGATAGAAAAAAGACATTTGCAACCAAGCTTTACATGACTTAAAGTCATCAAAACCAGAACCTCACAGAACTGGGGAGGAGGGAGCCAAAACAGGGTGCTGTGCTGGAGTCAGGCGTGGAGTCATACAGGGAAGATGTACATTAACCTTGAGTGGCATTACCCTGCAGTGCTCTTAAATGCAGTGCACATCCTGTCTCTGGCTCGTTACAAGGTACATTGAACGGGAGAACACACGCTCTGTGAGGTCAGAAGGTTGTACGTGTTCTGTTTACAAAGGAATCCCAAGTGGCTAGACTACTACCTGTTGCTCGCGTGTGCGCGCACACACACACATACACACACCCCAATCTGTTAAATGAACAATTGGCCAAGTTACCTCTGTGCTTCGGTTTCCACTTCTATATAATAGGGTTATTCATATATATGTTTTATATATATTCATCTATATAATATGGGTTAGTACCTGAAAAGCTCTTAGGACAGTGCCTCAAAATATATACAGAAATGGTAAGCTGTCATCATCGATGCAGTGCGTGGGAGGGAGAAAGTTGGAGAAATCTGTAGAACTCTCTCCGTAGGTGGTGTTCTGAGTTCAGGAGATAATAATTTTTCCTTTTAATCATAAGTAGTCAAATCACAATCATGTCCAGAGAAATAATTTCACCGGAAAGCAGAAGCTAGAATAAGAAATTCTTAGATTTCAAGCCCTCAGAGACTTGAGAATTTACTTGGAAGAACTAGATGAAGTAAGGATGGGTAAGGATGAAGTCTAAATGTTCAAACTAAAGGAACGGTGGCTTTCTTTGAGGCCAAGCCTGTGGCCCTGTAGAACCTGAGTGGTTTAAAATATCATCTTGACCTCATATTCTTGGCAAACTTCTTTTCAAATGAAAAATTTCGATATATATAGAAACACCCCCAAATGAGCTCAGGACACCCATTAACTGTGAGTGGAGACACTTAAAGTAACTGGCATGATTCTCATCTCTGGTCCATAGTCTAGTCGGGCAAAGTCAAACACTTAGCCTTCACTTTTGTACGGTGTATCATCCTGCATGCACCTCTCAACACGTGTCCATTAGACATAAATGATCCCAAACGTGGACCTTTCTGAAGTGATAACAGCAGAGCTATTAAAACAGTGACAGAACCTAAAAATACCTGCTACTCCATCCCCTCTTTTCATTTCCCCTCCCACCCCATTTTCTACCATCTTGAATAACTTAGCTTCTTTTATTTGCTGGTAGATTAAAACTGCTATATCTTGCTTTATTTACTTTACTCATCGAACGAAGAGTAAATATGCTAGCTAAAAAGTAGTGACTAGAAAAAAGATAAATTATTAGAGATGCTAACTATGTTTTATAACTCTCCTTTCCTAAAATAATGCTCATGAAGATCGGAATCTAAATATAAAACTACGTGCAAGAAAAATCATCCAGATGCATGGCATCTAGTGTACTTTAAGGTTAGAGAATGTTAAAAGTGGAATGGATATGGGAATGCACAGTATTTCAACGGTCTCTTATCCACGTTCACTCACTCATTTGTTCACTCAGAGTTCATTGAGTACTTACTAAGAGCCAAGCAGGTACCAAGCTCTTGGTGCATAAAAGGAAGCACAACTCAAACTTGACCTCAACAGTGCACTCCTTAGAGCAAGAGTCTGCAAACTTCTGTAAAGGGCAGAGAACAAATACTTTTGGCTTCGCAGACTATGTGGTCTCTGTCACAGCTACTCAACTCTGCCACGGTAATGCAAAAATTGCCATAGATAATAAATAAACATCCAAGCATGATAGATATCGAGAGGAGGGAACTAGAAACTGGATGGAGAGTTTTTCTCCAAGAAATGATGGGAGGCAGATGCTATATCAGAGCAGCAGGCGTGTCGGGATGTGTTTATGGAAATAGAAATCCGAAAGTCTGCAGCAGAGGGAGGAAGGATCCAGACCTAGGGCATTTGTCGTCAGCTCCCCTCTCTGCTCCATATTAAAGCGAAGGAAATGCTACAAGAAGGAAATGCTACCTGGAGCACAGGTTAGAAAACTCTCTCTTTACCCATCTGTGACACCCTGTAAGTAAAAGCAGTGTTCTCAGCAGCCGTAAAACAAGCCCCCTAGTGGCTCCAACCCCACTAAACTGATACCTGTAAACTCTAGAAGCTGCCACCCGGTGTTTGAGAAGAAACCGAAAGAATCAGAAAAGAAGATGGATCCTATGAAAGTCTCCATTTCATTACAAGACAGAGGATCACGGAAACTCAGCATGTCCTCCAGGTCTTGCGTCCGACTGGAGGCCAGCTGCTGGAATTCTACACGTAGATGGTCAGCCTGGGCTTGCAAAGCCAGATGATCACAGAGGATGAGTATTTTTAATTCCCATTTTACAGAATGTCCAGTCTTATGGCTACTAAGGGGCAGAATTAACCTCCCACCTAAGTCACTTGGCTCCAGATTCCATCGTGCCTTCAGGCGTCACATTGGGTCTAGCTCAACAAAGAGTGGCAACTAGTAGTATAAAAAGCACAACTGGGAACTACGAGTCATCCAAGACCATACACTGAGACTGTCATTGTTAGTATTTTGTGCTCATAATAAAGCTTTGAAAGAACACCACACCCGGTAGCACAAGAAGCCACCATGGTACGTCAGACATTTATCCATCCTTCTTTATCTCAGCCCAGAGAAGTGGAGGGATCCCCTCGGGAGGCTTCACCTGGATGGCTACTCCGGCCAGGAGGAAATGGCAAGCCGAAAGCTTGCTCTTTGTTTTTCTCCTCCTCCTTTTCCCCCAAGGGCACGTCGGTCCCTCCCTCAGACCCAGTGGAGCCTGAGGGTTTCACGTGAGCCATGGGAGGAAGGAGTATCATTAAGAAAATGGGAAACAGAGTAAAAGTGGACTCGGACCAAAAGGCAACTCCAAATGTAGTATGTTCCAAAATAGGAAAAAAATGGGTAGTCAGAATAAGGTGGACGAACCCAGAGTTCACAGAAAACATCTAAACTTAAGAGAAGTTCAAGGCTCCCAAGAATCTTCTGTCACTACTCACTTATGACTTACCCAGAAACACGGATGGAACCGAGAATCTAAGATGATTGTCGCTCTGGCCAAACTTTTGTTTCCGCCAGACTTCGCCACATCCCGGAGCCATGGGAGTGTGAACTAATCCACATGGAATTACCGACGGTAATAGTTTCCAGAGCGATTACATGACTGTTGGACTCTCAACACAGGTTTTGTTTTTAAAAGAAAACTATATTGTTTGTTTCTAATATTTGCTTTTTTTCTAATGCTTGTCTGGAGTTTTCTCCATGGAAGGCGGCAGTAGCAATGTTATTTTTCCTAAAAAAAAAGAGCAAAGGGCCATTTAGCAATTTATTGTGCAAAAATGTAGCCACGTTAATACATGTGTAAGTGCTGCCGAAGTCCCTACATTTCAACGTGAAAAACAGAATGTATTAGTTTGTTTGTTAGTTTGTACACTAATACAGTTTGGATATAATAGTTTTCTTCAATTATCTATTAGTTATTTTTTAACATTAAAATTATATGTTCTCTGGGCAGGACAAAGAAATGGATTTTTTTTTTTTCCCTTTCTGTCTGTTTCTCTCTAGATGGCTAGACAGACAGACATCTATAGATATATATTTTATGTACTATTGTTACTTAAAATGTCATGGGTTTCATTTCTGTTTTCATGACTAAACCAAAATGCATTGTACACGCTCGCATAAATGAGCAATTTAAACGTGTATTGCTGTCTGCATCTTTTCGGCTTCTTTTTTGTAGGATCCTAGATGTAGATTACTGAGTCACAGTTATATTACACTTAAGGATACTGGTACCTATTGTCAAAGCGCACCAGTTTACAGTCTCAAATCGTATCTGAAATGACAGTTTTCACCGCAGCCTGGCCAGCAATGTTATCTATTCTTCTAAAATTGTTTATTTTCAAAGGAGGTGAATATTTTAATTTGCATTTCTTTACCAGAACACTTCCCTATACTTGTTCGCAATTTGCATCTAGGATAACTGCTCAGATTTCAGAGTCAGAATGGATTAGACATGAGGTGGACTGACCACAGGGACTTCTCGGGGTACTTATCATTCCTCGGATCTGATCATTTATTTGGTGAGTCCTTGCTGAGACCAAGGCTGCACTCTCTCCATAAACCCCCAAGAGACAGAAAAATATCTTGAGGGAAAGGCATCATTTCGGCCATTTGAGACAAACAGCTTCCTCTGTTCTGTGGCTTCAAACAGCATCTGTTCTGATGCGGAGTTCTGGGAGGCTGGGTGGTAGGGTCTGCACATTATTTCCTCACTCATTCATTTATTTTCAGTCTCAGATGCCGTGCTCATATTCAGGAGGAGCTTGCCATGTGCTTGTTTAGTGTCTGAATGACCGTGACTATCCTCTCGCTTGATAAATGCAGAGTCTAGTTAGTAGAAATAGACATAAACCAATACTGCCCTGTACGACACGCTGTAAAAGATTTAGTGCGTATCAGAGAAGGCTGTGTGGCTCACGCATTGAGGCTTATGTATAACAGATAATATAATAGTCAAACTAATCCTTAAAGAATGAGGACTGGCTATGCAGATGAGGTGGGCGGAGCTTCCAGGCAGAAGGCAGAAGCTGTGCAAGGATCACCATGTGTCTCAGGGGTCTGCTCTTGTGGGTTCTAAAGAACGTAAAGCATAGAGTCAAAGAGTAGACAAAAAAATGAGACTGGAAAGAAGCGGGTGGAGGGGACAGTGAGGAGCCTTGTTCCTCATGCACGGAATCCAGATTTCTCCCAAAGGTGCCTGGAAATTAGCACCTGGAACTGACAGAGTGTGTAAGAGGGAAAAACAGCCGGAATGTGGGGGTTAGATAGGCCAGAGTTACAGGTCGGGGTGGATCCAGTGATCAACAGACAAAGGAATGAAATAATGGAAAACAAAAGAAGCTGATAGTGGATGAGTGGATAGGTAGATATGGTTTAGGGGAGAGGTAGACAGGCAGATAAAGGGGGCGGTTGTAGACATTGCAGTTACGTGCAGAGTTATAGGGAAAGAGCCCCTAACTTACCAGTGTCGAGTTTGAAGCAAGGTCAGTCTGTTCAAGACAATATGACTGATGATGGCTGATAATGAGAAATTTCTAAGTTACCGACATATTTATGGTACTTAGAGGTGGATAGTGAGATTTCAGTGGTTTTTAATATCTCTTTTATATTTTATATTATAAATCACATAAATATTTTATATGTATTTTTAATTACCTTGCAATGATATATATTACCAAAAATATCAGTTTTGTGTAACTAATTGGAAACATAATAATGGCTACCATGTGTAATATCTACCTATAGTTTTTACACAATATCCAGGGTTTTATATGAGTCTAATCCTCACAACGTTCCTATGAGGCACTTCCTGTCCTTCAAGTAACGGAGGAACTAGTCCAAGTGTGCAGACTGGTGTGGTAGATCACAGGAACAACCCAATTCTCCACCCCTCCCTGTACCCACACCCTTTGCAATGTGACTTTTAAGCTCCTGCCACTAAGAAGCAGGGTCTATTTCTCCCCACTTTGAATCTCAACTAGTCTCGTGACTGTCTTCGGCCTCGAGAATGTGGAAGATGCGATATGGTGGCAGTTCGGGGTTTGGGTTTTGAGATCCATTGGACGCAGCTACTTCCTCTTAGGTCACCCTCCTACTACCACGTTGGTAAGGCCAGACTAGAACGCTGGATAATGAGCGACAGTGTCCCAGCCACATCTATATTCCCAGCCAACAGCTAAACCTCAGGCATGGGAGGGAGGCCACCCTACGCCAGCGTGACTTTGGCTGACGCGAAAGCTGACAATAGACTCCTGATCAAACCCAGTGAAGATCAGGGAACTTAGTCAAAATCCATAGAATTGCCCATCTGACCCATGCATAGTGGTTGTTGCTTTAAGACAGGTAGGTTAGAGGAGTGTGTTACACATCAGTGTCTGACTGACACAATAGAAAAATCTTGGAGGAGCCAAGATTTGAACCCAGCTCTAGGTTCCCCCATGTGTCTCCAAAGCTTCCTGTCTCTGTTGTGCGGTTAGTGATCTCACTCCAAAGTGTCTTTCCCTGCCTTTCTTCCCCAAGTCATTTTAATGGGAAATTCCTCATTCTATCTCCACTCAAGATCTAGTTTGGGTCACTGTATTTAAATTTGAAAACTCCTCCAGGACTGCCTAGTGTTGTTGTTTTTTTTTCTTTTTTTGCTTGAAATAATTTGTCAACATAATTAAGTTGCTGGAATGGAGAGTCTACACCTGGATTCACTAATAAAATTAGAATGAACTTACGAGTTTATTTCTTTGCATGCTACTTTCACATATGTTATCTGGTTTTATATTTATATTACTACAAGGGTAAAAACGTATTGTTATACCAATTTTATAGGTAAAACAAACAAAACAAACAAAAATTAAGACCGAGATACATATAGAGTACTTGTCTGGGATCGAGCAATGAATCAGACACCCTACAGGCGAGCTCAGCCTGACCTCACCACCAGACCATGAAATCTAGATTCTGACCCAGAATTATTTAATCCAGCTGTGAGACAGAGGAAGCCATTTCACATGCTGGCTTTCTAGTTAAAAATAACAATTCATTTCCTATTGCATTTCAAACGCTGCTGGTTTAACCAAGATTCTTCGTTGTCCCCTTAAAGCGTAAGGAAACTATCAGCTTCCAGAGAGTGTAACTGTCACAAAGGGAGACCCCTGACTGTGTCCCTTGTCACTGGATTCCCCAGGACACGCAAGGGGAGCACGGAAAGAGCAAGTGCAGGCGGTAAGAGGCTAGGTACTAAGTTCTTAAAAATAACTCATTTCGTCCTCACACAACCTATTTCTTGCAAAGTACCCCACTTTACAGAAGATGCATTAAGATTCAGGGTCTTATAAAGTTTTCCTAAAGAAACTCAGAAAATGAGTGGCAGAGTCAAATTTTGAATCCAGGATTGTTGAGGTCAAAAGACGAACATTTTTTTTTCAAATTGCCCTTCCTATTTACCAAAATAACAGGTATGCTTACCTGCCCTAAGGTAGATTTCTAGATAACTGGCCCCAGGCGGCTTTCTCTATCAGTGATTAAAAATGGGGAAACGGGCTTCAGCTAAAGCGGAGTAAACACATTAGACGTGAATATAAAAGTTACCTTTAGATGGTTCTGTTTTCGAGCCATCAGAGCATATTGCAAATCAAAAGAGAATTTTCTGATGTACGGTTCGATTCTGGAGGGAAACAATTCTGCGGGTACCACTTGCGGCCTGGGTGACCGCGTCCGGGAATCCGTGGTTCCTTCACTTAGTGCCAGAGCGTGGCCGTAAGGGCCAGATGAGTCCCATTTCCCTCCTGCTTTGCTCTTCATCCAGGCCTTCCCTAACAAAGCGTGAACACAAAGGTCGATTTCCTGCAGTCGGTTTGAAAAAGGCCAACTCTCAATTAACTTTGCAAAAGGGGTCAGAGGTGATGTGGAGAAATAAAGTCCACGAGTAATGCAAAACACCCATTTCAGCTCTGAGCACTAAAACCCACTGCTTCCCAAACGCTGACCAGGGCTGCTAACCAATAGTAACTCAGATAAATTTGCCTTCCGTTGCTTATGTCACTTTATTTCTGCTACTCATCTCAGGTGGACAGATCATTAGGGAAAAAGTTGCCAGGTTAGCAACTGACGAGAGGAGGAACACAGCAGAGAAAGGCATACTGGCATAATATGCAAGCTAAATATTATTAAAGTCGTTATTATTTAGAATTTATTAGATTCTTTCCTCCAATCTCAAATGAACATGCACGTCTCCCACTCATCTCTAATTCCCCTCCCACCCTTCCTGATGAACCAGCATTTCAGGCATTAAGCAGAGGACACTGAGAACTTTTGAAAGGCCACCCTACCCACCCCCACCACCACCACATTGGGGAGTAGTTCCCTAAATCCAAACCAGACAGGGCCCTTCCATGGAAAGGCTCACTGTGCTCTTCCAAAATTAAACCCCAAATGCTTGCTGAGCTAACTTTTGACATGGGCAAAACTTAGGGACTTTTCAGTATGCCACGCACTCTGGGCTATGGTCCATTCACCTTTCTTGAGTAAGGGACATGAAGTGCTGAGACTGGGGACTTGGTAAAATGCACCCTTCCACCTTCGATACAAATCCCTATAATCAAAACCACACTGGGCCAGCTCGGTCTTACCTCCAGACTCCCTCCGAGATGCTGTAAACATTGGCAGACAATGCATATAATTAAGGTGGAATATGTTCTTTTAAATGTTTGTTTCCATCTGCTAGTCGTTTTAGTGAATATTAGATTGCTTGTGGTCAGTCTGGAGAACAGGAGGGACTCTCAAATCTCCACTGAGAAGCAGTTCAGGAGCACGGCACAGTACAGTGCTGGAGCCTGCGGCCTTGGGAAGCAAGGGAAGATGGAGGTCAGAGTATGTTTTCCAGCCTTAATTGTCCAGGAACAGGCTAGGAGCAATGACGACGTGGTCAAGCTCCCCCTTACTGCTGTAAAGAAACACAGAGACTGTGAGCATTGTTGTCTTTCAATACCGAGGGGGGAAGTGGGCAGAAGAAAGTAAGAGTGTTCTGGCACCAGAGTAATTTCTCCATTACCTCAATTAGTTCCAATGATGTGGAAAAGTTCTGTCTGGAGAAATCAAACTAAACGTAAAATCACTGAAGCGCTGGTGGTGGCGGCGGTAGGTGTTGATACAGGCATTAGTCAGCAATACTGATTGCAGTGAAGTCACTCGATAGCCCTGTCTCTGGAACCTGGGCAGGGACATAAACTCATTAGATCACCCCCTCTAGTGAAGCATGTGGTGGTTTTCAGTGTGGCACCAACACAGCCTGGCACCCACCGAAAGATTTAGCTGTCTGCCCTTGGAGGGCACAATTTACTAAGGTGTCTGGTAAAGAAATCTGGATACGTACCATTATTATTTTCTACAGAAACATAAATAAGTTCTCTTTCTTAAGAGCCATTAGTTATGAGATGTGGGATTTTCTTTAGGGAATTAAGTAGTTCTTTGTGGCCATAGAGCACAGAATTGAGATGACTAAAAGGAAGAGAGGGTAGGAGAGGTTTGGGCTTAGCACAGGGAAGAATTTGTGATACTCAAAGCAGGCTATAACACTCTCTTCTGAAGTGGATATTAAGCTCCCCATTGGGTGTTCCATGAAGGCTGGTTAACACCCACCAGGGATAGTACGGGGGTGATTCTTGCAGTAGAACGGGCCATTGAATGATCTAAAATTTCTTTCCCAAGTTACGATCCAACTAGTAGGAGTTGAGAGAAGAAAATATATACGTTTCTTTTTCTGCCATGTTGGTATCCACGTATTCCCTGCCTCTCTTCTCCATAAAATCTGAAAAAAAAAAACAAAAACAAAAACAAAAACAAAAAACTTTAGACTCTCAAAAGATGTTTTTTCGTATGTAGAGCTGTATTAACATAATACGTACTCCTTCGTGTTTGGAAGAATTGATGAAAATTGAGACGCTCCGTGATGGATTGAACTACCTCCTCTGCAGTATGTTTCTCTGTCCCAGTTTAACCACACCCTTTCAAGCACTTATTTTGATAAAAGATTGGTGAGCACAGCATATGGATGGCTGGCTGGCTGGCTGGCTGGCTGGCTGGATGGATGGATGGATGGATGGATGGATGGATAGACTGACTGCTGGCTGGCTAGCTGGCTAGATAGAAGGCATTGCCCGCTTCACATGTGGTCAATGACTTATATCCCTCAAAAAAACATGCTTGTGTATTATATCCAGGTTATACAACTGAGGAAACTAAATTGTAGAGCAGTTTAGTAACCTGCCCAAAATCCCATGGTGGCAGAAGCAGGATTAAGATCAAGAAGGAATAGACTTCCGGCTTCACCCACTCCCTCGCACTGCCCCCGCAAGCCCCAGGCAGGGCCACGGCTTACCCTGCTTTGAAGGACTTGAATGTCAAATCCAAATGTCAAGGAGGAGTAGAGACTCCTATTTCCTCACACAACGTTACGTAGAGATGGTAAGTAATATATGGCTGATTGATAGGAGTTTAAAATGTGTCCTCAAAACGATTTTCCTATTTTAATACGACATGGTACATACCAGTCTAATGTACTACCAAAGCTGGAATTTTTCACCCCCATAGGAAATCTAAAAGGTTGACTTCAGCCCAACCCTCAGAAAAAACTCAAAGAGCAGCTAATGATGGCATGAGCCCCCGAGACACATTGTTAAGGGAGCCAGCTTCAGATCATTCCCTAGTGTGTTGGAACCTCAAAGCCCACAAGCGACCTCTTCTCCCTTGAACTCTGATGTTTCGTAAGATAGATAAGAGCGATGAAAATATTACTCCTTTATTTGGGGATTTCAGGAACATGGAGATGTTTTTGAAAATGTCACTTGAATTTTCCAGTTCCTAAAAAGAGATTGGCTTCTACAGACTGACATAAACTAGGACCCCATGCAGAAATCCAAATTGGAAAGAGTCCCTCATCCATGGTTTTTCCTCCAATTCCCAACTGTGTGTATGTGTATCCAACTAGTCTTTATAAGGCTGTCTTTCAAATTATAAGCGGCAAGTCTTTATAAGTGAGAACCATAATCGAGTGATCATTCCATGGTATGTCACTGCAGGGAAAATCCGTATAGCCCATCGAGATAGGGCTGTTTTAGTTCATGTTTGGACTAAATACTTGATTATCTACATCAGTGTTGGAACAGGGAGAACAAAAATTACCAAGAGCCACAGATAAACTGGAAACATCACACTCGGCTTTGATTTCCATATTTTACCATATTCGTTCTCTCCCTGCAGTCATTTCGAGGGCATCACAATGATTTCCATTTTAGATGCTAAAATATCTTATGCTCTTCTTACACTGGTCTCATCATCCCCCAAAGTATTAAGCAAGGATCACATCAGCCACTATGAAGTATGGCTCAGTGAGGAAGACACTGGGCTCGCTCCTAAAAGAAGAATCTGGATTCAAACCCTGATTCTAGCTGTGTGTGATCTTGGGCAAGTCCTTTAACCTCTCTGAGTGTCTCAAATGAGAGCAATATTAGTGCATATCGCACTAGCTCGGTGAGAGAAATAAATGTGATCTTGATTAAAATGCACCCAGCACAGCGTCTGGCACAGAGCGAAGGCTTGTAAATGCGAGCTGTCGGTATGATTGTGTCCTCTTCCACAAAGAGTTTTGCGCTAAGCACTCAGCAGAAGCTCAATATAAAAGTGATAATTTGTAAAATGAGGGAGAAACAATAATCACAAATTGGACTACATTGCAGAGTAATTCTGGGAATTTAAAATTTTTATTTTTTAAAAAAGCATCTCCCTTGTTACCCAATTTTTCCCCTGCCTTTCTTGTTGCCTTATTTTATACTTTGCCCAAGGCATCATTTAGTGTTCCAAAATATTAGACTCTTATAGGTATTCAGAAGCCCCAGGAGAAATAGAATACATTTACAGACCCATAAACATCTAAATTAGTGCTATAAATGGGAAATATAGTCTACAGTTGGAGAGTGCCCAATACATAATATGTTGTGGCATAGAGGAGACTTCCTTTTTGGTGGCTGGAAAATCTATTTGCTCTAAGTATTCAATTTTAAAATGGATAATAAAAGTAAATAATAGGCATGCTTCTGCTTAAATTGCACCTTTCATGGGAGATCTCAAAGAGTTTTTCAACTGTTAATTTATGACCCCTGGGGAAAGGTAGGTGGCGAGTAATATCTTTCTTTCTTAAATGGAGAAACAGACTTAAAGAGGTGTGGGTGACTTGTCCAAGGACACAAGGGAAGCCCCAGCTTCAAGCAAACTATCGCGAGAAAAGAAAATGTTGAGCTATTCTCTTTATTAAATTATTAAAACTTATATTAAAGTATTAAACCCTGCGTTATTTGCCTATAAATTCTAAGATGAGCACTAATGTGGGTTGTGTAGCTGTCATACACCTAACACTAATTTCATTAGTATACCAGTTTTCTGTTCCTGCAAAGCATGCTACCATTCGCTTCATGGCTTATAGTGGCTAATATTTAGTCTCGCTCATGCACCTGCAGGTGGGCCAGGAATCAACTACCTGGCTGATATCAAGGCTAAATTCAGCTGGGGCAGTACAAGATGCCCGTTGAGTCTGAATCTTTTCCCTGTTTCCCTCACCCTGCGTGGAGCAGGGGTCCAGCCAGGACATGATCACCTCATGGCAATGGCAGAGGATCCACGCAAGTGAATCATGTCATTCCTCCTCATTCTGTTGGCCAAAGCAAGTCCACGACTGAGCTTAAATGAAAGGGTGGAAAGTACACTCTCCCCACCATCAAGCTGAAAAGTCACGTGGCCATGCCCAAAATCAATGTCCTTGGAAATTTACTACTCCCATGGCGGTGAGAAAGGGGGTGAATACTCTTAAACGATTTTCTAATTTACCACAATCTGCACTTGATCGTTACTACTATTTCAGACATTTTTTTTTAATGCGCTAATCTTTGAAACCGTGTCTGTTTCACGTGCTTTTGTAACTTCTGCTGGATCACTGGCTTGCTCCTGGCTTAGAAGAGTGAAATTTAAATAATACAACAAATATCTCTTGTCACTTATTAGGATCTCCTTGATACCAAATTAAAAATACTAATCAGAGATTTAAGAGGCAATTCTCCAATAAGGAAATAATGCTAATTAATTTAGATAAAATTATATATAGTGGGTCAATGTAAATAATTTGAGCTTAAGAATCTATTCACAGACACTCTTTAGTCTCTAAGATTTCCAAGGAACCAGAAATGAAAGACTCAGTGGAATATCTTTAGCACAGTGATGCTCACTGAGATGAGACCCCATTAATCAATGGTTCTACCTCCACCAAACCTTAGAAAACTCAAAAACTCCAGGATGCCACATGAGGATTCTTTCTGGCTGGTAGCATCCTGGTATTAATCTACATTCCCCTTAAATTCATTCCATGCTACATCTGCACCTCTCCTCCGATACTCAGTTTGTTTCTCAACCTAGACCAAAATTTCCAGCTTGAATATTAGGTGAAGATGAGACATTCCTCTCTGTCTCTTTCTCCTCATACTATGCAGAATCAAAGAAAAATAAAGGATTGGAGCTCCAGTCTAATCTGAAGTTTCTAGACAGCAGCGAGGCTTAAGAAATGCTGTCATTTTAGACAGCAGTGACGTAGAGAACTTACTACATGGCAGGGCCCCGTGAGATAGCTGCTGGGCTGTGGAGGGCCGAAAGGAAACTTAGTTGTTCCTTTGACATTATTTTGAAGTCCAACTTTCTCTCCAAGGTAGCCAAGTCCTCTACATCTCTGCCAACCCCCACCTCTAGGCCTATCAAAATCACTTTCCTCTCTGGTTGAATCTCTGGGTTCCTGCGGGGAGAAGAGTGGCTTCCATTGGCTCAGGACTGTATCTCCAGGTTAGGTATGTCACAATTTTCCATGCCTTTAACAAGACTCAATTAAAAATTAATCGGTCCTGCATGGCAATTTGAGAGGTAATTGTTTCTTTTCCCAACTCCATGGCCATAGGCTAAAAGCACACCCAGAACCTAAATTAATCATCTAATGGGGATTTTTCCATACTCCAGCCACTCAGCCTTCCAGGGGCCCCAGCAGCATGCTGTCTGACCTCAATTATCAGGCTTCCCGAGTGTCCACTCTGTGGCTTTCTGCTCTGCTTTCCCTTCCAGCTCCCTGTAGTCAAATGGAAAAAAGCCACATAGGCTGTTTACCTGGACTCTCTCCAATGACCAACAGCCATATATTTAGAAGATAAAGCAGCATTCATGAGGAAATACTGGGACAATGGGGCAGGTTAATATGTTCAACATGGTTTATAATAGCAAAAGTTGGTTTCAACCTAATAGCAGCCCTGATTGGTTAAGTCAAGTATGGCCTGTTCATGCAACATGTAGCAATGCAGCTGAAAAAGAAACGTGGAAATCTTATGTACACAACTATGAAATATTCTCCAGGTCAAACCAGACACATTCTCATTTGACACATACAGTGTGTTATCTCTCCTTTTTTTTTTTTAACAAATGAATATATTGATCATGAAAAGAAATTAGGTTAATACCAGAGGTATTTGTGTTGACTCATAGCAGCTCACACATACACACACTACCTCTATATTTTAATATAAAAAATACATTCATTTACTCTTCTCAATTTTAAGATTAACAGCAATCATTTTGTTCTATAATGAAAAGAGGTAAATGCCTCTATTTTATTATTTCAATTTTAAACCTTGACGTAAGTCTTGTACTTTCTTAAAGAGATCTTATGGAGGAAGCTCAGTATCTAATTTTCTTTAGGTTCCTACATGAGAAAGGTTTTTAAAATTCACTCCATCTTTCATATAAGTTTATCCATTATGTACTAAAGACCACAAATTTTTAAAAAAGGATTTGGAGCTATATCTTTTTAAGTAGAGATGACTTCTTATTAATTGATATTCAGAAAAACCAGCCAATATCTGAGCATCTCTTAAGACAGCTTAAATTCTATTTCTTCCATGAAATTGACCATAAACAACATTCATCTTCATCACACGTTGTTCTCTCCGAGTACACTCAAATTATAAATTTATATCGTCTTGCAAACTTCTTCCACGTGCGAAAACTTTGGATCACCAAAGACATAAGAAATTAATTAAATTGACCTGATCATACCCTCCAATTTCAAACCAATCATTAAGTATATTTAAATAATACCAGCAATATAAGTGTTCTGTAAACTGAAATAATTTTGAAATATTATAAACAATGGTAATAATTCTAACTAAATATCTGTATTTGGAATTAATTTAATAGTATCAAAAGAGTCATTGTATAGTCACTAGGATTTTGTCTGAAAAGATAGCCACCCTCCTCAAAACAGTAAACATAGCTTCAATGAAACCTGTTTCTTACGGCTTATTGTATAAAGTTAATGAAGGCTGTCGTTTTAACTTCTCTGGGATTACTTGTAGGTGTATAAAGCACAGTGCCAACATCCTTTCAGAAATCTTTGTTCATTAAAGAAGTGACTGAATAAGGAAGTGTACAAGTTTTATCTGTTCTTTTATCTTGTTGAATCTTTACATTAGAACTATCACTCCAAGACCTTATTTCTATTACTAAGATATGTCTGGTTCTAGACAAAGTGCTTAAAGGCATGCCTCTTCATCCCACTAGTCACACTTTTCAAACAGGTAATCCTGCTTTTTACTAGCCTTATCTCAACCTTTAATAAGACAAGCAGTTATACCTACGCTGACAAACAGCAGTAATATTGCACTTAGTCTAATCATGATAGTTAATGCTTAGACATTTCAACCGTATCTGTTTTACATACATATGGAAGGTGAGGACAAATCCAGTTTTAAATTTATCTCATTTCTTGTGTTCTATAAAATTTAGTGCTCACACAGTCAGTTCACAGGTCCTATCAACATAATAAAAATCATTTACACAGCTGCTAACAGCATATTATAGGTGGCATTGTATTGATTCTCCCAACTACCTGTCAATCATAACAGTCCCAGGACTTTATTAGCTCTCTCCAGGCGGATCATCTCCCTGGAGAGAAGAATGCAGCAAGCAGAAGCTCTAGCCAATTCAGTTCATATAATGAAAACGCCAGAGGACTCCCAAGGACCTCTGACCTTTTCTCCATGGTCGAAGCTGCCTAAGGGGTTCTTTCCCATGGAGAAAGAACCGATACCCTCCTCTCCCCTCTCTCCTTCCTCCCTCCCTGGCCAGCCTCACCTGTGATCACCCAGGGCAGGAAGACACGAAAGCCCTCCCTGGCCTGATAACAGGGTGGCCTGACTGTAATGACAGGCTTTCGCTCCCCAGCTTTCCAAATGACAGTCACAATGGAGACTGAAACTCCTCAGTCAGATGGAATCAATTACCGGGCAAAATTGGGAGCTTAATTTTCCCCAGAATGAGATAGGCCTTTTGGCTTTGCCATCTCTCTCACTCCAGCTGGTGGCTTATTTGGTTGCATTGTTCTCTGGCCATGTGAACAAAGCTCCATTCGGAAGGATTTCCAAAAGAGTTGATTTGAAAAGGAAACTTCAAACTCAATACATACTGAAGAGAAGGACCGTTATTAACCACGCAGCATGGCTGGCTAATCACTAGAATTTACAGGTGATGGGCACAGGGCTAATCCAATGAGAAGAAATGGAATCTCCCGGTACAGGACCGTCCCCTTCCTGAAGTTCGCCCGACTCTACCTTTGCCTGACCCAGCATTGACGGAGTCTTCCCTTTTGGAAACTACCATGGAAATAAACGAGTCCCCTCATGAGAATTATTTTCTAAATATGACACAGTATCTCTTTTAAAAAAGAAAGAAAGAAAACATACGACCATTATTCATTTCTCCAAATGGAATTGCCTCTTTCAAATGGCTTAGTAGAAGTGTTAAAATAGCTTCCATTTAATAGGTGATAATAACAACAATAATAATGATAATAATAGTGACTAATATTTATTCAAACTCAACCATGTTTGGGGAAATGCTAAACATTATTTTTTAACTCAGTTCCCTCAAAATGACCCTAAACAGAGGCATTAAGAGATTGGATAACTTGTCCATGTTTACCTGACTGTTAAGTGACAAAGCCAGAACATGAACCCAGGAGATCCAAATCCAGAGCCTACAATTTAAAATCACTCTACCACATGAACATCACTACCACGTTTGTTCCTAAATGTCAAAAGGGAGGCACTCGCATCACTTTGTAAGTGGGGAATTTGAAGCATGGAGATATCAATTAACTTGTTCGAG
The DNA here is from genome assembly GCF_902729225.1 of Pteropus medius. Classification (NCBI taxonomy): domain Eukaryota; kingdom Metazoa; phylum Chordata; class Mammalia; order Chiroptera; family Pteropodidae; genus Pteropus; species Pteropus medius. The sequence goes on along the minus strand of NW_024355990.1, from coordinate 7,265,904 downwards.
TTTAGGTAGCTCATGAATTAATGAAGCTGTTCTTTCATACCACATCTGTCAGACTCAGAAGTCCGAGCCTGTCCACTCAAACCCTACAGAGGCTTTGCGAAGAGCCACTCTTGCAGTCTTGGATAATGGTTAGCTAAAATCATTGGTAGTGATCATCAATTCTAATATCATTTAAGTTCTTCCATTGGTTCTCTTTAGGAGTATATGGCTAAGTCAAATTTAGTGGATTTATATGATTCCTGTAATGATATTGTATATATTGTATTCTGAATTTTATTTAGCTCTTTCCCTTACATAATCTTTTTAGAGGTTACACTATGGAGTAGGTACACACCTCATCAGGAAAAGACTTTGAGAGTTTGAATAACTTGTAATAAGATATTTTGAATTAAAGCTCGGTGCTTTTTCTACCACTGAACCCTAACATCCCCAAGATATCTGACAGATTGAAAGGCAGGTACTTCATTATTGCCCCTCAATCTCTGAGTCATATAAATGATCCGTGTCTTCTAATTGTGTGCCATTTATTAGACGTAGAGCTTGGTGGATTCATTCAATCATCCGGCAGATTTTTAAAGAGTTTCTGCCACATACCAGCATGGTGACATGTAGGAAACCATGGCTAAAGTCTCAGGACAGGGTGGCCAATGTCCCTGCTCTCATGGACCTCGTATTCTACTGCATACTAAATGCAGTATTTGCAAATGGCTTTTATACTTCTCACACACGCAGTACATTATGTAACAGGGTAGGAAAAGTAATGGCAAATTTGTATTTTCTGGTTAGAAAAAAAAAAGCTAGATTCTTTTTATTTTCCTAAGGAGTATACCATGCTAATGGAGGCATTCGTGAATATGTGAATATGACTAAGAGGAGAATAATTTAAATTGAAATTACAAAACAGGTAATTTCTCTTTCATTTTATGTGGGGGGGGCGATAAGGAGGGGGTGATATTTATGTTACAGCAGGATTCTTTATAGTTCATATACATGATTGGTGTATGTGGATCTTTAATGATAAAGAAATGTAACTACAAAGAAACATATAGAAGCCAGATAGACAACTAGTGCTAATTTAAAACCAATTTTAAATAAATGGACCTTAAAAACATCTGAAGTTAAAAAAGTAGAATTATAAATTTATAATTGTACGTATTTATACATTAAAATATATAGTTATATGTAATATAGAGATATATAGAGAATTACGTAATATTATAGGTACATATATATTAGAATTCATTAGTATTTGATTCACCAACATAATGTTCTGGATACCAGATTTCATAAAGCGAGGCTCACCTCTAGTTAAGAGATGTCTGGGTGACACCATATTGAATAAGCTGAGAGGACATTCCATTCTCAGTGGATGCTGAGAAATAATGTTTTGTGTAAGCCGAAAGAAACACACATAAACACACATATACAAACACACCTTATTTTGTACCCCATAGTTTTTTAGATCAACATAACATGACTTCTGGATTCAGAAGGGAGAAGATACTGCTCTGCATCTCTGCTAAGTAGTCTCCATTTTACCTTCTTCTTTTTTTTTTTTTTTTCTTTTAACCCTGGCTTTTCTCATAGACTCTGTTTCTTTCTTTGCAAAAGGCGGGCCAGTGAGAGCTGGAAAGTGGGCAGCAGCCACGTGAGCACGGCTTCCTCCACGACCGCATCTTCGGCGAAGGTGCAGCAGCAGACCTTGTGAAAGGGGCTCTCTCATCATTATGATTTTTGTGGTCAAAAGGTTGCATACACTATTTTTTTTTTTCTGCTGCTAAAGCTTAGAAAGGGTGGAAAGCAAAATATTTGTAGAATTATTCAGGCCATCAGGTTACATAAGAGGTTCCACAGCTTTCTGCATCAAACTTGAACAGTTGAAACCACAAATTCTGTTTTTGCAGCCATAAAACATTCATGGCAAAAAAGAAAAAAAATAGAGAAAGAGAGAGAGAGAAAATAATAAAATCCATTTTCCATTCGCTTGAAACTTATAAAATTTAATGTGGTGAAAAATGACAGTTTATTCCCTGTAGGAAACTGCTCAGAGCCATGTTTCGTAGGCTTGGTGTGGAGACTTCAGGGCACATTTGCAGTCATTGAACACAGCGAGAAATGGCATGCAGAAAGAAGACGTTGCAATGTCTAAGCGGCAGGGTAAATAAGGCCTTTATCTAAACGGAAAAGTCTGGCTCTCTACCAGAATCTTTAGGCTGCATCTCTTTAGTAATCGCCATCGGAGCCCACGCTCCACTTGAGAAGTAGACACAGGTCGACACAGGCGTGTTGATTGCAGTGCGGTAGACATCCCCGCACCAAGACGGAAGACATTTGGCCGTGAGTAGTAACTGAATACGGTTATCGGCGTAGAAAGCATTGAATAATATTTTGGTGGCAGTAGTTAGGACCTCCACAAACTATGGTATTCACATCACGTTTGTCTTTCCGTGACATCTCACTAAGAGCGAAATTAGGCATCCAGAGTTAAGCAGCAAAAACAATAGGATCCAGCTCTGTAAATAACCAGAGGAACAGCCGAAGGCTTGGCCAGTAACACAGCTGGCCTTGATTCCTTGTCTGTGAAGTTAGCGGTTGGACTAAGTGACTTCCAAGACCCAATTTAATTAAGATTGCATAAGAGTTTGAGAAAAGGATAGTTAACCTGGATATCCAAATCAGTGGAACAGTGAACCAGGTAACAACGGAAAACAAGAATTGCTGTGACCGTATCTGAGTAAAGTTGGATATTATATGTGGTTTGTAAAATTTCTGAGTCTACGATGGCTTTATCTGTTTTAATAATTTTTATTATTTTTAAATTACAGTTGACATACAATATTGCATTAGAAAGGGTGGAGAGCAAATATATTGATTAGACATATAACTTACAAAGTGAATGCAATATGATTTCACTTATATGTGGAATCTGAAGAACAAAATAAATGAACAAACAAAGCAGAAACAAATTCAGATACAGAGAACATTTTGATGGTTGCCAGATGGGAGGAAGGTAGGGGGGTTGGGTGACAAAGGGGAAGGGATTCTGAGTCTACATTGCTTTAGTCATACCTTTAATAGTTGACTATTTATATCAAATATCTATTACCATAATAATGCTGTCTAATTAACCACTGCAAAACTCAATGACTTAAAACAATGAGCATCTATTATTGCTCAGGGGTCTACAGATCACCTGAGTAGTTCTGTTGATCTGGCCAGGTTTGGCTGCTCTCAGCTGGGTTTGCTTATGCACCTGCAATCAACTGGTAGACCAGCTGGAAGATGGCTGGGCTAGGGTGGCCTCACTTACACGTCTCGTGATTCGTTATCTGGTAACTGGAGTACCAGAGGTCACACAGCCAACTGTCTCTCATCATCTGGGAGAATAGCACATGATTGTCCTCATGGCAGATGGGAAGGGTGCCAAGAGAGAAGAGCAACAAACTAGGCCACTTAAAGCGTATGCTCAGAACTGGCACGCTGTCATCTTCATCACATTTTACTAGAGAAAGCAAGTTGTGAAACAAGCCTAGATTCAAGGAATGAGGAAATAGAGATCATCTCTTGATTTAAAAAAAACCTGAAAAGTCACATTGCAAGGTGTCTGGATCTAGGGAGGTATGGAGAACTAGGGACATTTTGGCAATCGATCTGCCACACTATACTAAGATGTCGGTATGGCTAAAAGCACCATCTGTATTTTCTGATGGTAAAAAAAATTGTGTTTCTTTACAAATTTTGTAGTGTTGTATAATGTCCCATAGGCATCGTCTTCCATTGAATTTTTTTTTTCTCCTATGTAATCCAGTCTACTTACCATCATTCAGTATCATATTTGGTCAAATCATAATTGAGGGCTAATTGACCCCAACTTCATTATTGTAGCTTTTATTCTCTACCTATTTTTGAGTTAATGGTGGGGAAGCCGTCATCATAATTAAAGATATATAAATATTAATCTGAAATTGGTCCTAATCTAGTTATGATACAGAAAAAGTAGATATGATCCTTGCATAGTCTGGAATCTAAAATATTAGAGTCACGATTGAATTCTGGAGATATGGAAAATTTGAGATGATATACTAACTACCTCCCTGCTATTCTTTGTAGATAATTTAATCTTTTTGAGTCTCAGTTACCTTTTCTACAAAAAACAAAAGTTTACTTATCTAAAGTGTCTTCTAATGTCAAGTTCTGTCATTTTAATTAGACTCAGTTTACCAACGTTCCTGAATAATGTTGGACACCCGTAACTTACTGAAATCTTAGAATAGATGTTTTAAAAAATATTTTGAATATTCAAAACATCTAAGTAATTAAAAATATCCTAGCTATTTAGTATAGACCGATATCAGCAAGGGGCTTTGAGAGAGTTTAGATGTAACCAGATATAAATCTTTAGCTACATCAGATAAAAATTAATATCATTCCATTAAAATTTTATCAATACTTTTCTTCCTATATGCTTGTAAAAAACTTTCAGAATGTTTCTCCATACAAATGTTTTCAAGTAATGCTGCAATTACTGCCCACCAGTCATTTTCAAATCCAGCCTTATTATTGACAGCCTCTTTAATCCAAGTAGATAAACATGCTTAAAAGGAAAGAATTACTTGAGATCAAACTTGGTTGGACAACTCGGTAATTCTTGTCATTTTCTGCATCACCTGAAAGAAATAGCTAGTAAATAAAAATAAGAAAAATGTTTATTTTAGTTATATACATCATTCCACAGAAAAATACAATCGACATACAGATATAAACTATTGATTTCCATCTTAGAATGTGTTCTTAGTGATCTTCATAGGAAAGAGATTTGCCTCTATATTCAATGTTTCCATAAACATTTCAAAAACTGTAATAGAAGATAAACACGTTAGAAATCTTCCAACTGTCAACCACCACAATTTAATACTACTAACTTAAAACCAACATTATTTCCCCCTTATTAGAATTTGGCACATTTGGACATTGGATACAATTAAAAATACCTTTGAAGAATATGAATGAATCTTTTCTATTCGAGAAGAAAAATGCAATGCTTGAAATACTAACTAATAAGCACGTGCAAAAATGGAATATAAGACAGACACCCAGGAATAAGCCATGTCATTAGCCTGTTAAAAGCCGGTCAATACCAAAGCCACAGTTTTTTGCTGTTATGCATGTATCCTCAGAGAATTTCCATTTTGGCAAAGCAGTGACAAGGTGCATATTCCTTTTCATACTTTTTGTTGTTTGTACAAAGCTATTTTGGTTAACTCCATACAAATAAAAGGAAATAGAAGCTTGAGGCCACCACTGGAATTTTTCAAAACAAAGAAAAACCCATGTGTTTCATTCAAACAGCAATTGGGGGCGAATGTGGTTTTTGGCCAACATTTTCCAGAAAACCACTTAATCCCACAAGTTTCTTCTGAGTCTGGAGAGACGACCAGAGTCCCAGCTGACTGGCTTCACCTAGTGTGGAGATTCAGACTGGTCCAGGATATACACTCAACACCGATCAGAGGACATTTACAATATGGAAACAGGAAGCACTGGTGCGTTTCACGTTCCAGCAATGCGTGAAATCACACTGAATACCTACAAATGCTCAGGACTGTGATCGCATCCTGGGCTGTTTCTCAGAGCTCTTGTTTTCTGCTAACATATCTGTATAATGCTCTGGAACCTGACTTCCTGGGTCATATCCGGACTTTGCTATTCATTAATAGTGGGATCCCAAGTAAGTCCCTTAATCACTCTTGACCTCAGTTTCCCACATATATACAACTTAAGGATAATAGTGTGTAACTCACAGTGATCTTGTTAGCAGGGAAAAAGATTATACACCTAAAGCTGTTTGACGTAGTGTCTGGCACATGTTAAACAGTCAATAAGTATTAGCTATCGATAGTATTTTATAGTCGTCGTCATCATCATCATTAGTTATATGCAACCAAACACATATAAAGAAGTCTGACCATAAATCTGACATCAGCTTTACATATCACATAAAATGCTTATTCCTAAGAAAGGAATTCTCAGAGAATTCCTCATTGGAGAATCCCTAATATGGAGACCTGCCTTCATAACTCCGGGCTCCAGTGCTCATCCGTGGCAAATCATTAAAGGGGGTTGAAAATCCCATCTTCTAGTCGGGCTCATCCTAACCTCTGAAAGCCCCATTCATCCCTGGACTCATCAATCAGTATTTATGGAGCACCGGGTCAGACGGTGACAGAATTAAAGAAGGAGAAAGTCCCCTGATCCAGACAAACTCACGCCCAGTAAGGAGACGGCCATGTTACAAAGAATGACCGTGCATTAATGCATTGCATTAGCACACAGCAAGTGGCAGGGCCACAAAGAGGAGAGCCCTTATATTCATGCCCGACACCCAAGAAGAGACCTGGGGTCCCTGTCTTGGAAGATAAGAAGCAGTCACCAAACAGTGAAAAGAAAGGACTCCACATAGAGAGCAGCGGGTATCAAGGGTTCTGAAAGCTCCTGACAGGTAAAGAGACTGTGGTTCGATGCAGCTGAAGGAAGAGATACGTTACAGTGATCAAACGAGTAAGTTCGAAGAGAGAATTATGAGAATATATCTCTCCCCCCATGCCCATTATGCAGTAAATGAAAATGAATTAAAGCACAAATCGTTCAGAGATGCCCACGCAAACCTCGGGTCTGAAAAAAAGAGAAAAAATGGCGAAAGAAAAATAACTTTCTTAGATAACACTATATTTTACTTGCTCTTGGAAAAATCTCCCTGTGAATGCCTCTTTCCGCAATTGGAATCCTTTTTTTTTTTTTAATGGACCAAAGGAAACAAAACAATATTTATTGTGTCTTGCATTTGATCCTTACGAACATGGCATTAACCTCATATGGAAACACTTTGACGCCTCTGAAAATAATTCCTTAACCACAAACATGTCTTCTATTTGTCTGATCTCAAATTGTTCCAAGTGAGTATCACAATTTTAGGTCAGGTTTAAGGATATGACAGGCACTATCAGTCCATTAAATATGAATGATATATGAGGTGGGGGGCGGAGGTGTTGGCACAGGAGAGACTGCGGGGGGGGGGAGCCCCATTCCGGGTTCTGTGGGGCGTTTGCCTTCCCGAGAAACTTTCCAGTCCCACCTGAAGACACTTACCCAGCAGCTCCTCGGCACAGATGAAGGAGGAACAATGGAACTGCTCTCTGTGTCCATCCCACCCAGATACCATCTCAGAACCTCAGTGGAGCATGATTATTGGAAGCAAAATAACGCAGATAGGATTTCACATCCAGGCTTGGGATAGACGAATAGCAAAGATGCGAGGGCACCAACAGCCCCTCTCCCCGCACTCCACCCTCCTCGCCCCCGGCATCCACCTCCTCATTGCGCTTTTGCATCCAGCTTCGAACCGGCAGACACTTGATCGGCACAGCCATTTCGTTTTCAGAGCGTACAAGGCCACTTGAGACTGCCTGATACGTGTGGGAAAGTGGTGGCCATGTTACTTGCACCTGTTGGCGAGAGCTGCCCATTGCCGCCCTCCCGCTTTCCCCCAGTTCCCATTGTGTGCCACCTTATTCTGTTTCAGTAGCAGCAGAAAAGAAGTCAAAGTACCCAGCATTCAACATGAACACATACAAAAAGGAGGCCAGAAAACTTCCTTGTATCTCTTTCTTTCCCAAAGCCGGCCCGATGGCCTGTTTCAATAGTTAGTGTAGCAATCCTATCGCTTTTCAGAGCTACAGCACATAAAAGTTAGTAAAAGGCGACAACATAAGCATTTATTTGGATGGCTCATTGAGCATGACTATTATTATTCAGCTTCTCTCTCTCTCTCTCTTCCTCCCCCATCTCCCCCCTCCCTCTCCCTACCCCCTCTCTCTCTGATTCAAAACTATTCACACTTGCTATCCCCAAGTAGACCGTATCTGTTACTTTTGTGAAAGTAAATAGATTTGAGATCAAAGGCACTGAGACTTTTAACTTCCAAGAGAATAGGCTGCAATACTAATAAACTTTCACAGCAACCTTCTTGGAATGTAGACTGAAATTGAATAATTCTACATACAGAGCTTAATGACAGCAATGGAGAACGCACTCAAGTTCAAAGAAGAGAGGGAAAGAAGTATAGCAGCTACCGGCTCGAGCGACTGTGCACAATAAAACAAGACCAGATTTTGAAGTTTGATGGCCAAGCTGTTTAGTGAGTGTCCATTACCATGTGGATACTAAAATGTTAGACTGTAACCACTCAGTGGTGGGAATAATACATCATAAGACCTGGAAATGGAAAAGACCCATTAAATCATCAAGTAATGCCTTTGCCAGCACAGGATGCCCTTCCCAGAGAATATTCCTTAAAGCGCCCCTTGGGATGAGCTCCAAAGACCAAGTCATTTTATCCATCTCCGAAGAGTGCAATCCATCTATCTACAGTATCCGATTGCTGTTATGAAATTAAACTTTGGCCTTAAAAGCACTGTTCCATACCGAACTAGTCCTTAGTACCAGGTTTTCATTAAGCACCAGCCATAGCCCTTGGAGGAGGCAGCAAAGGTCATTTTATCCATTCCCCAACTTCCGGGCAGGTCTTGTGTGAAATGACACCAGCCTGGCTCTTATTATACAATTCCCAAAGCAGGAAGTCCTATAGCCCCTGTTGTAATAGTGCTTTCCCAGGACACGAAACCCTCATGGAGAAAGCCTTTTCTACAGTCTAGGTAAAATCTCCCCGACCCCACAATTTAAACACATGTTCCTACAGTAGCAAAGAATGGTTTATCACCCTCGGTGCGTCGAGTGCCCACTTAAGTGCTTCCTCTGCATTGCCTTTTGTAGGATTTTAACGAGGATTTTCATACCAGAGTCTATCAAAACAAAAGGCGATATGGGCTTTTGGAAGGCAAGGTGGTTCTTTCCCTTTTTCTATTTATGGACATTTGGGAAGGGGGCAGTTTTGATTAGTTGTAAAGAGAACACTAAAAACAGAAAACCATGCCCTAAGACAGTTAACGTCAGATTTTGATATAAGCGTGACACAAATCGACTTAATTCTTCATATTTCATTATATTGAAAGAATCATTAAGAGATTTATGAAATCAATTATAAATGTGTGAAATATGAAATCTACAGCCTTAAAATATTGACATATCTACAATATAGTATGCTAGTTATACATCATTACTATTTATTCTTCTCTTACTTAAAATAGATAAGAAGACAGGACCTCTCACTGGCAATTTCTGATTACCCTATTTTAAATTCCCATCAGTAATTGAAAGTAATGAGATAGAATGTCTCTGTATGTTACAATTTGTTTTTATTTCCTTTAACTCTCTTTTCAAAATTTGTTCAGAGTAATGGAGCCTCAGCAGTATTTCAGTAAGGAACCCAGAAATTTATAACCTGAGTTTATGCTTCAGACAACTTCCTTACTTGACTTTTAATTAACTGGTAGGCATATGCTTACCAACAAGATGCTTTGAGGAAAGAAATCAAAATTGATTACTTTCATGATGTTTTTATTTTCTCTGTGTTTGAAAAAACGAAAAGTTTATAAGAATAATTTTATGAATGCCTGTTTCTACCTTAACATTCCAGACATTTCTCACGTGCATCACATGGATAAAAACAGTAGAAAAGAAGTTGACAATTTAGTCATTTGCATTTCATGTATATTTTCAATTTTTGACAAAACTTGAAAGTGTTCAATTCTAGAGGGTAAAAGAATGAGCGGGTGCCTCTGACAGCACACTCATCAGTTTCCCTGACATTGTCTTGCATTAGAAACTAAGAGGGGGTGGGGGAAGGAGGGCCTTTTCCTGAGTTTAGGAAGGATGGAAGGATCCGGGTATTCCAATAAACATTCTAATGCAAATTTTTTAACACAGTTGTCAAACCAGCATTTCTGCACATATTACTGTAAGGTTTATCCTTATGAAAATTCTTACGAAAGGGATACGTTAGCTCAGAGCAGGTCACTAATCGTAAGTATTTGATTTCACATCCCATAATGTAATGCTTCTGTAAGCCCACGATGCCTTTATATCAGACAGTGGTGTTAGTATCGTGCTTGATTCTCACATAACATTTACTGAGGCCTTTTTTTTGCAAGTTTCTATCTCCAAAGAAAGACGTACCTTTTGTGGATTTCTAAACTCAGCCAGGGTTGTTGGGAAAATACTTATCTACAGCAACAATAACAGTTAACATTTTATTGAGTGCTTACCATGTGCTAAACACTCCACATGCATCATATTATTTGATTTTCATAATCACCCTGTGAAGTAGGCACTATAGTGGTTTCCATTTTGCAGGTGAGGTTCACCAAGGTTAAGTATCTTGCCCAAGGTCACACAGCTGGTGAGTAGCGTGGCCAGGACTTAAACCGAGCAGCTCGTCTGCAGAGCCTCAGATCGTACGCCACACCAGGCTTTGCACATGAATCTTTTTAAGTATCACTTTTACTGTCACTCTGCTTCCTTGTGTCCTACAGATTCAGCAGCTTGGAATCATTAAGAAAATAAGAGCACACAGAAAAAGCGAACCCCATAGATCTGAAATAAAAACAATATTTTAAAACATCTCTTGTGATCTCATGATCAATAACAAGGAGAGTGAACAATGCAATATAGATATGCCTTCCTGTTAAATTGTACACCCGAAACTTACTGGATTTTGTTAACCAATGTCACCATAAAAATAAAGTACTAATAAATTAATTTTTTTTAAAAAAGAACGAGAGTAAAATTAACTCTTTAGTTAAATTTGTTTTCCTTTGTTTAAAAACTGGAAGGCACCCGAACTACTTTGCTAATTCTAGTCTAATCATCAAGCTGTAACTTTGGGTCACATGGAAGAGCAAACAAGAACAACACTAGCCTCCCACCTTTCTGCTAGAAATAGTAACAGTAGCGTGAACATTTAAATATGCCAAGGCCACTTCTAGGAAATTTTTAAACCATTTATCCTTCAAAAAGAGTAAATTTATGTACAGAAAGAAAGAAAATAAGACCATCAGAAAATAATTACAGGCATGCCATTTTCAGAAAAAGCAATTTCTTATTTTAATTAAAGATTTTGCCTCTTGTTCAATCATCAATCATTTCGTGTAAACTATAAATAGGAACAGTTCTATAATGATGAATTGTTCTTTTAATGGTTTAGCTGAATATTGAAAAGTAGAGCTTCTGCACTTAACTTTAGATCAAAAAAAACAAGCACGTAACTGTTAGTAGATATGATTAGGTATTTTGTGACAGAAGAAGTAATTATTTGACACAAGTGGCAGTTTTAACTGACTTTAGAAAGTTTGTCTATCTCTGTGGTCAAGCGCTCACAGCTGAGAGCAAACGGATGAGCTTCAAAGCATTGATTTGGAACACTGGAAGAAGATAGTCCACAGATGACCGAGAAGAGCATGCCCCCCTTGTTTGGGGATTTTTTTTTTTTTCTTCCAGATCTCCTTGTCAAAGAATGATTGATATGTGTGGAGCAGCCCTTCAAAAGCCAGTCGCTGCCTGAGGCACTTCCTATAATCAAAGCACACGCCCACCCAGAGCTAATTAGACATTAGATTAGTGTCAACTGATTGATTTAAAGCAGCCGTCCCTCTGTCCCCATTCCTCTCTCCCAGCACAGTCAGGACGGGACTGGTCCCCAAAATGGCCCTCTCATCAAACAGGCAAATTTTCCACAGAAGCTCCAGGAAAGAAACCTAGAGATTATGCAACGTGGCTAGAACACACCAGAATAATATTTCTTAGAAAGAAGGCAAGGAGGAGAGAAAGAGGAACAGACATAAAAAGAGAATGAATCACGTTTCCTAGAGCAATGAAACCCCTCGGTCCAATTTGTTGAGTTAAGTTAGAGAGAGTGTTTGTGATGTTTGAAAGAAATTATTTGCAATTTAACCTAGAAGAGTTCTGAGTACATTTGGCTACAATTTAGATACCATTTTTCAAAGTCTTTTCCCTTCATTTTTTTCCCCCCTTTATAAGTATATGAGCCGGGAACATTCAAAGTTGTCTTAATGGATTAAGCAGAGACAAGGCTGCAAGGAGCAAATTAAAAATGAAATAGTTACAGCTGTTGGAACTGGCATTGAGCAGAGAGAGGTAAAAAAGATTTCTCTTCTCACAGGATAAGGGAGATTTCAGAAACACAAAGCCCTGGCAGAGCTCAGACGTGCACGCCCACAAAACGGTATGAGTGACCCCCTGCCCCAACTTTTTAAGAACTGTGCCGTTCAACTGCCGCTTACCCTGTAAAGGATCCCAAATAGTTGTATTTCAGCTAAAAAGTGAACCCATTCCCAGAAGAGACCACCAGAGCAGGGGGCAGCCAGGGGCCAGTTTTAGACTTTTCATTTGCAGATTAAAGGCCTTTTCCACTTGTCACGTCCTGCTACTACTGTACGCTGGGGTCAGGGCTGGTCCAACACAAACACACCTCCGAAGTCATTTCTGTGAACGTGGGGCCCAGAGCAGAGCTGTAATGGTAGCAGAGACATGTGAGCAAGATAGCACCAGCTGGGGCAATGCCAGGGGCCTTCATGTAAGGATACCGCCTCATCTCTTGGATGGGAGAGGGCTGGAGAAAAGAGGGGTACAGCGAACGATTTGGGGAGAGGCAGGTAGGGGTAAGAAGAAAAGCAACAGCCACCAATTGAATTGACGTTTCAGCCGGTTATCATGCCTGATGTTCTTAAAATTTTTACAGCTTTTAAGCTTACGTGTATTATCTCATTAGTTTCCTGAACATCTCTGGAAGACAGTTAAGGTATGTGTCGTTATTAATTTATAGATTGGGTATTTCGCCCTTTACAGACATAGCGATTAAGGCCAATAATTGTTCCCCCCAAGACAGTAGGAAAAGTCAGTGACCAAGCACCGGGCCTGAAGACTCGGTTTCTGCTTAGTGATCTTCCTGACATCCCAGACTGCCTTCCAAACCTCTGTCTTAATCGCATTTCACATCTACATATCATTATTTTATTATTACTGTTTTTAATGTCGATCCCAGTTCTGTCTGCAAACATTCTATGATCTGAAGAGTTATCCCTCTTAGCTCAAGAAGTGAATCAGACCGTAAGCCAGAAGTGTAAGAGGTCGCTAGGGAGGGTTTGCAGAATCCAGAGGGAACGCTGACCACCGGGTCAAGGACAGGAGTGACAACCGGAGTTTATTCCGTGTGGAAACCGAAACCCCGAGCTAGCTTCGGCGTGATCCCCACCAAAGCAGGAAAGGTGTAGGGGAGTGGGCATCGAAAACTTAACACCGCGCTCTAAACTATGTCGTGAAAACGGACGGAAGTTTCTGGAATCCAAAATGCGATCGGGCACCAGAGCAGAATGGAACTATTGTTTTATTTTTCTTGTGTATGGGTCTTAGCATCATAATGACAGCTTTCAAGGGCTACTTAGGTTGAAATATGAGGCCCCAAAAGTCAAGGGTAGGTGAAGTCTGGACAATTCCAGCCACGTCACCCTTTCCCCCCCCACCACTTCCTTGTCTCCCTGTGGGGACAGGATTTCAGAGAACAGAACCAGAGAGCCAACACGGGTGAGGCAGCAGGAGAGTCTTCCAAATGCCGATTCGGCAAATTTTAACTTTTTTCAGCTATAAACCTTTCAATACCTCAAAATAAATCCTTCAATTTTATATGAGATTTCGATTTCCGCAGCTGTAGATTTATGCAGTGTGCTGAGACCAGGCCAAGAGAAGTGAACATAAACGATGTGACAGATAGCATAAGGATGTTATTCAGCCTCTCACTCCAGCATTGCTCACTCAGGAACTTTCCAAATGTCCTGCGTAGCCCCTCTCATTAATTAGCTGCTAAAGCAGCTGATCTTCTGCGATGGATGTGTGTCTCCAACCGCTGGCCCTCCGCTTGAGAGACTTAGGAAGCAGCAGGCTTCCTCACACCTGGCCTGGATCCGGGACTGTCAGGTGGGCAGGTCACGTAGGCTTCACTGTTACAGGCGCATCTGTTCACGTACGTCTGCCCACTTGGTGTGCCGAGCTATGTGCTCTGGTCGCTGATGGGAAATGGAGTACTGAAATACAATATGCTTCAGGAGCCAGCTACGTTCACTAGGAAATAATTTCAGATGTGTCAACAGCATAAGCCGTCAGTAGGTTTCGACAAGATCATGCAAGAGAAAATATAGGCCTATCACTATATTGCCTTTATTGATATGCTTAAGAATGAATTAATATTTTCTGAAATAATATTTCTCTTATAAATCCGGCTGTGTGCCAGTTTTCTTATAAATATCTTAGTTAATCCCCATCATGACAGAGCATAGTAGGTACAATCAACCTCATTCTACGGAGGAAGAAACCAGGAATAAGAGGTTAAATGCACTACCTGTAAAGCATCCAGGTGTTCACTTGAGGAACCCTGTCTCCTTCGTCTGCTACATTATTGATCAACCCAAAGGAAAATGATAGTTGTTTCCTCAAAAATAGGAACCTGTGAATAATAAAGAGAAGACCGGTCCCTAGCTAAAATTACTGGGAGAGTCCCAAGTCGGTTCTCTTCCATGGGAACGATAGAGGCTTTGTCACCATAGCTTCAGCCGTACACGGGAGGACTGGAATTGGATGACTGAAACCAGGATTTCATATGTAATTTTAACTTTATCAAACTTGTACATGTGCGAGTTCCTTCTGGCCAAGATGGAGTAAAAGAAATCATATCTACCCTCCCACCTGAAACAGATTTTAAAAACTGGGACAAACATACACGAAACAGTGATTCCGAGGACATGGGACATCAGTCAACAAAGGACAGTGAACTCCCAAGAGACGGGAAACAACAGGGGAGCCCCGACAATTTACCTGGCTTACTTCCTGGAGAGAATTTGCGGAACTCAGTGGAGCAGTCTCCTTGAGTTTGGAGACAGGAGTGGGTGTCGGGGATGGGGCAAGGCAATGAGAGCCTGCAGGGCAGAGTCGTCCAGAGGGCTGAGATGTGCAGGGCAGAGCCCCACAGACCAAAAGCCTTCAGCTGGTCAGTGCATACTTTTGAGGAAACTACCCGAGGTTGAAGAAAAACTCACCTACCAAGGTTAGGCGGAACAATCTCTGGAGCTCACCAGTGGCCGGGAACAGTTCCTGACCCACTAGCCAGAGGAAACCTGATAGCCCACAAGTCATCAGGTCAGGAAGAGGGGCAAAGTCCACCTGAACTAAGGGCCACTCCGGACAAAGTCCATCTGAACTAAGGGCTACTCCGGACGGAGGTCTGGGAACGTCTCTGGTCCCTTGTTTTCCATATACAGCAAGACCATTACTCTTGACCCCACGTCTGTCTGGTATTCTCCAGAAAGTGAACCCCCTGCCTCCTATTGGGGTGGGAGTAGGAATATGGCAATAGAAGGTCGGGAGCCATATTTTCACTTTTTACACTTCATCCTTCACCCCTGCCTTCTCTAATGCCTTCCTCGATGCCAATAACCTGACATTTAGTAGATTTCATCAGCACGAATCGGCTTATTTTTAATTACTATCTTTACAGGCACATAGTTTTCAGCTCCCTATCATCTGTTGAGTCATTCACCAAACTAGTCATCCTTTCTCATTATCTAACTTTTGAAAAAATTTCTAGTTCATTGTGTTCTCCTTCCCTACCTCTCTTTTTATTTTACCTCAAACTTTCTTTGAAATTATTTAACTGCTCGATAGATAAGTAGGGTTTTAAAAGAAATGCATGTAGGTTCTACTACACATATTTAAACACATATTCAAAAAATGTCTAGCCAGAAGTTCAAAAGAATTCTTCCTCAACTGCAAACAAGCGATCCACATTCTGAATTTTGGTGGCCTGCGCTCACACCCACGTTTATCTGCTTATGATATCTCATTCTACTGACGAGAAAGTTGAGACTTAAAATAATTAAATAAGTTCTTCAAGGTCATAAAATCATACTTACATCTCAGAGTTGTTTTGAGTATTAAATAAGATAAATCACTTAGCATAGTTGTTGTCTTACAATGGACTTTACAAAGTTGTTTTTCATAATTAAACATGTGGTCCTTATTTATTCTCCAAATTCTGACTAGAATATGGGTAGGTCAGTAGGAAAGTGGAAAAGAGAAAGATACGTAAAGGAATAGGAGGCACTATGCTCAACCAGGGAATAATGGTGTTCCGGTAGGAGCGATAATAACCATTTCAACTCATTTGTAAGGCTTACGTTTGTTTTATTTGGGGATTTTTTTTTTTTTTTGTAAGCAGCTATGAAACCAAAATATGTTGGGAGAACAATGACAAACCAGTAACTTGTTCAGTAGAGTAGGCTGAATAATCCCTTATAATATGAGAAAAATAAAATATAAAACTTACAGTCATTCCTTGGCCAAATATCTTTAGAGTGTATTAATGCCACATTCAATTACATTTTCAGAAATCCCTTAATCTACTTCTTAAATTCATTTTGTTTCCAAGTAAATTCTAAAAGTTTTTGCCTTGAGTTATGAAGGAAGAAATAACTAGTACCAGACTAGCCCTTCTACAATAAAAAAGAAAGAAAGAAAGAAAACTGGACCAAATATGTGAAACAACAGTTTCCAGACACTGGGCAATGAGTAGTACAGGACTGTGATCTCTGTAAGAAGGGAAACAAGGTGAGACCTGTGACCGCCCTGGATTTCTACCTGGAGGCAATTTCTGAATCATGGTACAGGGAGAGGGAATCAAGTAGAACACAGTGGTCTCCTTGGCTAAAACTACAAGGATCAGAGATTGGAGGCTGGGGTGACTGGAATTTCAGTGGCTGAAAGGAGGGATCTGCACAGAAAGAATCCACAAAATCTGGGCAGGGGTCTGCTTGTGTCTTTGGCTGCCTGTGGTTAGAGATAGATTATACAAGCTAAAGGAACAATGAACGGAGATAGGACGGCTCATGGGAAGCTCTCTGGAAGAAAATAATTGCATTACAAACATCTGACAAAAAGAGTCGAATCCAAAATGTATAAAGAACACCTACGACTCCATAATAAGACACACCTGCTAACTGAAAATGGGCAAAATTGTTGAAGCAGCCCTTCCACAAAAGAAGGTGTAAGAATGGCTGATAAGCATATATAAGAATGCTTATAAGACATGAGGATATGCAAATTAAAACCAAAAAGGAGTACTTTATGGTAACTACCACACACTCACTAGAATGGCTAAAATTAAAAAGACTGACAATAGCAAGTGTTGCAAAGATTGGAGGCAACTAGAACTCATACCTTGTTGGAGACTGTACAGTCACTGTGCAAAAAAACACTGAGAGTTTCTTATAAGTTTAAACATATACCTGCTCTTCGATCCAAGAATTCCACTCCTAGATATTTATCCAAGAGAAGTGAAAACATAAGTCTACAAAAATACTAATGTGTAAATGTTCATAGCCGCTTTCTTTATAAATATTTCCCAAATGGAAACAACACAGATGTCTGTCACTGAGTAAACAGATAAACAAACTGCGATATATTCATACAACGAAATAAACTTCGCAATTTAAAATGAACAAATTACTATCACGACAACAGGATGGATCTCAAAACCTTATGTTAAGTGAAAGAAATAAGACACACAAGAGTATATGCTTTATGAGTCTAACTTATATAAAATTCTAGAATAAACAAAACTAATCTATAATATAGAAATCAAATCAACAATTGCTGGGAGCAGAATCGGCTGGGAGGGGGCATAAGGAAGCTAGCTAGGGTAGATGAAAATGTTCCATATGTGCATATATGTGATTTTAACATAAATATAGACATTTATCAAAACTCATCCAACTATTTCAAACTGTTCTCCTGAGCTTGAAATATTTTTTAAATGTTTAGTTGCAAACATTTCTATCCCCTGATCCATTTAAAAACATTTTTTTTTTGGCTTGAAATAACACGAATTTATTACCTTACTGTTCTTTAGGTTAAAAGTCTCACAAGTTTCCCTGGGCTAAAATCAAGGTGCATTACTTTTCCAGAGACTCTAGGAGAGAATTCGTTCCCTTGACTCTTCTGACTTTTAGAGGTCACCCATGTTCCTTCGTTTATCGCCACCCCACCCTGCCGCCCTCACCCCCAGCCTTGACAAGGAGCAATGTAGCATCTCTCTGACCCAGCTTCCATCATCACCTCTCTTTCTCTCTGCCTCACATCTCTTTCTGCCTCCCTCTTCCACTTTTTAAAAGAGATTTAAAAACTTTAGTGGAGAAAAATAGGTGTACTTTATTGTATTTATATATAACTCAACAATGATTATTTAAATGTTCACATTAATATGTTCTCCAAGAGTGATTTGAATTTTAAGGAAGAACAGAAAAGCTTTGATGAGCAATTAAAGAATACTCACCTGTCAGAGGAAGAACACTAGAGTCCTCTCCCTAAGTACCATGGTGGGAACGAGCAAAGTCAGGTAGAGTACATTCCCCAAGTCGACTTCCAAATCTAAGGGATCCATGAGAAGTAAGGATCAGGCAACCAGCTCACTATCAGAAGGATCAAAATTAGGATCAGAAGTGAAGCACGTGCATCAAAAAGGAATGAAGGTGAGAAACACAAGAAATCTGTGTCTGATAAAGGGCAAAAAGTAGAGATACCATTGGTCCTTCTTAGTAGAAGAGACAATATGATCTGCTAGCACAAACATTGTAATGGTAAAGAATGTGAACCACCAGCAGAGACTGCCAAGGACTCCGATTACCCTCCTATTTGTCTGTGTCTGACTGCAGGCTATGCCTGTTGGCTCAAACCATTTGTGTCTACTCAAAGTTGAGACTTCTCTGACTATAAATCTAGAATACACCCCCAGAATATTTCTCTTTCTGCTGCAAGATTCATTTTAGAGACCAAAATCACTGTCATTAAAACAGTAGGAGTCTACAGAATGTTTGGCATTGAATTACTTGAAACATTATGCTAAATGTTGTACTATTATTGAGAGAAGTATGTGAAGCTGCAGCATGAGTGTTATTGAGTCTAAACATTTTCTTTAGCTATGAATTCCATTCGGAGGAAAGATTTTTATTTAAAAGGCTATGGATCATTAACATTTCAATATCCTGAGTTTAGATCTGGCAACTTAAAGAAATTTTTTTAGGGGAAAGGCACACAATCCAAGTGACTATCTTAATTACCTCCATCAGCCCAGTTAATTTGTGGTATATTTCAAGCTGAAACAAAGGCCCAGGAATGAGTCTTGTTGTCCCAACCCAGCCAGAGGATTCTGCAAAGCCTCTCCCTCAGTCATTCCAAGGAAGAAATACAATAGGATGGAGATGAGCCCTCTGGGTCTTGGCAGCCAAGAGAAGTGGAGAGGAAGCTCTGCCAGAGCTCATATCAGTGTGGAAAAATCACATCACAACTAAGATGAAGAATCCTTGAGGATGGAAGACTGTAAAACATCTGATAAAAGCAAAATTTAGAACATGTCCTGAGGATGAGTTTTACTGGCTGAATCAACGGATTTCTAAAATGCAGAAGCCCCTCGGAGTTCTTTGCTCACCTCTTGATTGTGTATGGCTCTTTTTCCGTCCCTAAGTCAATACCATCGATGAGTCTTCATGCTGGATCCTGGGAGGATCCTCTGACAACCAGGAAGCATCCGCCCAACTGCCCAAGTGTCCCCACGACCCCAGCACGTTCTGTTGTGCTTCCCCCATTAGATTAGAGCCCTTGCACACGGCCACGAGTTTAGATCAGGCCTGAGCTTGCTCTACTGGATGCTCCAGTCTGAATTGTTTCTTCTGTATAACAAATCAATGCTGCGTCACAAATCAGGGCTTAAGGAGAATAGATGGAAACCCAGATGGCGTGTTTAGCAAGGATGCCGAGAAGACCAACGTGGCCCCAACACCTGTAAAATCCCCACAAGTTCATTTCCGATGTCTGAAATTCCATCACTGAAAGTTTATGGCATTGAGTTAAAGTAGTAAAATCTACCAACATATAAAGAGCATGCAGACAGAGACTTAAATCATTATTAGTCATCAACCACTTACTATGAATTTTCCTATTCTAAATGTTTCCACGGGAACAAAGGTCCTAGAGATTTATGTATAAGAAGGTAAACTATAACCCCCACGCCAACCAAATGGAAGGAAACCAAGTAGGAATAAAGAAATTGGGGCAGGTCAGGGCACTGAGAATCTTGAGAGGAGAAGCACATCAGGAAAACTAAAAGGGGAAATAAGCAATTGCCCAAGACATATTTTATCGATTTCACAATTATGGAAATTATCCAACACAGAGAAAGGTCCGTGGTCAATACTTCAGGAAGAACAAAAGGCAGAGATCGCCCTCCTCCAAGGCACTTTCAGGAAATGACTAAATAAAGTCAATGAAAAGTCACTACAGTCCCTCTGGGAATGCTACAATGCAGTAGCTTGAGGCCACGGTGTCAGGCAGATGCTGGACGACCAACAGCCCAAGTGTTAGGGAAAGAGTTTCTGTACCGGAAGTCTAGGCTGGGCCTCTATGGTTTCACTTAGAAGCCTACAGTAGAGAACATATGATTTATTGTAGAAGCACCTCTGAGTGGAAACGATGATGTTCAAAACAAATAAGACAACTGTCCACCTGAATTGGGATGCCTAATAAATGCCAGATTAATGCTAGTTCCTCCTAAAAATTAAATGACATAAACTTTCAGTGATGGAATTTCAGACATCGGAAATGAACTTGTGGGGATTTTACAGGTGTTGGGGCCGTGTTGGTCTTCTCGGCATCCTCGCAACATATTCGGCCTGGTGGTCAACAAGGAAACCGGTGAGAACAACATGGGAGAAGTGTTTGGTAGAGAAATGCCTAGAAAGTTTGATGAATCAAGAAGAGGGTCTCAAACCCACTCCTAGGGAAGGTTCCCCATGCAGGTTACAGCGGAGCTAAGGCTTGAAAGCTGAGGGATTAGGCAGATCTAGAGGAGGGTGAATTCTACACAGAGGGAGCAGCAGGACAATGAATTCACAGGCATAGGGCACGTCAGGGTGCCTGGAGCACGTAAAGGGTGAGAGAGCGGAGGCCAAGCTACAAAAAGTCTTTCATATGTGTCCTACTAAGTAATCCATGTACGCATGCATCCATGTTTGTATTCACACACACACCCCTGCCCCCTTATTCCAGAAAGAATTTAAAGTGACTTTTGCTCAAGAGTTTGGATTGTATCGTGAATGCAATTGAGTGTAATTCAAGGATTTTAAGCAGGGAATGACATGCTCAGGCATGCATTTAAGAAAGATTATTCGGGCAATGTAGAAAATAAATTGTAAGGGGTACAGGGAAAAGGGCAAGACTTCAGGCAGTTAAGGCAGAATAGAGGCAATTACAATAATCTAAGGGAAAAATGATGCGGTGGCACTGGGAATGGAGAGGACTGGGTGGGTCTGAGAGGTATTTAAGATCGGGCAGAATACTTTCAAATTAGTGGGCATAATGATATTTAACACTATGGGAGTAAACTGAGTAGAAAGAAATTTCTCAGGAAGTGTATCTTGATTGGGAATTTGAATAAGAGAGATAAGTGATCTAGACAATCTGCCTGATATTAGAGAATTTATAGAGTTTACTTTGAATTTCCATTTGAATCATCAGCCTAGTTTCTTTTAAGCATAGCCTTATTTCTTTCAAGTTACAAACTTCTGAGATAATCCAATGGTCATAATTGCCCTTGAAACTGAGTTACTCAGTGCATTTTTCAAAGGAGTATTGTTGTTAGCAACAGCTCGAGAATTAAAAACCATCTCCCTGTCATATGTAGATTGCAGCAGGCAGAAATTGAGAGAGGTGATTATTCTCCAGAAGGGAAAGCCTCTTCCCAGTTAGAGCAAACACTTCACCCAAAAATGTAATATCCAATAACTTAAATTAGACATTGAGTGAAAATGTCTAACACAAAACCTGGAAGATAATTAGTCCTCAGTAAGTATTCTTTGGATCTGAAACCACTTTAAAAATAGAGTTTTTTAAATGATCATTGAAAGAATAGGCTTTAATACCAATATAAAATTTGAAAAATCTAAAGTTAATTAGAATTTGACCTACAGGGAAATAAATTGGGGAGAAGAAGGAACGAGAATGTGTTTTGTGAATGAGGAGTGAATTTAAAAGAGACTAGTAAAGGTTTGCCCTTGTAGAAAAGTAGTATTTTCTTTCTAAAACTTTCAATCGGGGCATAGAATCACTCCCGACTGAAAATTTAAGCTATAATAATACATACAGCTGAGCATAACTCTAACTACTTTAAAAACATGAAGATTAGGTTATTTGTTAGTGTATTCAAATCCATAGATTTTAAAAAAAAAAAGCTAAAAGTAATTTTGAAAGCTACCTAAAAGACGTTTGACAAAATTCAACATTACATATTGATTTTTTTCTTGTTCTGACTTAGACATTGATCGATAGTTACTTAATCTGAAAAATATCTACCCCAAAGCAATAACCAGCATCAACCAGATTGTCTAGAGGAATGTCCGTGAAAGTCAGAAACGAGAAAAGTGTGCTGCTATTATTTATCATCCTCCTGAAAGTTCTAGACAAACAAAATAAAAGGTACAAATACTTAAAAGGAGGATACAAAAGTATGATTATTTGTGGATGACGTGATCATCTATTTACTTGCAGGTGGTTGGACTATTAAGAAAAGCACATCGTTTAAATAATGTTTGACTTTTTGACTGGCTTGACTCTCTAATGGGCCAGATATATGATTTTTCTGAGTAATGATTTTTTAGGTACATAAATCAGGTAGCCAGTATTTATTGTACGGAGCAATAAATTATTTGTGGATGACATTATCACAATTGAAAAATTTAAACAAAATTTTAGAGAAAATAGAGTATTAAATAAATATATAGAATTAATAACCATTATATATATATTTATATTTATATATACACACACACACACATACACATATATATATTATACATATAGACAATAACAATTGAGGGGGAAAAGGAACATCATTGACAATCTGTATTTTATGACCTAGTTTCCTCTCTTCTGAATCAGTATACCGAAGAAGCTATGTCCTTTTGACTTTAGGAGGCATTAACTTAATATAGTCATTAACTTATATAACAAATATTGCTGAGTATGACTACTATTTAGCTCCTGTGATCAGCACTTGGGAGACCATGTCTAGTTCTTGCCATTGTGGCAGAAGTACAGAGTGCTATGGCCACATGTAAGAGGGGATATAAACTTATCTGGAAGATTAGGGTCCATTGATCCTAAGGATGTGTAGGGATCATTTAAGTCCATAAGGGAGCAAGACAGTTCTACATAAAAGAAAAGAGTTTAGAGTTTAGAAAGTAAGACAAAAAGAGACAGGAAAAGGCTGGATCCACCAAGCAGCGTAGCTTCCTGTAGGGATTAGGATTGTAGCGTGAGCAT
The DNA here is from genome assembly GCF_902729225.1 of Pteropus medius. NCBI lineage: Eukaryota > Metazoa > Chordata > Mammalia > Chiroptera > Pteropodidae > Pteropus > Pteropus medius. Next base: position 7,242,516 of record NW_024355990.1, on the reverse strand, counting down.
CCCAAGGTTTTGAGTAGAAGGGGTAGAATCTGTAATGCTAGCAGTTGCTTGGAGTGGTTGGGTAGTGGTCCCCTTGTCTGAGATAACGGACACCAGGGGCGAGCCCTGTAGAAGGAGCAGCTTCCCAGGGAAAGGAGGGTCAGTAGAGCACAGAAGTAGAGAGAATGCATCCTGGACTCTGACCGCCCAAGTTCAAACCTATCTGGATCCCTTTGGGTGAATATTTTAACTTTCATGACTTTTGTTTTCTTAATTTATAAAATAGAGATGACAGTATCAGGACCCACCTTGTGAGGACTATTTAAAGTTATTCCTCTAGTGTCCAGCAGAATGTCTGCTAATGTGACTACTGCTTAATAGCTATTCTTTAGCATTATGATCAGTTGTGTTTCGACACATGGTTTCCAAAGTGTCTGAAACATCCAGAAGGGGACATTTAAAAGATATTTGGCTATGAAGGTCTGGACCTCTGGAAACAGACTTGGACCAGAAGTACATTTGAGATCAACACGTACATGGTATTTGAAGCATTTTAAACAGTGGAGGAAAGACTGATTACTGAACAAATGGTTGTGGTCATTAGGGATAGAAAATAAAGTTAGATCCTCTTCACAACTTGAACATAAAATGCAGAAGGATTAAATGCTTAAATATTAAAGAAGAACGTGTTAAAATGTTACCTTAAGATGAGAAAATTCTTTATAAACGAGAAACAAAAAGCAAAAGCTATCAAAGAAAATATATATTTAAATGCATTAAAATTTTTTAAAATCTAAAGTTAAAAAGCAAATAAAGTTTGGAAACAAAGACATTGGAAAAATATAACATGTAACACAAAAATATATGTATATAAAGAACATCTGTAGTTAAACAAGAGACAAACAAGCTTATTAAGTAGATAAATTGTATGATCAGGCAGTTAACAAAAGTAATACAAATTGAATTAACATTACAGACTGGCAAAAAATCTGTTTTAATTAAAGTTTCGAGTTTTAATTAAAGTTTTTTAAATTTTAGCAAAAGAAAATATGTACCCCAAAGCACAAGTTTTGTAATTTTTTGCTCACTTACCAATAAAAAAATCTTTCTAAATATACAAACACCTTCACATTTCATATTTTATGTTAACATTATTTATTTAGTTGCAATATTGTAAATATTGACATCTAAAACTATTTCACTCTTACATTTTTTTCAATGTAATCTAAATCCAAAATTTATTTAACATCCACCATCATTCAATAAAAAATAGATTGCTCTTTAAGGTTTAGAAACTATAGCTTTTTTCTCTTTGAATTTCTATTTTTATTTTTCTTTCATAGATTTCATATATTTTATCTTAATATATTTTATACTTCTACAATTTTATTTTTTGATGCTTGTCCACAACAAAATTTAATTTGAAATTTTAAAACCTATTTTATTTTAATATATGTTCATCTCTGTGATAGGCAGAATAACATCCCCCAAAATGTTCTTATCCTAATATCTAAAACCTGTAAATATGATACATTATATGGAGAAAGGTACTTAGCAAATGAGATTAAGGTTATGAACCTTGAAATAGGGAGAATGCCCTGCATTAATTGCATAGAGCTGATCTAATCACATGAGTTCTTAAAAATGGAAGAGGAACACAGAAAAGTCAGTCAGAGAAATGAGATAATGAAAGAAAAGGCAGGAAAGAGTCCAGGCTTGAGTGGGGACTCTGTCCACTGCGGCTGGAGGTAAAGGTGGAGAAGGTAGCAGAGAGCCGAGTGAGGGTGGCCTCTGGAAGCAGAGAAGGGCCGAGAACTCGCCGAGAACCAGCAAGAACGTGGGACTTCAGTCCTACAGCTGTAAGGAACTGGATTCTGCCAACAACCTGGATGAGCAAGGAAATGGATTCTGCCCAGAAGTCTCCAGAAAAGATCCTCAGTGCTCTCTTCAAAACATGCTCCCTCAATTTTTGCAACATGGGTAGGCTGAGAATTTCCCAGATCTTCAGGTTCTGCTTCCGTTTTGCTCAACAATACCTACAATTTATCTCTCTCCTCTCAACACTTGGCTTACAAGTCTCTCCGGCTATATCCAGTTTTCTCACTCACCGGTTTTACCTTCCACAAAACACTAGAATACAATTCAGCCAAGTTCCTTGCCACTTCATAACGAGGACCGCCTTCCCAGGTTCCCAGGCCATTCCTCGTTCCCATTCAAGAGGTCACCAGAATGGCCTTCAGCGTCCGCATTCCTACTAACATTCAGTTCGTGATGGCGTGTGGACTTTGGAAGACCAGAGGCTTCCCCCAGAACTCTCCTGTTTTCTCCCTGAGCTCTCACCAGAATTGCCTGTACCCGTCTTAGTAAAGTCATGTTACCACCAAATAAAATGCCACATAAGAAGCATTATTTCGATATCAGCAGCATCTTACGTTGTAAAGGTGTAAACGAAGCAGCCTGAGACCCCTCCATGGCCGACCTCTCTCTCCAGCCCAGACAAGGCTCTTTGCAGAATGTTGGTTTAGACGGAATAGCTATCTGCTTTCTTACTAAACGCGATGCCTCACGCTTCTCTCTTTTTGGCCAAATTCACTCTGAATTTTAGGACATCTAATTCAATGGAACACAGCTGTGTGTATTGCTGATTTTCCTCTACCTGTGTGAGCAGGGGTGACTGCACTGATAGACGCATTTTCATTTAAAAAAGAAAAAAAAAAAGGTGCAGAAAAAGTGAGTTTTGCGTTTTCTTAGCAGAAGACAAGACCTTCTGAAGCACAGAATACACCAAAGAAAAGGCACAATGGGCGAGCCGTGGAGAAGCTAAGCGTGAGTGCTCCCAAGCCGAGAGCCCATGAGAATGACCCAGAGAACACTTACCATGACCAGGACACCTACACCTGGGATCCAGCCCCGCTTCCCCTCGAGTTAACTCCGTGACTTAAACTAGTCATTTAACTTGCCAAGTTTGAAATTTCTCTTCTACCTAAAAAAAAAAAAAAAAAAGGATTAGATTAGATGGTTTTAAAGACTTCTTTCTAGTTCCAAAATTCTGCAGTTCTTAATACATTCGGACATTCTTTCACATGCTTTGACTACTAGAATCTCCACCTTCTTTTAATAAATTCTATTTACTTGCAGGTGGTTGGACTATGAAGAAAAGCAAATTGTTTAAATAACGTCTGACTTTTTTGACTGGCTTGACTCTCCTAACGGGCCATATATATAATTTTTTTTCTGGGTAGTGATTTTTTAGGTACATCAATCAAGTAGCCAGTATTTATTGCATGGAGCTAATTAACTTTCGGAATGACATTTTCATTTGTAACGTTGGTTGAGATTTGAACTCAGGTCTCATCAATGAAAAGCAGCTGCACTAATAACCCAAGTCCCAGCGAGCCCCCTAATTCTCTCAGCTTACCTTCATCATAAACGTGTGATTAATCACAGGTTTAAGGGGGTTCTCAGTTACTGTGAAAACAAATCATTACCAGAAACTGGCATTCCTAATTTATTTTATTTATTTTATTTTTATTTTTATTACTTATACCCTATTCTCCATATTTTCCATATGTTTTGGGGTCCTTTTCATCCATCCAGGACCTTGTGGAAAGCTCAGCTCACCCCCATATCCTATTGGGTCATAGTAAACAGAAAAATGTTGTGGTCCTGTGTCCTTCAGCTTTGTGAGAACACCGTTTTGATGAATAGCTACATCAATTCTCCTCACCCTCTATCTTGTGAGGAGGCAAGGACCTCTCTCCTAAAATAAGGTGGGCCTTCGGAGGGAATTCATGCTTCCCGTAGTCACTTCTGTCCCCAAGTTTCTGCTCTTTCTGAACTTGATTTTATTCAAGTCTCGGCTGAGTGTTCTCTCTTCCCTGCCCAGTGTCACTCTTGAAAACACATCCCCACTGCCGTGACTTCCCCCAGATGCCACCACCCTTAGCCAGTTCTGCAAAATCAGCGCATGAGGAAGTTTGAAGTTGAACTGTGACACAAGGTAGTTTCACTGCACGACCCTACAGGGACCAAATGAGCAGGTCCCTACATAAAACTCCATTCACCGAGTCCATAGCAGGAAACTTCTCACCGGCTGTCTCTGTGCCCTGTGCCTCAGCCCTCTGCCCTGAGTTTCCTTTCCTTCCATCTCTTATGGCCAAACTCCATCTCCCCTTCCACAGGACGACTCGTTGCTTATGCAAAATAGCACAGCCCTCCACATCCTTCTTCAAAGGCCCTGGCCCGTGTTAGCCTGTCCCCAAACTCAGAACTCAGTCACAGCGCCCCAGGGAGCAAAGATAGTTTTACTTTCTCCGGTGATCGAATTCTTACGCAGACCAATCTTCTCCGTCAGTCTTTGTAAATGAAGAATATGAAATGTCAACTCCCCAATACAAATTATATGAGCATCTTCAGAAGGCAGAACTGTCCTCAGTCGGATCCATTTGTGTTTGGCTTCGTTTTATTTTGAAGAGTAGATTTTGCTTGCCACTAACATCATACTCACAAGGATTCGCACTCATGTCCACACAGACACACACAGACACACACACACACACACACACACACACGCACACATACTGCATACGCGCTGCGCTACACTTTTACGCACCAGAGAACCAAGGAAATGGTAGAAATGTGAGTTCTGGGTGGGCTCGGTGCTCTCTGAGCTGTGTCTCTCTGCTCTTCAGCTGAGCCTGGAATCATCCCCATTGCGAGGATAACACGCTGACACAAGCTCTTGTGCACAGCGCACACGTCCCTGCAGAGAGATCACAGACTCACACGCGTGTAAGAACTACCGTCTTTACCCTGCAAAGGATGACAGCCAGAGAGTAGTGAGGTTAGTGGAATTAAAAAAAAAAAAATGCCCACAATACCAGGAACTCACCTTTCTTTTATAAAAATTTTTAACTTTATTAGGAAGTTGTAAGAAATGAGGCTGAGTCTCCATGCATTAGTAAAGAATAGCTTTGTTTTTGTTTTCCTTGGCATTCTGGCACACAGTAGACTGGAAATCGGGCCTGGAGGAGAGGCAGAACTTAAAGATCAGGATCCGCACGTTCCAGAGATGAATGGAAAGTTCTGTTCCCGGGAGGTCTTTTCTTGTGACATGTCCAGCCTTATAATTCATCCCTCTGAGGTTTAGCTAAGTGGCCAGGTCTGGGGCATTAATACAGACCAAACCTCAGCCCTCTCAGGCCTCACTCCTGGTGAGCCCAGAGCTCCCACAGTCCCTGTGCCCCGAGCTGCCACCACCAGCTGTGAGACCGTGGCTCTGGAGAGGGTCATGCCCACAGACACGTCTTTCTGTGTGTGTGACCAGCCTCTGCCAACTTGCGGTGAGACCTTGGACGCCAAGTGTAACCAACTACAGGAGTCCCCATCCTGTGGCTGCGGGCATCTGCTTATGGGAGTGTGTTCCCTGGATGTCATCAGAGCTGTGATTGGAGACTCCTGGGGTCTGCAGGACATTTGGAAGGGAGTCTCCCCAAGCTGGCATTTACCCATGGGGCAAATTTACCTCTCCTGCTGCCAGTATCTACAGCTGAATCTTTCAGACGCAAGTTTGTGAAACCCTTAGTCACCAAGGAAAGGCTTCTATTTACCCATTGCTTTTTTTTTTTTTTTAAAGTGCCTTCAAAGAAAATGGGACAAAAAGAGGAAATGACTGAGTAGTCTCAAAATAATAATAATAATAATCAAAAAGTAACTTGAAAACTGCCCCCAAATTAGATGGCAACATTTTTCCAAGTTTATCCTGAAAATTCTGAAGTATCTGTCACAACAATTTCTTCTTCTCCAATTCCATGACCCTTTCATTATCTCTCACTTGGATTCTTACAAAATCTTTGCTGATATTACACTTTCCTCTAACATCTCTGTCTTCCAAATCATCCACTTATCTTTCTGAAAACAAACATCTAATTGTTTCTTGTCTTAGTGGCTCTCTCTTCTCTGTAGTGGAAAAATTTGAATATATATACCTTTTATACACAATGGGATTTTTATATTTCCCCACCCATGCTGCATACATCCATGCCAGTACCTCACTGAATATTCCATCACTCCTTCTGGAATGTTCTTGTACTTCTTGCATCGCCAGAGAGCTCCTCCTTCAAAGGCCAGGCCATTTGGTCATCTACTCTGGAAGGTCTTCCAGACCCCTTCAGATGGGGCTGTTTCTCCCTCCACTCTGGTTGTGTCTTTCTTTATGCTTATTAAGTCCTTTATAATATGCATCCTGTTGTAAACTATCGACATTATTAGTCAAGGGTGTGGCCCTGGTAATATAAAATAAACACAAGGAGACGTAGTAGACTGCATTTTAGGTCTTAGCATAAGATATGACACGTAAAAGGTATTCAACAAATATTTGGTGAAAAAATGAATAAATAATTGAGCATCCGACTTATTCAATGACACTGGTAGAGAGCATGCTTGTCATGGATGATGTAAAACAGTGTCTAATGCACACATAATTCTGTACATTTACATACTTCTGTAGAATGATACAATTCATGTAAACCTAATGTACAAACAAATACACATACAATCCAATACTTTATATTTGCTTTGGAAATGCAACTTGCTTTTTTTTTTTTTAACCAAAATGTGTGCCCTAAAGGTCTTTTTGAGTAAGGCTTGTCTGTGCTTGTTTGTTCTGGTCTTTTGTTTTTCTTTTTGCTTTTCTAATTACTACTCTGGACTCCATAGACCAGCTATATCCCAGACTTTTTTAGCTGTCCTCCCTGGCTGAAAGATATTAAGGTGAAGTCTCAATTGTTTTTCTCGCTATTGGGAGCAGTTGCTGTCATGAACTCCTTGGGCAGATGTGCATCCTTGTGCATGGACACATGTTTTCCTTAAGGGTGACACCAGAGAATTGCTAGGCCGGAGGAAATGCACATTTACATGTTAATAAATTGTAAAAAATTGTCTCACATATTGATTTACAAACTTAGTCACTTCCATATACCCTCACTAACACTAAATACACCGAATGATTTTATTTCTTTCCACCCTTCTACCCTCCCATTCCACGCCCACTAAACTCCTCATTGATACATTCTGGAAATTTCGTTCCAGATATTTCGTTTTTTTTTTTTCTTTACCTTGAATGTTTATTAAATTTAGCATTACATTTTCTTAATATTATTGCTCATCTTTGGTTTTTCTCCTTATTTCCTCTCGGCATCATCTTATTGCTGGTATATTTCTTTGCAATTCTTTCAGAATATTTACAGGAGTTTAACTGTCTTATTGTTTATATGTAGATATGTAGATAACGATCTTCCTTTCACAAGGCTTGAATAATAGCAGGAGAGTTATAGGCTAAATGAAACTTTCCTTCAGCATTTTAAAATGTAAATAAATTTCCACCAGCATTTGAAGTACTCACTATTTTCTTACATCCAGTGCTGACTAAAACTCTTTTGTCCATACGATTCTCCATCTATTATAGGTTATCTTTACTTTTTTTTCTGCTCTGATAGCTTTTAGTATTTTTGTCTTGATTGTTGATACCATAAAGTTTTAATACACTATATCTAAATAAAACAGTAAATGATGGTAAATAATTAAGAAACTTCTAAATGTTTAGATGTTTTACGTTAGGTGGATAAGCCATCTGAATGACTAAATACCTATTGGACTTTATTTTAGGTCCATTGTCAAAGGACACAGAATAACTGAGTTGTGACTAGCTGTGCCCTAATAGTCATGTGACTGGGTTTAAAACTCCTGTGGACATCAATTTCATCTTTCTTCATACGTAAAATGAGGTTATAGAAAGTATCTCTAAGATCCTTTTCAGTTATAAAACAGTGCGCTAGGAGCTCTGAATCTTCATAAACCGTAAGAGATTTTTTTGTGTGTGGAGACAATATTGAAGACAAACTATCCCAGTGATATTCCTACTTATTAGAACCACATCATCGAAATGGTTTCTCGAAATCGAACAGCTCTTAACTCCCTTCCTTGTGTCCTTTTTCCTTGCAACTGCATTTCGTTTGAAAGTATGACATTAAAAATTAGGAGAATACGTAAGTATAGATAGGAATGTTGTTAAACGGTGCTTTTAAACTTAGAGCTGAGGTAGAATGGATTGTGTATAGTTCAGTGAATTAAAGAAGCATTTCATGTGAGACTATATATATATATATGTGTGTGTGTGTGTGTGTGTGTATATATATATATACATATATATATATTCAAAATTGTGCCAAAAGGCTACTTAAATATTCACAAAGGGAATTCTAGAAAGCTAAAAGATTTCTCCCTCCAAAAGGCGTGAGAGCCCTCTGAATTAAAGCTTCCGACCTCTGAGCACCAGGCTGCCCCTAATTAAAAACAAACGGAACATGTGCTGTGGAGCGTAAGTCTACCTGATTTATGGCTTGGAAAATTAAGTTACTATTACTTATGGGGCTTGGAAGCGAAGGCCCAATGCAATAGCTAATTGAGAGTAGAGAAAGGGTATGTGCTGAAATTGGGAAAATATATTTTAGAGAATGGCTGAGTGAAGACATCAGGGTATGTAATTAAAGGCCTTTAAAAAAAAAAGTCACACTCCCAGCAACCTCTTATATCAAATGATTGGAATGTGTTGGTTTTATTAACTGGTCTTCTGCCATGAGTTCCATCAAGCCAGAGACAACGAAGTAAATTTTCACCGTCGACCGACTACAGTAAACATTAAAACTTCCATTACAAGATGTCTGATAATAATGGAATATTAGTTTAGGAGAAACATTTGTGGTAGTTCTCTAATAATTAAAGACTATTTCAAATGCAGGCAATTACTAGGTTTTGGTAAGCTACACAAAGGTCTTCTGCGTTCCCCTAGTCAGAAAAGAATACTTTGATGAGTTTCTTCATTTGTCAAATAAATTTCCAGTAAACTCTAGAAAGGAGTTTTTATTTCCATAGGCGCAAGCGAATGTGGGAAGCCCCGGTAGGGCACGAAGCTATGGACAGTACCCTTGCCACCAGCTCTCTCGTGCCAGGATAAGTCCGTTTTCCAAGCAGCTCAGACAGCTGCAGGGTAAAGAACTAAAAAATTAATGGTTTCTTAGAGTTGGGGCCGTGACTATGAGTGATAAAATTGATGACATATGTAGAGACTTTTTGTTTTTATTGGACAATCAAACATTCCAGACTGATTGCTATAATTTAGAACAACTACTAAAAATTTCTGAAATTGATGGGTGATGCTGTCTAATCATCGTAAAGACCACTTTCATAATTGAACTTGGTTACTGAGGACATGTGTGTGTATACTTATTTAAATACAACGGAGGGCTATTTTGCTAATTGAGAGTTATTTTTCTAATTGAAGGACTAAAAGAATATTTCCCCTACTTTTATATTTAAATTTATGCATTTTATTCTATACTTGTGGTTCTCATCTGGGGGCGATTTTGCCTTCCAGGGGACATTTCACAATGTTTGAAGACATGTTTGATTGTCACAACTGGGCAGGAGGTTACTACCAGCACCTAGATGGTAGATGCCAGGAATGCTGCTACATATTCTAATGTGCACAGAACAAGCCCCCGTAATAAAGAACTAGTCAACCTAAAATATCAGTAATGCCGGGGCTGAGCACTCCGCACGGGGGACCTTTAACTGTGCATCATGTAGGTCATTAACTCCAAAACTTAAAATCCACGGACACAAACAAATTGGGAATCACTAATTATTACCCTAAAAGGACTCAATATATAAAAATTTGATTTACACATAAATTTGCAGGAGCACATTTATTGTTGAAAATGAGATATAGATGTACAGATTTAAACCAACCAAACAACCGAAAGAAAACCCAGTGATGACGTCATTGGAGGGGAAGCACCTTTCCCACGCCTGGCCTGGCACTTTACCCACAGCAAGAATTCAATAAATACCCGCTGAATTAGTTTTTTAAAATCAATTAGTTACATAAAATATGTAAGAGTAGGTCTTCTCAAGACTTTATATTTCTTTGTTCACGATGATCTAACATGCCCGACAGGAGGAAAAAAAAAAAATCCTTCTGGAAGAAACTTTAATTCTCACATTTTCCTAATTCAGGTAAGGTTAACTCAAAGAAAAAGTGTTTGATTTTAAGGATGGACTTGGTCGAAATAGTAGGTAGTTCTGTGGCAATGTTAGCTTCGGATCTGGCTGCGTTAGTGAGAGACACTGACTGTTTCCAGAGACGGAAGTATTTGTGTGAGGTTGAGAGGAACATCCCACGGCCGCCGTGCCCCCTCCCCAAGCTGCACCGTTCCTTCCTCTGGACCCTCTTTTTTCCATCAACGACTAGTGAGAATAAAGTCTTCACTGTAGCTCCCTAGCCTGAGGTAACAAAGATATTTCACACCAGCTAATTAGGGGCTGGCAGGTAACCCATCTAACCCCTGAGATAGAAAACACATGGTTAATAAATTGTTTGGTCACACTTCCTGCCACTCTGACTCAGAGATGCTCACACATCAACTGCCCATTCACAGGTCTCTAACCTTTGGGGTTTTCTGGTCAGGAATTTTGAGGAGGGCAGGGGAGCCAGAGAAACAGTGGCAAAGAGGAAGAGATTCCATGATCCAAAAGCAGAGACCAAGAACTAGAGAAACTGGGGGAGAAGTCCCTGGGCTTTCACGGAAGTGTTTCTCTAACTCACATAAACACAAAGCGAAATGTCATTAAAGAAATAGTAATTTTACGTCTACCTGGCTGTATGTAAGCATGTACGGAAACCATCTTTCACACTTCCTTAGTCATCTTGTTTAAATTACTGATTCTAGACTAACATAACTTTGCTTTATTATTAAGGATTTTAAAAGATTATAAGAGATTAGGATAATAAGGAAATGGAAGTTAAAGATATGACAAAACAGAACTCTTCTTCATATATGTATACGTATGTGCATGTGTGTGTGTGTGTGTGTGTGTGTGTGTGTGTGTACATACCTTTATGTATCACATTTAAAATTATCGAACATTCCTTCCTATGGTCAAAGATATTAATCATTTTTTTTTTTTCTGGCAGCCTTACCTGTACTTGGAAATAAATTCATGGCTGTCTGATGGAATTTAAGTGTAACTTAAAGATGAAAAATAACTGTATTGAGAAAAATAAATCATGCCAATTTAGAGACTTTTTAAAAAGTGATTTCACAAAAATAACCGCAGCTGACTTCGGCGATGCTCCATGCCACGGAACGCTGGGAAGGGTCAGTGGACACTTGTTTATCAGGAGCAAATGAATACATCAGGTCGACATGGCGAGATGTTAAGTTAAATACAAAAGAAATCCAACCCAGTGTCTGCTTTTTAAATAAGTTTAACTATATGAAATCGCTGAATTTATAGGTCAACAATGAATACAACAGTTTCACATGGATTAGTTACAATAGCATCATATGAAAAAGAAAACTGAACAGAAAATTTTAAATGTCTCCCCTTCCTTCTCAAATTATCTGTGAAAGAGAAGTTTCAAAGTTCAATCTGGTCTCCCCTTACCATTAGTGTGGAGTGACATCTTAGAAATAATTTCTTCCTCACTAGGCATGTAAAATGAATTTTATTTCAAGAAAGAAGCAAGCAGTTCTGGTTGTCTTGGAATTCTATGAGAGAAGTGGGACTCTGCAGCCACTGTCAGCAGAGGGATGGCATCAGGAGTGGCCAGCACTCACAGAGCCAGGCAAGAATCTAACTTCTTGACATATATTTACTCATTTACATCTCACAAGAAACCAATGAGATGGCATTATTAGTAGCTTTAGTTTTATAGATGAGGTAACAAGGCACAAGCTAGTTAAGGAACTCAGCTAAGGTCACGTATCTGTGGATTTGAAATAGGATTCAAACCTAGGCACTTACCCAGACACTATATTGCTCCCTAAATAGAACTCTGTCCTTCCTGACTATGCTCCCCATGCCCTGACTTACATTTCTTTGTGGGCATTTATCCCCACCTGCTGAATATATTTGCATGGGCTCTAGCATTTGTTATTTGACCTTTTCTGCTAAATATGAGGTTCCTGACTGTATCGGTGGGCCTGTTTCATTTGTTAAGGCATCCTCTGGACCTAGACATGAAAAGTATTAAATAAATAGTTGTCGTAATAAGTTATTGTGTGAATGAATGGATGAATGAATGGGTGAACGAATGATATACCTCACACTAGACTAAAGAGCAAGGGAACATTCAAAGCATCAAAGCATCAAATTTATGAATGAGTTTCTAATTAAAGATGAGATACGACACAAGGGACCGGGGACCAAGCCTGAGGATGTTCCCAGTCTCGGGTGTGAGGCTGGGAAGGGCACATTTCCTCCCCTGCCGGGTGGGAAGTACGTGATGCCAAGCCTCTTGGGGCAAGAACGTGCTCCATTCCTGACTGTGCCTGGTCCCTTCCGCCACCACAGACACCAGGAGTACCAGCTCGCGTTTCAGCCGCTTCTGGCAGAGCCAATGCCCTGAGGCGTGTGTGCTCCTTCTCTGATGAGTTTCCAAGAGGATGGACCAGGACTCAGATCAAAAAGTGCCCCCTGAAACCCAAATCGCCCAGACAAGGATTAAACCCACGCCTTGGTCCTAATGAGCACGGAAAGGTAGCCACAGCTCCCGCTGTGGAGAGTAGGAAGGGCTACAGGACTGCAAGGGTGAATATGAAAAGTGTCCGTGAATTTACATGAGAACTGTTTAAACACGTTTACACTTTTACGGATAATGATGCTGACCATTTACTCAAGTTGCAGGAAAAGAAAAACGAAATCGATGTTAGACGAAACAGGATGAAAAGCATTTTCTTTTTCCATCGTTTTGTATGAAGTGGAACATAAGGGAGCAGTCTATACAGCAGCAGTTAATGAAAAAAAAAAAAACGGGCAACGTTTTTGAGGCTTTTTTACTAACAGCCAACGCCAGCACTGACTCCATGTACACTTGCCTGCAGCAGGTACCTGGCAGAGCAGGGGTGTCCAGAATCTGGGTGACTGTGATCATTCTCACACATTCCTTTATCCCCAAGAGAAGGAAATATCACAGCTGGAGAATTTCTCATCCCTTCGTGTCCACACAGCCGGACACGGAGGTTGGGGTGTGACAAGTGAGGAAACAACGTTTTGTTTCGAAAGACGCCCCCAACCCCAGAGCTGAAGGAGCTGTGGGAACCGGCACATGCAAGGTGGAGTCTGGAGTTCATTCCTCCATCTGCATGCCCAGCCACTGCCATCCAGCAGAGCCTACCGAGCCCCGGTTGGACACGAGGCAGGCGTGTCCTGTGCTCCTGAGACACAAGGATGATGCAGGCAGGGTCCCTGCCCTAGGCAGTTTACAGTCCATGGGAGGAAACAGAGCAGTTCAGGATTGTGATCCAGTCTGGTCCATGCTGCCGCAGGAATAAACGGGATTACACGGAGACTCACGGGATTGCAGTGGGATGCACGGGATTGCACGGGGACTCATGAGATTGCACGGGGACACACGGGATTGCACATGGACTCACCGGATTGCGCGGGGACGCAAGGTGAGGACCGGAAGCCTCCGAGCCAGAGCGCCGGCCTGGACACTGTATATGATACACACGTGTCTGTATTTGAAGACGGGCCGTGATGCTGCAGGTTGCCACAGTCCCCATCCTGCCTAATAACCCCTATCAATCTGAGTGGTCATTGCTGGTGACAGAGTGATCTCTGAGGGAACTGGCTGAGTTCACAAGAGAAAGGAGTGATGTGCAAGCCGACTACACCGCGACTGTCCGCGAGCCGTGATGAAGAGGGGGAGGGGCCTCAGGAGAGCGAACCGGGAATGAGTATGAGCAGCTGCGGGAGAAGTCACAAGGGGTTGTGTCCCTGGAGCGGGTGGGACCTTAACCACTAGAACTGCGGGATGACCTTCGAAATTAATTTTATATATACCTATTTACTTGTAATTAATTATATATAGATAGATAGATAGATATTTACATATTTACTTGTTAATGGCCATTGGTTATAGATCTCAAATAAGGATTTTTTTAAATTTAATTGTATTTTTAATATAGGATCTGGCTCAGGGGTAACCAAATAAAATACAGGATATCCAATTAAATTTGAATTTGAAATAAACAATAAATAATTATTTAAAATATATGTCCCACATATGTCATGGGACATATACTAGGAGAAAAATATGTCTCAAATACTGCATGGGACATAACTTACTTTTTTTTTTAAATTATCACTTATCTGAAGTTTAGAATTAACTGCTTATCATTTGTTTTTATCTGTGAAATCCGGCTGAAATCCGGCAGCCCTCGCCTGCATACCTGAGATCTCACGGTATTCCTGTTCCCAGCATGTAGCTTGCAATTCGACAGACATTCTGCTGCTAATTTCTTCTGGCCCACACATCTCTTCCTGTTTAGTCTGTGACCCTCTCTTCACCCTCTGATATCACCCCTAATTTGCATCCTACCATCTATCCTTGGGCCACTCTCCCAGGCATTCAGAGAGCATATTAAAGAGGAAAGTGGGTGGTTGACAGGTACCTCTGAGAATTTGGAGGCCAAGTGGGAGAGGGCAGGGAGGGAGAGAGAACAAATTGTCAACAAAGAATCAACAGCCTGCTGGAGGAATCTCAACAGTGACCACAATACAAAAAAAAAAGGGTGGCCCTGGATGGCAAATGCCACCCACCCTCTGGTCTATCGAGGGAACCCTGCAGACGAGGCTGGCAGAGTAGCCCATTCTTCGGGATGAACTCCAGTCACAGGACGGATGAGGTGACTCCACCAGCCACACGTCAGCCAGTGCAAGCCCATGATGCCTTGCAGGCAGCACAGCCGAGGGCAGCTTGCCGCTGCCAGCAGCGTTCCAAGTGGTTGACACCTTTAGCACCCGTTTTCTATCTTTTTTTTTTTTTCTCTAATCCAGCCACTGATCCTTGAATTAAGGAGCTGTCTTCAGAATAGAGTGGGAAGGAACTCGGATCAGCAGAGGCATTCCAACTCAATCTTCCAACACGGAATTAAAATCTAAATCTGATTTGACACAGTTATTTGGGGAATCCGCGGACTTGTCATGAGACAGATGATTAAAGCGGAACTAAGGGATTTGAGCCTGTCTTTGTGAAGAAGATAAAAAAAAAAAAAAGAATTGGAGGAATTTGCTTTGTTTCTCCTTTTACACATCCCTCGCAAGAAAATTGCACTATAGACGCTTGGCAGTGCACTTGGCTCCAACAGCCAGGCTAGGCATGGGAAAAAAAAAAAAAAAGTCCTTTCTCATCACGTTGGTAGTAAGTATACAACGCATTTTGTTTTGTTTTTGTCACTAACCAACATGGCTAAAAAGAGTTACAGAGAACAGCGAAGTGGGAGTATTTTATTTCTTAGAACCGAAGAGTCCTTACAGGCGATCGTGAAATTACAGTAAAGGGGCAGTAGATACAGCTTGAGGGTTGCACTATGAGGAGAGCCTGTCTGTGTCCTGGGATTCGTGCGCACGTCCAGGCGATCTCATTCGGTTCCTACTCAGTTTAGTTGTGGATCTCACGCTGAGCAACCTGGGAAAGGCCCCCACACCGCAGACAGCACACTGCTGGCCACCTGCAGGACTCTGCCGCCAAAGGCAGTGATGTAGCTGTGGACTTGGCCAGTGTGAAAACCAGAGTGGTGTTTACTCCGGGGAACGTTTACCCTGTGTCTGCCACTGTGTCACTTAGCGTTTTCAGATAGTGGACCTTTGTCATTACACATTCTTGCAGATTTCCTGCTTCTTCCTTAGGTGCAGGAGGAGGATTATCAGATAAGAGAAAGTTCCTTACTCAAATAAGAACAGGATTCACTGTCTTTGGCATCTAAATTTTTTTTTTTTTTTTTTTTTTTTTGCCCCAAGCCCAAGAAAACACCACCAAGGTTCAGGGATGAGAGAATCACATTTATTCCTTCTACCACCTGTCAATGCTGGGCAACCAGGGTGTTAGAGTCTCGTTGGAGATGCCAACATTGGAACTCGCAGTTCCTAAGAGGAAAGTCGGTGGTCCCAGGACCCTCACCCAGCACATGGGATGGACTGGGGGTGGCGTTGCCTGAGGTCCTGACAGCACAGGACTGTTTTTTATGGGTGTCCTCCCACTCTGTGTCTGAGAATTTCTTATGCACCCCCCCCCCCTGCCTCCCGCCCCGCTGAAGAGGCTCCACAGACCGACAAGAGAGGTATTGTTCTTCTCTGGATATAGAGACTCCCAGACCTTGTGTTTGACCTCAGGCAAATCACATAAAGTCTTGGGTCTCTATTTCGCCATCCATAAAATAGGAGTAGTTCCATCTGCTCCTCCCACCTTCATAGGGTTGTTTGAAGGGCAAAGTGTTGAGATAATCAATTTAAAAGCATTTAAAAGAAATAATTAATGCAATTTAGGCATTAATATCCTAATTATTGTCATTCCAATACCAGTATCAACACCCATTTATTATGACAGTGGGCAATCATGTGATCCCCCCACATACATGTCCTGCCCCCTTATACGACAGATGGGCTCCCAACTTTGCGTTGACCATTCTCTCTGCCTGGAATATTTTTCTGCCCTATAGCATCGTTGCTGGCTTCCGCTCCCCCTTCAAGATTTGCTCAAATGTCATCTTCTCAGTGAGGCCACCTCTGACTATTCAGATTACAAACCACCCCCGACCCCCAGTATTTCTGATGCTCCATGGCTGCTACACACTTTTCTATAGAATTTATCTCTTCCAGCATACTAGAAAGTCTATTGTAATTAAGTATAATTATGATTGAAGTAATATATCAAATTGCCATAATTCATGTCATTTATTATGTTTATGATCTATTGCCTGTCTCTGTTTCATGAGAACAGAGATGTCTGTGTATTTTGCTTATTAAAAATATCCCAGGCTTATTTAAGACAGTGCCTGGCACAAAGTAGACATTTAAAAATATTTGTTAAATTAAGTAAATAAAAACAAACCCATGGTCACCTACTGCATACCAACTATATGTGCCCCATGTTCCTTAGCCCAGAATCCAAGGCCAAACACAATCTAGTCTCACTTACCTTTAAGTATCATCTTTCTTGCCCCCTTTTTTGATTTTCTTCCTTAATAAACACATTTCGGCCAATATGGAGTATTGTCAGTTGCCCCAATGCCCTACTGTATAAACTGTCCTTATCCTGCTTGTTTTGCTTAGAAGATCCACTCTGGAAATGTTCTCATTTCAAATCTGATTTACCTTTCAAGTTCAAAGGCTTTTTCTTCTATAAACCCGACCTGCTTTTCTAACAGAAACATAACCTTTCCCTCTCTTAACTCAGCGCAAGGCTTATGTCTCCAGTATGACCCTTGCTGTCTCTTATTTTCTAGGGACGCCACACAGTACTATAGACCAGGTGGCTTAAACAACAGCCATTTATTTCCTCACAATTCTGAAAGCTAGAAGTCTGAGTTCAAGGTGTTGGTAGAGTTGGTTTTTTTGGAGGCCTCTCTCTTTGGCTTGTAGATGGCCATCTTCTTCTCGTGTCTTCGCACGGGTGTGTGTGTGTGTGTGTGTGTGTGCACGCGCGCGCATAAGCATGTGTGTCCAAATCTCCTTATAAGGACACTAGGGCTCTTGGATTAGGTCCCATCTTAAAGACCTCATTTTAACTTAAGTATTTTTTTAAAGACCTTATCTCCAAAAACAGTCATATTCGGAGATGCTGGAGGTTAGGACTTCAACGTACGAATTCAGGGGGATACAATTCAATCCATAATGGGTACATACTCTCAAGCTCCTCCAAAGAACCTTACAACCCAGAAGTTATGAGTTCCTTTAGGACAGGCACTTGGTCTTATCCATTTCTCTAACTCCCAGGCAATCTAGCATAGTTTCAAAACTAATTGGCTCTCAGATTTTGTTGAATGAACCTCATTTCCAGTCATGATCTCACAGAAACCAGAGTCTATGATGAAGACCATTATGATTCCTTCATTCCCTGCTCTTTGGACCACCTGTCAGATAAGCAGGGTCTCCTTGAATTTGTCTCAACTTAATTCCTTATTTACTTCCTTTCAAGTTCTCTTTCTTAAGGATTATTTTCCAACTGAGGAAAGATTTTTTCTTCAGTTGCTTTTCACATGTGAGAATAAATTTAGCCTTTATTCTGCTTGGCAATAACTGAACATCCTTGTAGCTTTCAAGAAAGATAAATCTTGTGTAAAAAGGATCCCATTGTAGTAAATACAGTATGGTTAAAACTCAGAGAAACTTTCTGCCTGAACTAAAGTTATAACTAATTGCTCTAAATTAGCACCTATTTTATTTTTAATGCTTATTGACTCAGAAACGCATGATATTCTTGACAACCTACACTTCAACTGTAAAATCTCTAAACCTCTTTTCAAACCACTAAAATTTGTATTTCAGTCAAAATATAAAATATCGTTACCTAATACAGGATTCCAACTTCAGAAATTATTAATTGAGAAAACTCTAGAAACTTAGAATATTGACAATAATGAATCTCTGTGAGCCTGGAAACACAGAGAATTCTTTATTTTCCAGAAAATGGTTGATCTTTACAGTATAGGTTAAAGATCTTATATGTAGCAATTCAGTCCTCAACTTAATTTTTAGTTAGCATTTATGAGTAAAACTGTGACACCCAATTTTCTGTTACTGAAAAGAATACTTAGTCTACCAGTGAGATGGAGAAGCAGTGAACTGAAATACTGGCAAAAAAAAATTAAAAAATCACTTGAAAGTTTATGCGAAGGGAGAATGTCATCAAGCTGCTAAGTCTGAGAAATAAGAAAACCTAAAAGCTCTGAAATTAAACAAAATAATGACTGCCATGACTTTTAAGAATAGAAGGCAGTGTTTTCAGGGAAAAGAAGACTGAATCAGGACAAGGAGTTTAAGTTCTAGGCCTGTTTCTGCGAGGCATTCGCGAAGTGGATTGGGGTAACTCACATACCATGTTTGGGCTTCTGTATCCTCATCTGTAAGAAGGAAAGGCAAATAAAATGATGACCATTGTGGAGGCAACGCTGAATTTTGAACTTTGGAGAACTCAAACTTCTCCATGAACTCGGATTATATTTTAAAACCTTCCTTCAATGTAAGAAAGCCCCATTGACTATTTCAGGAGGTACTTGAATCGGACAGAGGACAAAAGCCAGGAACACACAGCACTGTACAATGATCAGAAAAATGGTCTCAAGATGTACATTTCTATGAAGAGCCATGACTGGAGATGGGGTTCTCTGATCCTCTCCCTCAGTGTGTCCTACTCCCTGAGCAGAGACACTCAGACCATTTATCAAGAGGTCCATGGTGACAACGGTAAACAACCATGAGACATCGTGATGGTGGAAGCATGTCAGTAAAGCAGATGTATCCCTTGGGTCACACTGTGTCACTCCCCAACCATCTCATAAGGTGCAATGCCTAAAATACAATGACCAGGAAGATGCTGAGAACATAGGTCGAGTTCACAAAGTAAAAATGAAGAAAAGAGGGAAGTTGACTGCTTTTTCACAAATTCTAGATAAATGGGGCATTTGTGTTGCATTGTTTAAGCAATCTTATCCTAATACACCCAATATTCTATAGATTTATTTCAAAGCAAAATATCTTCTAAGTCCCTCCAAGGGTAAATGCCAGGAGCTGCTAATGTAGCTTTGCCTAATAGTCCCCAGAAAAACCTGTCAGTTGCCATTCCAGATGGGTTGAACGTGGGCTGGCTGTAGAAAGGCCACATCACCCAAGCAGCCTGTCCATTAGGGAAAGACGAAAAGCCAGTCCGAACATAATAAGGTCTATTTGTTTATGAAAGTGTATACCAGAATAGTATTTTCTTGTTTTCATTCTACTTGGCAAATCTCATCAAGATCTAGGTATGCAGAGCAAATTGGGTTATTAAGAGTTTTCCCACTAAATCTTTCAAACACATGGAAACCCAAAGAATCTCATTAATTTATAGAGTTAATTGAATCCTGCTGGCTGGTAAACTACAATGGAGAATTATGCCCAGGGTTATAGAAATAATAGTAATCATTCACAGCAACGGGCAACCAATAATCTACTTTATGTCTTTAAACATTGGCCTTTTTTGACATTTCATATGAATAGAACAATAAAATATTTATAATTCTATACATGTCTTTTGCATATGACTTCTTTCATTTAGCATAATAGAGGTTTACCCTTATTGTAACATATATGAGTACTTTGTTCCTTTTTAATGCTAAATAGTATTCTGTTATATGAAAACTCCATACTTTGTTGACCTATTAATCTATTGAGGGACATTTAAATTGTTTTTAGTTTTTGGCCATTATGAATAATGCCTTTTTGAACATTCACACGTAAGTCTGTGTGTGGATCCATGTTCCCATTGCTCTTGGGAAAATGCTTACAAGTGGAATTATGGGGTCACATGATATATTTATCTGTAAGAAATTGTCAACTTATTTTCCAAAATGGCTTCACCATTTTACGTGCTCACCAACAATGTAGAAGCCTTCCAGTTTCTCTACATCCTCCCAACACTTACTATTATCTGGCTTTATTATACTAAGAAGAGTTTTGAAACTGAACCTGTCTTTGGATCCACTGACATCTGGCTATTCTTCATATGAATAAGTACACGGAAAAGTAATCTTATTGGTAAGTTATCGTAAATGTGTGAAGACTTCAAGATCTCTTGACAGGAGTAATCATTTCATCTATTATATCAAAAGTCCCCAAATTTACAACCTGTCACTTGCTTTACTATTTGAAAATTAGCTATTGTTCTTCGCTCTCCCTCTTAAATGTTTGATCACATCCAGTGTAGCCTAGTATGAAAAAATTTCAATTGCAGACAAGAAAAAAATAACTCAGAAGTGGTAAAAGAAGAAACAACAAACCAGATGTTTTCAGCAGACACAAAAAAATTTGTAGCCTGATGTTTCTAAAAAGGAAGTGGAAACAGCTCAAGACCATGGCAGCAAAATCTAGGCTGCTGTGCGTTGCTTCTCATTTCACCAGTTACCGGTGGCTCCACCGAAATAAAAAGGCTTAGTCATTACCCAGTGGAAAATTTTGTTGAAGGGAAAAAAATATATCCTCATGGAATCTCTTGACCAGACCGCAGATTATTTTACAAGTGACAATTAATTAGGACCCACAACACGCACATAAGGCCGTTTCAACCCATATTTTAGCAAAGCCTTGCTGAACCTAGTTATTTCTTAGGATGTCATATTTTGGGGAGAGCAATGGGACATGGGAATTTCATAAGAACTTTTACAACAGAGGGTCACTTATGCACTTTGTCAGGAAAGACCTTCCTTTCGTTTAAGGTACTTAGAGAAGTGGCAGAATAAATCTAATAGATTCGCCATATGTTATCAAAAGCGCATCCTCGTTGAGAGCATGGATTAAGTGAGACTCTTCCCACTTAGTTTTAGGACGTTTAATGGTAATTTCCTCACTCAGAGTCTCCAATGTCGACCAACCTAGCATGGCAGCAATTGTGAACTCTTTCTAGTCTACAGTTCATCCAACAAACATTTATAGAACATCAACTGTATGTCAGTCATCACATTTTCTGAAATCGTCAATTCGAGTATTTTTTAATAGCTATGTCACGGCACTAAAGTTGCCAGAGGTGGGTATGGGAGGAAGAAGAGCACAAGATAAAACAAGAAACTAAACCATGGAACCTTTGTAAAACAAGAGAAGCAGCTGAACAGAGACATTCCCCTCCCCTAGGGTCGTGACATCATTATTCAATCCGTTCAGTACTTTGTTGATGTTGAGGTGTTCTCGTCCCCCCTCCAAATCCAGAACTTTTCCAGGTTCGGTCAGTGTCCGAGCCAGGAGGCCAAGTGCTATTTTCAGCTCCAGCAGCTCCCTTGTTTTGTGAGTTCAGCCCAGACAGGAAACCACCCAGTCTGGGAGGATTCAGTTAGATCCCAAAAGAGCACACACACTCAGGTGCAAGCCCTTCAAGGCAGCAAGGGATGTTCCGTTTAATCCCCATACAAGGCAAAAAGTGAACAAGCAGCCACTGTTTCCCCAAGAGATGAACACTATTGTGTACATATGTGTATGCATTTTATATATCACATCTATATATAGCATATGTGTGAATGTATTTATATAGATAGATGGAGGGACGAATGGATGGATGGATGGATGTGTATGTAAATATAGGAGGGGTGGATCAAAAGACGTTTTACAAACCTTGCTCTCCTCACCATGTAGATTCCCCACAGATTTCCACACGGAACTTGTAAAAAGCTTAGAAATGCTTTTATTTTAGAAAGATGTTTATTTTGTTTGAAAATGCTGCTGGTTGAAAAATTTTGAGTCTGAAAGGAATAATATACAGCAGATTTTGTAGACAGGAAACATAGTTTGTCACATACCAAGTATTGGTCTGTAAGTTGGAGACCTTCTTTAAGATATTCTTGCCTTATTCATCTCCTGACATGAGGAACAGAACTTGTCTGCAGCTTTAGAGTCCATCGGCCCTTCCTAGTTCTACAAGTGACCACAGTGGCTTTAAAGCTCAGAGAGGAGAGGGAGGGGGCATTAGGACTCATCAAATTATCCAAGAGTATATGCAGTATCTGGGGCATCCTTACACTAAAAAATTATTCATCGTTGATCTGAAATTCAAACTTAACTGGCCTCCCTGAATTTTATCTGGCAATGCCCTCATCACTCACTCGTCTTTACGCCTTGGTTTCTGCACGGTTTCTTGGTTTCTTGTCTTTCTGATCTTTGCTTCCCCCTTAGGGCCTGAGAACAGAGTAAATAATCTACTAATGTTTGTTGGGTGAACGATAGATGGATTACTAATATAACCCAAATTATTAACTCTTACAGGGCCCATTATCTTCCATAAAAAGTTTAAATTAAAGTTAATTGAAGAAATAAATGTCAGTGAGATCCTTTCGTTGCATGAGTTCAGACCAGGCTATTTAATGCAGTAGTTAGATTCTACTCTTGGCACGTTGGTACCTGACGTGGGGTGAATTACTCTCCTGGAGGGGGGACTAAGAAGTCTCACTCAACCATGGGTGGCTGACATTTACCAAATGCTCACTATGGGCCAATATATTTATATTAATATTTCATTCTCACAAAGGTAAGAGTTTAATCGTATTTCACAGATGAGGAAAGTAAGCACAGAGAAGTTAAGTAATTTGACTGAGGTCACACAGCTGTTAAGCACTATTGGAGTTTGAACCCAGGCATCTGGCTCCAGAGCTGGTCTTCTAATTGTTCAACTACACGGCATCTCAGAAGAATGACTGCGTGTCTTAGACTACGCTGACTCCATAGCTTTTGCTTCAAGAAGTAAATGCGTTCTTCCTGATCATCTGTGCCCCAGCTCTCTTCCTCTCCTAGCCATTTCTGGTCTTGAACAGACAATCTCAAGGTTCTCTCCTTCTACATCCCTCTCTACAACTCTCTCCCCTCTCCCCCATAGAGCTCTTAGCCAACCTTGGAAGTGACTTTCCAAAATGGTGGCAGCAGCATGCAAGAGGAAACTCCCAATGGAACTACGTCCCGAATTTAAGAGTTTATCCAGTAAATCCTACTTCTACCCTTTGCCCCAGAAGAGAAGACAAAGTAGAAAAGGAGGAGCCATTAATACAGTATATGGAAATTTCTATTTTGAATCTTTTGCTTGTTAAGTGGAGAGGGTAGGGATTGGGCTACAGACCAGAAATTCATATCCAGTATATAAACAGAGACCCTGAAAACCAGACATAATTCACTTTATTAAGAATGATTCAGATGATCTCTAATGACTCATAGCACCTATGTTTTGAGGGAAAAGATATTCTTGAAAAATTCCCTAAAATCATTTCATGTAGAAGACTACAAAAATATTAGGTGTCATGCAATTTTATCTGCATTTGATAGAGATGTAATGCATCTTTATTATCCAATTTAAAACTAATATTTTAGGTGATGACAAGTTGAGAAGACTGGATCCACAGAACTGGAACTGGAAATTATCAACTGGAAAAATATAATTCAGCTTGACTGATGGCTGGAAGGATCAGGGGTGAGGTTGAATTAACATTTTGGAAGGCCAGTTCATCAGCTGTAATAAGCCAATTTCAAGGGGAAAAATAATGTGCTAAATCATGAGATGCTTCAGTTTAAGAAAAAAAAAAAATACTACAAAAGGCAAATATCAAGAGAAGCATCCAAAAAAGCTTGTTCAAACTATTTCCCAGATTTCTTTTTTCAGAACTGCTTTTAAAGAAAACTAAATGATCTTTTACCTGTAAGGACTGGGCTAAACTTCCCATAAGCAGATAAGGAGAGCCAGAATGATGCTTTATTTCCTAAGATTCTTTGAATTTCACATCGAAGAGCTTTCCTTTCAATTTACAGTGAATGTATTAATTTCTGTTCTATCATCTACCCACTCCAGCCTACTAGCCTTCGGTGTTCTGGGACTTACAAAGCAGCTGAGGTCTCTACCACTTCAGAAACAGGAAGCCAGTGGCCGTGCCTTTGGATATCAGTGCCACATATCCCTGAATCAAATCACCAGGGTCCTCAAACCCACGTCACTCGACATTCTGGCTCCTGTGAGGAGCAAGCGAAATACCTGCTGTTTCCCCACCGCCACCCAGGCCATGGGGCCTTCTCACAGCCAGGCCTGGCGGACACAAGCAGGCTCAACCTGTGGCTACAGCGGGATGTGTAGGCCCGGTGTGTAGACCTCTGGGTATCAGCCAAGTGCGTTGATAGATTGCATCTCGTCAGGATGCAAAACCTCATTTTACTCAAAGCAAGTCTTGTTTTTTTCTTTTGGATGGAGGTGACTGGGAGCACACAGATGGAGGTCAGATCATCAGAATGCAGAATCTCTGTGCCTTACCCCCTCTGAGGTAGGGAGACCCTTTGGTAACCTTATCAAAGTGGATTTGACCAGAAGGTACCATTCTTTATGCTTTGGATCCAATGTGCTCTAACGTCAAAATGATCGCCTCATTGAGAGCAAGGAAATTTCACTCAGAAAACACTGATGGAACAGTAGACGGAGGATGCAGGAATGGAGGGTAGGATAGAAAAGAAGAAGAGAAAGGAGAGGGATAGGAATAAGAATAGAAGTGGGAATAGGAAAGAGAGAAGGGTGGGGAGAGGTTAACCAAAGCCTTGCTCTGATTGAGACGCTGAGTGCCTGCCAGTTCACGAGAAGCTTGCTGTTGTTGTTTTTTAAGGCTCCGTTTCATTAAGACCAGGAGTTGGGCAAGGTTCCCTCCTGATCACTGGGCCAATATGCTTCTCTGTTATTGCTACCATTGAGAAGGAAAGGAAAAAAAAAATATTTGGCATCGTTGCTTAGACAAATTTACATTTCACTATGGAAGATTCATGGCTATTCAACTTCACTCAGTTCCAATCTGTTCCAGCCAAATAACTATTTTATCCTTCTTTCTCATTTTTGTAGGGACAGAAAAGAAAAAGAAAAAAAAAAGAGGAGAGAAATAGAGATAGAACTGAGAGAGAATATGAGAACCCAGGCTCTTAGGGTCATTAAATTCTGCCCAAACCCCTTTGAAAGTGAGATATTTTCAACAAGTGTACAAAGAAGTGAAATTTGGATTAAACTGTCTTGATTTACCCATGGTTTCAAATAGGGAGAGAAAATAAGGACCTAATATTGCTTAGCTTTTTAAAAATAAATTTACATAAATCTGAATTCAACATAAGCAGCACTACCTTGATTCCTATCCAAAAACAAAAAACAAAAAACCTTTATTTATAAAATGCCAGAGGAACCTCATGTTATCCATCAGACTAATGTCTTGACCCTCAAAAAGAATGCTAACAGAAGACTGCAGGCTAGACCAATTGGAAACAATAGTTATGCCTGGAGATCCTATGATCAAATGATTCACGACAAGCTCTATTTTGCATTTATCAATGTATTTGCCAGTGGGACAAACAGTCCCCATTTCAGGATAAGTCTTCCGTATCAATGTGCAAACCACAGAAAAAGAAAGACAGCAAATCTGGACAACATAAATCTCATCTTGGAAGTTGGCATTAGCAAAGACTGTAATATTTAACAACAACAAAAAGTAATAATCTAAATAAAGTAAGACTGCAAGACTTAAGTTGAGTCCAGAACCAACTGATGAGCACCTTATCAGGTATGATCCCAGCCCAGAGATGGAGGTAGAGTGAATAAAGAAAGAGAGCTAGAAAATCATCTTCTCAGAGCACACACATCCACCCTCCTTGAGTTCTTACTCATTTGGAAAAGGTTTGCTGCATTTGGAATTATTTGACTTTAAAAAAAATTTGATAGTTATTGATTCATTTTCCTTAAAAGTATAGATAGACGTGTATTCGTGTATAGCTCTATAAATACGCATTCTAAATAAATCAGGAAACGATATAATTACTTTAGCATGGTGTTGCAGTCACTTGAAAAAAAAAAAAAAAAGAGAAAGAAAAAGAAAAAAGAAAGAAAGATCTTTCCTGTTTCTGGCTATTGAACAGGGAATGGAAAAGACTCCACATAGATTTGCCCTATTAATGCTTTCTGCTTTTGAAAATTGAACCCCCTCCATCCTGATCAAAAATGACCAAAATTGACTGGTCGAGTCTCTTCATTGTACAACATTTCAGAACATTTTAGGATATTTTCTACTATTTGTCCTATTGAGCCAGAAAATGAAAACTCAGAGGAGGAAAAGAAGAAGAAGAAGAAGAAAGAGAAGAAAAAAGAAAAATTGCATTATGATACAAGAAAGCAATGATGTGTTGCCATCAATTACTGTCAAGAAATGGCCAGCCTGACCCCTTCACTAACCATAGTACAGTGTGTGGCTTAAACACAGCGCCCCGTACCATTACCCAATGGATGATTCCACACCAGATCAAATCCAAGTTCCAAGTATTATATGAGCTGAACTTAAGATGGATGGAAGAACCCATTCTATGCTCTCTTTTACTTGATTCAAACTGAACCCCAATCACTTTTCATTTTCATAGGTGACCCTGAAGGACTGGCTTGGCAGCAACACATTGAAACCTACTGCCTGTGAAGAGGACATAATGTTAGGCATTGCACATCTATTTCTGTACGATAGTTAAAAACTTTTCTGTGCCCATATTCGCATTGGCAGAAAACTTGCAAAACAGGAATTCCAAAAGAATTGGCACTTAATTGATATCAGTGAGTCGATGAGAGAATTGTGAAATCTTATTTTGATCAGACCTTCTCACAGTCAGATGCCCGCTCCAGCCTCACCTAATCCAATAATGCTTAACCGAAACAAAACCCAGAATAAATGACTGAACCAGGTACTTCCTGGGTTCCTACCGTTTGAAGCATTGTGCTGGCTGCTGAGGCGAAAAGCTGGTGAACAAGACAGACGTGCTCATTGGTTTTATGGATTTTACATCTAGCGGGTGAGAGGGACAATTAGCAAGTAATCTCCCAAATTGTGTCAAGTACTATAAAAAGAAAGTCCTGGGTTCTTTGAGGGCATAGAACAGGGAGGGCCTAATTTAAATAAGGTGGGTGGACAAATGTATCAGCAAAGATCTCAATATGTGGTTGCAAAAATCTCATTCACCACCGCAGACTCAAACTCGCATAGATGTGGCACACGAGACATTCTGAGTGATCAGGGGAGTGGAAGTTGATTGATTCCTTGGATTTTAATTTTTGTCTTGTTTTGAAATAACTTTTTTTTTTCTCTCTCTCTAGATGAATGGGATGCAAGATTCTTCGGAGAAAATAATAACGAGAGAGAGCAGATGGACGCTACCTGACCTGGAATTCAAAATGAGGTATCTACTGTAAAGCCATGCGATAACTGTCAGTGAATTTCTGCCATTAGATAGGAAGAATTCTCTCTGTATGTCATGGCTAAGGGACACAGGCGACGGAGGCAGGGCCTCGCCCAGAAGCCCTGATGCTGAGGCAGATGCTTTTGGTTTTATTACAATTCTCAGGAGCCCACATCCTGTTTTCTCCCAGGCTCTGAACTCATCTGCATAGCCAGCCCAAGCCAGAATGTTCCTTCCAGCTCTGGGCCTCTGTGCTCGGCAGGGAACTGTTTTAGTAGCCCCTGGATGCATCACAGGTCTGCGATGAATGACATTATGCAAGAGGGGCCCAGCTCCTGACGTCTCTTAGATTCTAATAATTCACAGTCTACTTTGCACTTTGAATTTCCATAGGCAGAAGCCATGTTAAGCCCTGTTCTCATCTTATCAATAGAAAAACCAAGACTAGAACTCGGTCTTCCTGATTTCTTGCCCAGAATCCTTCCCAAAGTCTTTATTTTTTCTATCTGTGGGCAGCAGGGGCTTGGGGGATGGAGGGGAAGCACTTTCTCTTTTCCAAATTGGAGGTTTGTAAAAATATTATGTGCCTTTGTTTAAATTGTAGTGTCACTTTATACAATCTATTTGTATTATTAAAAATTGACCAAGTTAAATGACTGGTAAAATATACGGAATGGCACCGAACAGTTGCTGGGGAAGAGGGCAAGGGGGAGGCGGTTAAACGCATTTCCAGTGTGTGATGTCACAGAATCCCCCGGGAAAGTCAGGAAAATGCTAAGATTATATTTACCATTATAAGCGACATCTTAAACATATGCAAAATGCATTTGACCTAATATTAGCGACAGGTGGAACCCCAGTTAGGCTCAGAGTTTCACTTAGCTGGCCTTATTAAGTGCTCTGAGAACAAAGGACATAGAATCACAGACTTGGAAGAGTCACCCAGGCCTACCCCTTATCAGACACGTGCATGCCTCTAATGATAGGGATCTCACTATCTACTGAGAGGCATCCCGCTACCTCCTAAAAAGCTCATTAGACAGCTTTAATTCTGCGATCCAGAAGAGTACGTATGAATGAAAGGAAGAAAAAAATCTGTAACCTGCCTTTAATGTAAAGAATAGACAAGTTACCAAGAACACAATATAGCGTTTTACTAGAATAGTCAAAGAAGTCATCTGTTAAATAAATAAAACATTGCCTTAAAGAGGAACAGAGCCAAAGTAGATCTAATATACTCAGTCATTAGTTTAACAAATATTTATTGAGTACTTATTATGTACCTAGCACTGCTCTAGTCATTGGGGATAAAGCAGTGAACAAAATAGACTATGTTCTGGCAGCTTGTACAAGAACAGCTTATGTGAGAGTGAGCACGTAATGAGAGCGAGCACTCTGCTCTGTGCCAGGTTTTGCTCTAAACATCTTGTGTACATTAATATATTCGAGCCCATAACGACTTTATGTAGAAGGGACCTTTATGACCCCTGTTAAATTTCTGTGTGAGAGACTAAGGCTTCTCCCCGCTAAGCCGTACAGCTAGTGCATGATGGAGCTGGTGTGTGCCCAGGCAGCCTGGCTTTAAAGCCATCGTACTTGGATTTCTTGTAGAAAAATAGATGCGTGTTTGGTCGAGGGCAGGGGGGCGCTTTTTTAGTCACAGGGAAAACGCTGATGCTGTGGGATTGATGCCAAATGTAATTTTAAAGGGAGGGTCTGTAAATGCTTCCTGGAGGAAGTAACCCTAAGCAGAGACCTGACAGTCAGATAGGAAACCGACACGTTATTTGCTGCAGGTGGAGAGGGATATGATTCTGCCAAAGACGACAGCAAGTACCCAGACCCAGAGGAGCAAGACGTGACATGTGCCAGGGACAAAAGGATCACAAGGATCCCCGATGAGCAGACAGAAGTTTGATTGTGGCACGATTGAGATGAGCTCCTTTTTTGTCTTTGCCATTGTTGCTCGGATCACTCCTTCATTTATAAGTTAATTGATCTATTCGATAATTATTTGTTTATTCTCGTGTGTCAGTCAGTCCACAAGAGCTCGATCTATAATACCCGTGACACTGATTCCTCATTCTGGACACGCAGTGCTGAAATAAGCAACATAAAATGCCTTCAAGACGGAAGACAATACTGCACATGCATCATTTCTTTCTAAATTAATCTGCAATTAAAATATATATGATTAATGCTTGTCCAATCAGAACACCAAAGTTCAACTTTGAAACTTGCAAGAGTGATTCTAAAGTGTATCTGGGAGGAAAACGTGCAAAAAAATAACCAATATGTCTTTGGCAAAAATGCAAGCAATCGGGTTAGAGAATGTATCGTTAAGCCATAATAACTTTAAAAAGTCGTGCTAGCGCAAGAACGGACAGCTGGCTGTCTCATGAAAACAGCCCGCACTGAAAGTAGACATTTAAAAATCATTTAAAATCTCCAATAAGAGGTGCAAAGAGAATGCCATGTTTCATTTCTTTAATTGCTATTATAAACTGAGCAGTTTTCCTATATTTATTGGCCATTTGTATTTTTCTTTTTGTAAGTCATTTATTTCTTTGCCTATATTTCTATTACTCGGGGTTTTATTTGTGGATTTGTTTAAGGTCTTTATGTATCAAGAACATTAAATTTTGATAGCATTTATGTGTTGCAAATGAACCCAAGCACTCATTTTAATTTGTTGACACACCTGTAGACTGACCTGCTACCTACAGCTACCTGCATACAGCCTTGATGCACACATATGCACACTGAAGCATACACACTTACCTGTCTATATTATCATTCTTTCTCTTTCCACGATGATAACAAAGAGATGCAGCAACTGAATTCAGAAAAACATTGTCATGGCATACTTCTTGGGACCCTACATTAGCTAAGTCATGAACTTCAGGAGTGCTATCTAGGCGATGTAGCTGTCTTTTATGAGAAACCCCGTACTACCTGAAAAAGACATCAGAACTAAAACATTCGGGAAAAAAATTGTGTGCCCATTCGAAGAAAATTCTCAAGATACAAAAATATTTGCCGCTATAAGTCACCCTCTTTTCACGATTCATCCTTGACTATTTAAAAAGTGAACACCGTGCTCTCTTTCCAAAGGTCATTCCCACGTAGATTCAGTGAGATCGCAGAGTAGACATGCAGCTTAGTGAGCAGCCTGACTCTCCGTACGCCCGACATCTGAGTCAACACACAGAAGCCGCCCAGCACTGTGCTCACTCACAACGCTAAACCCAGCGCCTATGACCCTCCCTCCTAGGACTGGATTGACTCCTACCCGCCAAGCTTCTTCCAGAACCGGGTGCCCAGCAGAATCCTGGGTTACACCACGTGGTATGTTTATCTAATGAAATATGAGCTGTGGGTACAATGAGCAATGCCTTGCCACAGACACCCCATCCATCTGCTGAAAATAATCAATCTCGGAAAATAAAAGCCCTGGGAAACGTTAAAATTGGGTACATGCCGAGGATTAACAAGAGGTTCAGGGACGAAACTGCAGTTATTTTATTGACTTGGAATCAGTGCTCAGGGAAGGACTGGGTCATTTACCATTGGTCTAAAAAATGCATTTGTCATGTGAAGGCCGGGGTTGCCAAGTGCACGGCAGCAGGCCGGCTCCTCGGCGGCCGCCCGGATGGGAAGTCACGCAGGAGTCGTGGCAGCTGGGCATTCCTGTTTCTGGACGAATGGATCCTCCAGATTGGTCATCTTAGTTACAGAAGCTTCACGCCATCCCGTGGTCCCACACAGTACCCTTAACCTCGGCTGCAAATAGTGTTAATAACAACCGTAATAATGGTGATAGCATGTAGCATTCATTGAGTGCCTCTGATACGTCAGGAATTTTCATAGAGACGTTTCGAATTAAAAAAAAAAAAAATCTCATTTAGTCCTCCGAAGAACCTTTTAAAGTGGTTATTTTTACTTCTAGCTTATGGATTTATGCATAAACCAAGACTCAGAGAAGAGAAGGTTTGAAACCGAGATTGGAACGATGTGGGTGCAAACGCAGCCACATCCGACGCAGCAGCACACTGTCAGGAAGTCAGGAGGGACTGCGTGTTTGTCCCAGGGCAGCCCGTCTTCCTTAGTGGAAAATCGAGAAATAGCCCTCAGCTCTCATAATGCCAAGCTCAGATTGACGGGAGGGCAGCTAACCAGAATGGGGAGGAGTGTTTCCCATGGCAGCATCCGGGGCAGGAAGATTAAACTGCTAAGGTGGCTTCCCAAGCGTTACGAAGCTCAGGAAGTTCGGAACGCACGAGGCCATGTTCACCCCGCTTCTGGGGCAAGGCTGGTTGCAGGCATTGCCTTTCTACCCTTGTTCATGGGAAGAACTGCCTCGGCCACCAGACGCCCCCCAAGGTTTCCAATGGGCTCAAAACATATTTATTCCCAGAGAAAAGAATCAGTTTAGGTAGGAAAATATGCAAAAGGAGAAAAAAGAATGAGGAAACTTGAAGCAAAAAGTAACAGGCGATGTTGCCGTGGGCTTCCTAAATTTCATCCTAGGTAAGAACGTGAGCTCTAGAGTCAGCTGGGCTTAAGTGGGAATCTAGACTCTGTGATTAGGACAAAGTAACTTTTCTCTTTATCTATGAAATCGAGGTAAGAATAGGGCCTATTGCTGAGAGTCGTGTCCGGATTTAAGGAGATAAAGCACTTGGAAGAGCTTGGCTCCTGAAAAGGACTCAGCATAAGACAGTTGTCGTCACCTTCGTCATGTTCTCTCAGCCCCCGAGTAGCATCCGTGATGCCCTTGCAGGCTTTTTCCCTCTTCACCTGCTTCTTCTATCAAAGGCTCATACCCTCCTATTTCTGCAGTTGGCAGGGCAGGCTTATGGTACGTAGGAGAAGACTAGCTTGTCTGCTTGCTTTTAGGTGTGGCCAATAACTCGTGGACTTATTTTCCCCAATTTCTTGTCTGAAATAGAAGCAGAAAAGACAGAAGATCTAGCTGTTTTCAACTCTGAATTTTTTCTTCATAAAAACAATGGCTCAACATGTCAGCCACCCACTTTCAGTGATCTGATATTGACGCAGGGCACCATCGCTTACAAACGTCTCTTTTCTTTCTATACTATGTCAGGGGGGCCATCTTCAACCTACTCTTACTATTTTCATCTACTTTTGCCTTCAAGCTGATCATCTAAATTGTTGAAGAAAATTTGGAGAGACAAAAACGGAGTGTGGTAAACTTCTTAAGAGCCAGAGCAGGAAGTAAAGATGTTGAACTTGGAGAGCCAGTTGTGGGGCTTAAACAGAAAAAGAAGGGGCAGTGTGCTGGGGAGAAGGCCGGGAGACAGAGCAGGGAAAGGGGGCCTGAGTCCCTGAGAGCTTGGAGCAGTTTCTATGCATCAACCTGTCCCGCCCCAGGAAGGCACCCCGACTTTGATGTGAAACTTAATCACACTCTTGGAAACCCACGAGCATAGCCTTCCCACGAGCACAGCCTTCTGATTATAGTTGTACTGCAAGCTGGAGAATCACCTCCGAAGGCCTCGTATATTAAAACAGTTCAAAATGGGGTTCACAGAGATAGACCACATAAGCTGGTGCAAATAAAAAATTCAGATCGGCAATGACATTATGGAAACCCGATCCAAATAAAATAAACCCAGGGGTTTTCCTCCAGTGACCTTGAATCACAAATTACATTTCGTATCCCACACAGAGAGACTTCTCCCCGCACGGTCCCAGAGATGAAGCCGAAGTGTCAGCTTCAATATTAGAATTTAATTCTACATTTCCTTTGGCGGATCACTAATTCCAGGGTTGAGTAGATTTTAGTGGTCTTTAAGAGATTACCTCAAACGCGAAAGCCTCTGCACACAAGACCAGAAAGGTTTCACAAGGGGAGAAAAACATTTCCAAGTGCTTTATAGTTTAGCTTTCAAGAATTTAAAATTACTGAAAGCCGTATTTTCATATCTAAGCCGTGCCAGGTTTCAGGCATGGGAGATGTCTTATTCTTGTTTTGCAGACAATGTGTCATCAGCCAAGTATTTACTGAGCACTTGAGTCATGCATAACGATGCGCGAAGGCAGCAGGGGAACATAAAGAGGAGGAGACGGCTCTCTGCCCTCAGGGGACTTGCAGTTTAATGGGGAGCCCTGCGTTTCACAGGCTGCTGCTACCGCTGTTATTTTAGCTCCCCTGTACATACCATTGTGGGACATACAATCAGACGACACAAGAATGACTTATGTGGACTCACTCGGCATCGGAGAATGACTTAGGTCACTGACCGCGAAGACTTCCTATTTGCATAACAACTCTCTGTCTGAAGTTGGTGGAAGGCCAAGGCCACAGGTGCAGCCGAGGGGCCCAGAGCAGAAGCCAAAAATCAAGGAACAAGGGCCAAGGAGAGGGAGATGGCAAAACGGGGGCAAACCGGGGCTGAAAGCAGGTAACGGGGCAGGCAGCGGAGTGGCGCAGGGAGGAAAGAGCCTTTATTCCAAGTGATGACAGTAACGATGGAAAGGCACGAAGTCTGAGTGAGCCAGGTGTGCACGGCGGCCACTGGCCTGGTGGACGTGGGGCTCTCTTTGCTTTGGCGAAGACGAGGTTGTGTAGAGATGCATTCGAATTGAACTTTCAAGCGTAGGAAACAGAAAGTGTTTTGTCCCTGTCGAGAGCGTCCCATTTTCCACTCAGGCCCAATTTGCATGCCACAGTCCTGACTCAGCTACGCTCCTGTCAATGGGCGCTATGTTCTCGCCAGGAAGGGCAGCCCTCGCTAAATGTTATGGTTTGGAGTGATCCTTCCCAAGGATGGAAAACCGAGTTAATTCAATTAAGGCCCGGGGTCCTGGGCTTTGAACCAGCCACAGTCTCGGTTTTATGAGAGGATGAAAAGTTAATTATTTGCCGAGTTTGAGTGAAGTCTACTTTGAAAATCTCTTTCCAAAGACTAATTTCCACTCTGGCTTCCATGTGGAAAATCAAGGCAGGTTGAACCAGGGTCGCAAAGGGAACCTCAGGGGCTGAGTGTTCGCATGGGGGTCCCCCGCCCCCGCCTTGCCTCGCTTCAGCCTGCATTCGAAGGGCCGGCTGGCATCCAGAAAGTGACCGAAGTCTGTGTTTACACCACAGCTACTCTGGAAAATGGAAAAGAACATGCAGGTCGAATTTAGGAAGTCACGTTTTCAGGGTGCTTTTTTTAGAGGATGATCTTGATCATTCATTGGATGGGGTATTCCCTGTCTAACTGGCAGTTCGTTTGCTGCTTTTAATGCCGTTATTTTATTTACCTTAAAAATTTTAACTTGAAAAGTTAGACACATATTTATGCACCTATATATAATAACTATGGGACAATGGCAATGATAAAGAAAATATAAAGTGAAAATCATCCATAAACCCACTGCCATATGTTAACGGTTTTAGTGTTTATACTTCCAAAGACTTTTTAAGCACATATGCACAGATATATGCACACACACACACGTGCGCACACAACACACTTACACCACACATAAGCACACACACACACGAGAGTTATGCTACCAGCCCTGTTTTGTTTTTCAGAACAAAGGGGTGAAGTGAATTGGTTCTGGGAAAAAAAACTTTAGAGCGAATTGTGAAAATTACCCAACCTTTTGAAGTCCCCATGAAAATACAACCGTTCTGCGGTGTGGTTCTCAAGCTTAAATGAAATACTCTACGGAAGTCTTTTAGTACCTAAACTTAATAAATGCTCGGTGAATATTAGCTATTGTCTTAGCATCGATGACTAGAGATTCGTGTCTTCCTTTACGATGGCAGCAAAATATTCCACGGTATGGTTGGATGTGCCAGTTCATTTGAGTGCGGTTTTCTTGATGGACATTTAAACGGTTTCTAATTTCTCGCTCTCATAGTTGGACCTGTGATGCATATTCCGCATATGCAACTTTGATGGCTCTGGTGTTTATGTAGGAAACTGAAGGGAAATATTTTCTGAAAACAAGAAACGTCAGCCCTCCCCCCCACACCACACACAGACCCCCACACGTGTTGTTTTAACCTGACTAATGAGTTTGCTCAAGTAATTCTAAGGAGCATACGAGGAATGCTACTATAGGACCTAAACCACGGTAAAGGAACATTTTCAAATCAGTGTCACTCTGGAAAACGGAATCTGAATTAAAGAGGGTCCAGTTCTAACTCTTGAGTTTATTGTCAACCCCAAACAAATGCCGAACTCCGTAAACCTCAGTTTCTTCCTTAGTGAACTGTAAGCTCCTTGCCACGCAACTACAGAAGTTATACTGTGAAGGTATTTTGCTTGCAGGGTATCTTACCATGGACGCTATGAGAAGGCCTTTCCTAAAAGAACATTGGGCTAAGCCTAAAAGGGATCATGATACTTCATGTCTTTGCATTCAACGCTAACGAAATGAGATTAAATGAAATGCAAAATGCAACTCTTTCCCTTTATCCCCAAGCTCGACGTGCTAAACACTAGGCAGCTGATACTACATAACATTACATAACACATCTGTAACAGAAACTCGTAACAATGGAAAGAGCTTAGAAACACTGAGCAAACAAATTATTCAATCTTATCATGTACAAAAGGCATTTCAAAAAGCTGTGGGAAACTTAAGGAGGTAAGGTAGGATTTCTGCCTTAGCGTTGCTACATGCGGTGGGAGAGAAGAGACGAGCCCATAAAAAGTTCTCTGAAGATGTGGAGCTTGATTATTTGTTTCAAAAGACTTCAGGCAGTTTAGAAAATTGCATCTAATACAAAAACTGCATTAAATGAATTTAGAAAAATGATCCTGACAAAATGACAACTACAGATACAAGAGTAAGGTGGGTGTGATCTACTGAATTCATGCAAAATAAAACACCGTACGCTGCATCTTCACTAAGCAGCCAGTGCAGAAAGGAAAGTCTGAACAGACATTACAGTGTGACCGGGGTCAGAATAATAACAGTCAAGGTTTGTTTAGAGCTTACCGTGTGATGCAGCCGGCAGGGCCCTAAGAATTTTGCATGTACAGTTGACCCTTGAACGATGTGAGTTTGAACTGCATGGGTCCATTTCTAGGACGATTTTCTTCAGTAAATACAGTCTAGACCCTTTGAACCTGCGGGTTTTACATCCTTGGATTCAACCAACCCTGGATGGAAAACAGTATTTTCATATTCCCGACGGCAGTTCCCAACTATGGATCAAAAGTGCTGTTTTCCATCAGCAGTAGGTTGAATTTGCGGACACAAAGGGCTGACTATAGCTAACCTAACTTTTTCATGAGTCAAAATTTATACACCGATTTTTCCACTGCACAGAATCAGAGCCCCTAACCCCTGCATTGTTCAAAGGTTAACTGCAGATTAACTCATTTAACCTCATAATGAACTACGATGTGATTTTATTATTAGTCCCACCTAGCGTTGTGGAAACAGGTGCAGCGTGGTCAGGTAGAGGACCCAGGAGCACCCAGCTGGGAAGTCGTAACTGCTCCAGCACTGGGTTCCAGCATTTCATTTAATCTCATTCCAAGTTACTAGTCACTGCATCCCTCTCCTTCCACTGCTGGGCTGGGAAACGAACAGAATGTTCTTAGTGTTTCATTTTTCATTCCTTAGACCTTCCTCGAGTTCTCCTATTTCTCTGGAAACTAATATGTAAATACCTAGTTACAGTCAAAAAAAATTAATAGTTTTACAAAAATGAATGAGGCAGGATAAACTTAGGGCCCGTTCAGTAAACTCACTGCAAGATACCAAACAGGGGCCACCTGTTGGGGAGGGCTGGTCAGAAGGCTCCATGGAAGAGGTAAGCCTTCAAGGACAGGTAGGACCGGGGGAAGCATCGAAGGAAACAGGACTTTTGGATAGGTAGGCGAGCATATTTTTCAGCATCTGTCAACAAAATCGAGCTCCTAAACAATGGCCGCGTGAAAATTTAGCTCGCTTTCCACATAACCCGAAGACATGGCCTTTCTTGTATTGATAGGTCAAAAGGAGAAAAATAAGTTAGAGCCGCACTTCGCATGGATTTTCATATGCCTTTGAATTCCTTCTAGGAAGATGGCAACCATTGCAGCCTCTGTGTTATCATCTCTCTCTCTCCTGTTCTTCTTCTCATTCATCCACTTCTGAAGTCACAGATCCACAAGTTCAGATGAGAATGACATAGCAGGAAAGGGCAGGAGGCTGGGCGTGAGAGACAAAGAGAAGGAAAGGCAACTGGCCTTGGATCCTACCCCTTAGCAATTCCTTCCATAAGACCCTATCACAAAGATGCAAAAACCTCTCTCATTAGCAGCCTGGTGACAGATACAAAAAAGGTCACCCCTCTGAAGCCACTGGAGCTTCCTTGTTTCTGAGAGTCTCAGGCGAACAAAACCCTGCTAGCAGATATTTTCAGAACATTCATTTACTTAAAATCAGATTAGTGAAGAGTTGAGAAGATTCTCTGGGAAATCTGGTCAGCCTTTAAGGAGAGGGTTCTAAATGCAGTCATTGATGCAGTGATTAAGGGCAATAATTATCTCTTCCCTTTATTCTGCCACAGAAAATTGCTGGAGGCCAAGAACAGATTAGTGCTGGCTAACCAATCCTGCTTTACCCCACCCCCACCTCCCTACCCGCACTGACTCCCGAGTGGCACCGGGCAGAATATTTTTCAGCTGAATGAATTCATGGAGCTGTGAAACTAGCAGCCTTGCTTGCCATTCACTATTTGGGATTTAAAAACTCAAAAATAGTAGATTAGACAGATTGACTTTATATACTGTTACTACAATGAAATAAAACAGGCCCCGGTATGAATCACCTCAATGCAGCCTGTGATAGCTTAGGAATCGAGGCAAGATTTTGAAAAATGTTGAGACCGATTTGAATCAACTAGAAATTGCTAACGGTTTTTATAGCTAATACATTCAACTCCCTTCCCAAAAAAGCGAACACACACACACCAAAAACTCAGGAGTATGGTTGTGTCTTTGTCGCTGCCTTGATCTTGCAAAACGAAGATTCCTGTTACTCTTGCTAGGCTTGAGAGATAAGACTAGAATGCAGGTGATATTCTCATTCCCAAACTGCAGGCATGTGCTTTGTGGCCTGCCCAGAGTTTAATTCATCCTAAGATCTTGGCCCCGAGCCGCCAGTGGTTGTCCAATAATCCTGGAAACAAGACATCAAAATGGCAAAAATGACTAAAATTTACACAAGCATCGTCATAGAAAGACTAAGTAATTCAGGAGTCCACCTAAAAAAGATAAGAGACAGAATTAAATAATAGCGGGGTGTGGGTAGGAGTAACCATTAACATTAATTTATTTTCATTAAAAATCGAATGAGAAAAAAATGATACCACGACATTAAGAGAGAAAGTATACCGAGACACCAAGTCTGCAGAGGTGGCCTGTGATCCCAGCAATGGGACCAGTGGCACTGAATTCAGTTAGCTTCACCTTAAAAAAAAAAAAAAATGGAAAACCATGTAAACCACCAATAGTGCACACGAGAGTACAAGGATTAGTGAGGGAAAAGAAACGAAAAAAGAACCAGTTAGACAAGAAACGTGACAGGCTGGGTAACGAAGGAGAGTTGGGCCCGTTCGAAAGCCCCCAAACAAGCAGCAGGTGGAGAAGACGTGGACTTTATTTAGCATTAATTGCAGGAAAGGACCTATAAAATGTGGTCAAAAATTATTAAACCCCCAGTGTTATGCCAACATTATGCCATCCCCCCTTCCAAGGCAGGTGTATTATTCCTGGTCCCCAGCATTAAAGTAAATCATTGCTTTTCCATATATTCTGCATATTACATTTCATTATTAATTTTTTTTTTTTTTTTTCTGCCTTGTTTCTCAAGGTTTTGTAGCTTAATAGGCACTGTTACGTATAAAGTTATCGTGGGTTCCATGTTGGGAGAAGGAATGTTAGGAAAAAA
Organism: Pteropus medius; assembly: GCF_902729225.1. Taxonomy (NCBI): domain Eukaryota; kingdom Metazoa; phylum Chordata; class Mammalia; order Chiroptera; family Pteropodidae; genus Pteropus; species Pteropus medius. Next base: position 7,202,826 of record NW_024355990.1, on the reverse strand, counting down.
ATAGCCCATCAAAATTCCCTCTCCATCCTTAAATCCTAGATGAACTTTCTCTACATACATTTCCGGAAACTTCTCTGGGGTCAAAATATATTTCCAATGATGGCCACAGATAAATCTCTCTCAGCCCACTGATATCAGGATGCTCGCTTAGATTTAAGAGATTCCTCAAGCCCCTCAATTGTCAGGAGAAACCCCAACTTACTTACTTGAAGCCCAAAACTTTCTTCTAGAAGCCACCAAATCATGTTACTTATTCGAAACAAAAGATAGATTGGGTTCGCCCCAAATTCCAAAACCCATAGATGGGTTGAGAAAAATTAAACAATCAATAGCATTTCCAAGATGCACCCCATGAGACCCACTGTCCAACTGATGGCCAATCGCTCAGAAAAGAACACTCACGCCAGACAGGACACAGCTGCTGCCCCTGATTCGGGAGGTGACCCTTCCAGTTCTTTCTCACTCCTCCCTCCAACTTTCTGCATCGTTTTGTCTTTAATTCAGAGAGGACAAAAGGAGAGGCCGCCCAAGAGTGACGTGCAGCCGTTTAGTCACTGTGCTTTCCAGCATGCAGAGTGGCGAACGGAAGAAAACGCAGAGCAGCTCCGGGTTGCAGCACGGTCAGGATCTACAGTGACACAGGCAGGACACGCGTCCCGAATGCCGGCTACCTGCCATGCAGAGAGAACTCTCAGTCTGCCAGTTCAGTAGTTCCCAGCTCCCCCACCCATTGTTTATTCATAATCACTCCCTCCCGAGAAAACTTTTTAGGCTTTTGTTTTTCTAATCGCCACCCCCTCTTTGAAATTTTAGTGTCACAGATAGACTATCGATCCATTTGTACGCCGTACATATATCTGTGCTTTATGCATAAAAAAATAAATAAATAAAGTGAGGTTTCTTTTTCTTCCTTTGCCCAGAAAGAACCAGTTTTCGCCCCCTTGGTGGGGCTGGCACTTCTGCAGAGAACACGAGTGGCAGCTCGAGCGAGCCCCTTAGGCCCTGGGAGTTCCGCTGTGTTGCACACAGCAAATTTTTTTTCCCTTATAGGGCAGGGCTTCTCCGCTTCCTAACTGTTGATATTTGGGCCAAATAATTCTTTGCTGTTGGGGCTGTCCTGTGCACTGTAGCGTGTTTGTCGCATCCCTGACCTCTAGACCCCAGCAGCACAAAATGCCCCCCGGCCGAGAACCTCTTGGTCAGGAGTGAGGGGCGCGGCACTGAATAAGGCGGGCACAGTTCTGACCTTAAAGGATTAATCCTCACAGCTCTCGGTCGCTTCACCTCTCAAAGAAAAAAATAAATAATATCCAGGGTCCTCTCCGACTTTATTATCCTGTGGCAAGTGATTTCTGTGCGTTTTTATTGTAATACACCTGGGCTACTTAGAATAGCTCTTTTTCTCCCCTTAAAGGTTTGAACTGAAATCACATACGCAATTCATTGCATTTTAAAATGAAAGCGTTTATTGGTAGTCTTCCCAAATTGGTTTGTGAATGATCTTATACGGGAAAGTTATACAAATATCATCTCCTTGTAGATTATAATCCTGAGCAAGAAGCAGGGGGTCTTGTAGGGAGCAGGGTAGAGCGCCCGCAGAATCCAGCATCCAATAGATGTCACGCTTTAGGAATACAAAGCCATCAAAGAGTATAATAAAATCACGCTGACCCTCATTAAAGGTTTTAACATATTTTATAAAAGGCGTCTCTCTCTCTCTCTCTCTCTCTCTCTCTCTCCATCTCTCTTTCCTAATATAAACTGATGTTTTGCAACTTTAAACCCAGAGCTGAATTAAGTGATTGTAATGGTAATAAGAATGAAAACTTATACTACCTTGCCACCTAATATCATAAAAATCGGTTAATTCTCTCTCTCTCTCTCTCTCTCTCTCTCTCTCTCACACACACACACACACACACACACACACACACGTCTTCTGATGTTGATAGTGAAGAAGGTGTTGGTCCAGGTAAGGAAGTAATATAGAGGAAATAGTCTTAGAAAAGTTAAGTGATGGGAGTAGAGTCTGCTCACAGGCCCATCAGACAGGTTATGTGGGAGCTCTTAAAATTTCCTAACCATTCTGCTACTGCCAAGTCCCATTTGCCCAAGGTCACTGAAATAGTCTCTATTCAGGGCTCAGAAGTAAACTCAGCGTGTCTCTTAAGTGAGGAGACGATCTGAGGTCAGCTTTGTACTATTCAGTTCTCTTCAATCTTGGAGTTGATATGATACCTTAATGAACAAGGGGTGAGAGTTAAGAGGATCCCTTTATTTATGACCTGAAGCAGCAAAGTCTACCTGAGTGTAGAGTTGACTTGATGAGAGGGTCCCAAACCGGGCCTAGGGCATATTTGCTTCTTGGGGGTCTGATGCACCCCTGTAGCGTGTTCCCATCGCAAAACCATCATCTGAGAGTATTGGTGACTCATTTGCCTTGGAAACCCGTAAATGACTGGAGAAGTACCTGGAAGGTCAGGTGAATCCTTAGTTTTTTAAACGAATGACCTACGTTCCTCAGATCATTGTCAGCCCTAGAGCACACCAAAGAGCTACCCAGGAAGAGGTCATTGCTTTCTTTTCTGTGAAGATAAAGGAAATTAGCTTCCCTCCCCACCCCCCGCCCCCTCCCCCCCGCCTTCTCGCCTCTCTAATGAAAATGAGCCAGATGGCCAAAGCATCTTGAAAGGAGAGGGGATTTTAAGTTCTTAGAATTTACAACTTTATTTCTCATTCTGAGGTTGGCTCGGAGTCTAGGAAACTTAGAAATATTATCTGATGACTTGTTCCTAAGCAAAGCTGGTGCCAGAACTCACTGAAGGAATTGGGGGACCCCCTCAGTGCCATATTGCCCTAGCCACCAGACTTCCATCTTCCGGTCCAGGGGACCCAGGTATACATACCTTATGTTGGCAAATTCACCCAGTCCCCGTGGGTTAGCTAAGCGCCTGCGGTGGTCACATCTGGAGAACACGGCCAGAAAGCCTACATGCTTATTATCCTATTTGGGAATCTTCTTACTCTCTGGCCAAAAGTTAGACTAACTGGCTGAAGAACCAGGAACTTCTCCCAAAGAGGCATCCAGAGGGAAAGCCAAATAGCTCATAAAATCTTAGCCCAGTCTGTAAAACAGTGAAAGAGACACTTAGCATAGAGTGTTGTTTCCTTGGTTCTCGTTATTTTATGAGGTCTCAATAAGTGTCCTGGGGCTGCTGTAAAAAAAGATTTCTTTTTAGTGGTTTGCTAGGCCAGACCCCCCACACCTCTCCTCCTTTTGTTTGGTCTCTAAAATTTTCCATGTCCATGCTAAGTCCTGTCAACTGTTTTTTTTTTTTTTTTTTTTATAAAATGTATACTTTTCCCTCAAAACATGTTCAGTGTTGATTAGACATCTCGCCAGACTGCAAATGAGGCTCTTTGTTTAATTTCTATTAGAGAGGTGAGACCATGGTGCCTCATCCTCCAGGAGGAGGAGGAGGAGGCTGTGACATGCCGGTGGGACCTCCCTGTGGGATTCTTCTAGCTTCTGGTAATGTTGAGACAGACCTCAGTTGTCAGCCTCCTGTAGGAAGAAAGATGCCTGACCCCAAGCGGTGCCTCCGCCCAGGGCCGCTCACATCCAGTGGCTGACCTGTATGAGGCATAAGAGCCCAGGACATCAGCGAAAGCCTGCCTCTGATTCAGCTAACAGAGAATCTGCTCTGTCTTCAGCATCTCTGGGTGGTTATTTCTCTAGTCCTTGAAC